>NC_073693.1:221738197-222045093 GCF_029784155.1 Uranotaenia lowii | reverse complement strand
TCGATCGTGACCTTGTTATTACTGGACAAGCGGGTTCGGTCGGTCTCGGATCCGCAGGCCAGCATGTACTTCGTCTTGGACGTATTAATCATCAACCCAATCCTTCCTGCTTCGCGTTTCAGTTTGCGGTGAATGTTCGCCAATGTCATCTAAATGATCAACGAAATTTTCAAGACTGGCTGGAAGAATAGAATAATCAACAAAATTACTGCCGGAAGATACCACTAACACGTCGAGAAAATTTTCGCAGTGAGAGCCGAAATTGTCTTCAGCAGTAATAGAAAGTTTATTTAAAAAAACCTACCTCAACCGCGCGTGGGTATAAGATTGACCTGCGTTATATCTTTTTACTTCTACTCCTGCTATAAATTGACCTTTTGCCTTGCAAAAACTGAGAAAATGCTTTCAGTTTCTTAAATCAAGATCTTTAATATTCGAGTGATTCCAGTCCAACTAACATACACAATGATCTGTATTCAGAAGAAATGCCGGAATACAGATCATTGTGTATGTTAGTTGGACTGGAATCACTCGAAACTCGGAGGAAATCAACAGATGCGCTGTTTTTAAAGGACTTGATCAGTGGAAAGTACTTTTCGCCATATTTAGTATCACAAATTTCTCCAAATGAAGGACGTAGCAGTTTGCGCAACGTGAGACCGTTTCAGCTTCCAAATCGAATACAGAATTACGCCCGGAATGAACCAATCTATAGAATGATGGCGCTTTACAACGCACATGCTGATGTAATCAAACTGACTATGTCCAGAGAACAAATAAAAAATAGTCTTAAGATGTTTTTATCATAGATGTGTTGTAACTAGTTAGGATCAAAGGCTGAAGCCTAGAATCTGATAAATAAATAAATAAATAAATAAATAATATGGCGGCCGAATGAAAACCTCACTGAACCGTTAACCATATTTTTGGTTATTGCTATGAAGCTTCAACGATGGTTACAATTGTTCTGAAAAATATTGTTAAAAAGTAACCATATTGGCAGTTTTACAGAAAAAAACATAAAATGGTTACTTTTCAAGCAAAAATGGTTTATTTAAAATGAGCGTGTACGAAATTTAATTTGATGAATGGGATCCTGTGGTAGTGTGTGAGTTAGACGCTGATTTTTGTAATTTGATAGTCAGTTCTTGAGAAAATTTTCAAATCAATCTCACAAAACGACTAATAGTCAACGAAATATTATGTACAATGCTTATTTAATGAATTTTTTTCTAAGAATGCAAGAATTTTTTTTCGCTGAACTTATCATACATTCGGGGACGACAACGAAATTCTCTTTTTAATGTTCACAATTTATGTACAAAACTAGGAAATTTAATGCATACTTACCGTTTCATATGACTTCTGAGAATCAATCTTTGATTTCAAGAACTTTTTAGAAGAAACAAAGGGCTAATAAAGACAAAATTAATGATTTTGATTTCTGTTCCATAGAAAACCAGTAATATTTCATAACTATTTTTGTTTGTAGTAGGAATGCCGTGTTCATACACGGAGCTGCCAAATAAGGTTAAGCGCAATGGCCTACCTGTTATATTTCAAATTACTATGGACGCAGCTAACTTTTCTAATTTCTTTTTCACGACTAATTTGCCAAGCTCCAAATGGATAAATGTGACCCCAGTAGGCCGCTTCGAGAGCGCTCAATTTCATGTCAGACAGAGCGTTCTCAAAATAAAGTTTCGCCTGTGGTCGCATTTCAATCTTTGTTTGTGACGTAGATTCGAGTTGAGTAATGATTATAACAAGGAGGTTGTGTTCTTCAAATTTAGCACAAGAGCACTTTTTAGCACAAGAAATTTAAAACTTGCAATGATAAAGCACTTATCACAGATATAGCGAGCACTTAACGTTTTATTATCTTATTATTATTATCTCCATCATGATTGATTTAAAAAAAACACTTTCTGGATTGTTAATCTAAGAATCACACATTAAAAATTGTTATAATTTTTTTTTTAATTTGAAGAAAAATTTCAGAGTTGCTATCAATTTGAATAACAAATTTGTTGATAAATATTCGGATCTGGAGTAAGAATTTGAGATACTGGTAACAAAAATTCAGCTTTTGATATAAAACTCATAAGAAAAATTTGAAAAAAAATTCAATGTAGACAATTGATGATACAGATAAAGAAAAGCAATGCTTAAATTCAGATCAAAAATTTAAAAATAATGCCTGCAGACTGAATATTTCAAGTTTTAATTATTATCGCAATACAAACGTTAAACCAATTCAACGAAAATATTTTAAACGTGAAATAACTGCTCAAAATCATATAAAGCCATCAATTGTATAGGGGTTTAAGTTAAGGTTGCACAAATTTTTCGACAATTTTTGAAATGCATTTTAGGTCTTCAAATTATCATTCATATTCATTTTGATACAACGTGCTTGAAAAATTTCGTTTTCGGATGAAAAACTCAAACATTATGATAACTCATTTTGAGTTTTTCGATGAAGCGCCACAAATAAATAAAATAAATTTGAGTTTTCGATTTAAATCCCGATTGCTGATTTTTCAACAAAAATGGCAAGAACTTTACCAAATGCTGAAGAATCCAGCAATTGCTGATTTCGTTTCCAGCCAATTTTTTTGGTTGGAAATCGAATGAAAATCTAGGCGAACATGCTCTTTTATACCCCACCTAAGCGAATCGCTAATTTGCTATGCATTCCACGTATATTTTGTGTAAAAAACGAGTATACTCCTTAAAGAAAAGAAAAGTTTTGCTCATGATTTTTTATCACTCGAACTCATCTAGTTGCTTTAAAAACTTGATTTTTAAAAACCAAAACTGTGTTGCAAATACGCGCCGCTGTATATTCAATACGCGCCTAGCAGCCGAACTCAGCCGAAAGCAGCCGAAGACCGAAAACACACTAAAAATAACAGACACTTTTACTGGAAAGAAAATCAAAATTGGACTAACGGAAATTTAAAAAAAAATAAAAAAGTAGATTTTTTAACCTGAATCCACGTTCAAAACATGGTTTTCAACTTTTTGTTCACTTTCAATGAAAATTGGTTGTTTGTTAAAAAATAATGCTATTTTCAGCATATTACGATTGGCGCGTTATAACAAGCGCATGGCCGTGATAAAACATACCTATTAAAAGTATATCTTAGCTAGATTAGTAAGATTTTTAGCATAAAATCATAGTTTAGATTCTCTTCTATCGATGTGTCAGAAGATATTGTCTTATTTGTTTTTCCCTGCTTGGGGTATTTTAAGGAAAAATTCATACTTGCAATGGCCAACCACAGCATTTAAAAGAAAATGTTATGCAGGCCTAAAATGTTACAGATTCTTAAAAACACGAGTGGCGGGCGCCATATTAGCCACATGGGGCGTTATATGAACTTTCCCTCTAAGTGTGTAGGTAAATTCACTGCTTGAGAATTCGTCATTTGTCAGGGAACATTGTATAACAAAAAGAATCTCCCCGACGGGGAATCGAACCCCGGTCTCCCGCGTGACAGGCGGGGATACTGACCACTATACTATCGAGGAATATAAATAGATAGTCGATAATTTAAGTACGAAAATGGTTGCGGAAATTGTTATGATTCATTTTTGGAACTTCCGAGTTGTAGTCCACAAATCCTATTTGTTTGTTATGGCGTATTTCCATTCCATTTTATATTCCTTTTATCTTTAAATTGTTTTCTAGCCATAAACATAGTCCTATATGGGACCAATTCTACAATAGCAGTTATTAGATATTAATACAGAGATTCTCTGTGACATTTGTATGATAAACAATTTAAATTACTCCCTTAGGATTTGCTTAGGCATCCCCGAGTTCTTGTACAATTTCTATCCTACTTTATGTGGTAAACACCATCGAAAGTCAACGTTGCTGAAACATCAAACATTTAAATTTTGTACTAACGTTGCAAAAATGGGGGATGGAAGTAAACCTTCCCATCGAACAAGCATCATCATGTTGCAATTCTCGCATAAGCCGACAAAAAATGGCGCCTACGCCCCGTGTTCGAGTTTTTGAAACTTTGTGTCGCGAAAAGGATTTTCTTCGTTCGATTTTAATGGAAAAGACAAACTCAATCAGCCGAAAAAAGAGCTAAGCAGGAATGTTTCCCTTGATGGTGCTTTTTCTACTGCTGTTGTTCAAATCAAAGGGAAAATGTAAAGAACACAAAACGTGGTGGATAACGGCTGTGACCTTCTTCGTTTTTCCTACTCCGGTTTGGCATTGTTTGAAATCCCCGAGAAGTCAAGGGCGCCAACTTTCATGGAGTGTCAGCAGTTTTTTTTCGGGGAAGTTTTGCTGAATCATCCTCGGACGGAAGATGATTTTTGAGCTTATATTCTGTGCACTGCTGTCTCAAGAAAGGGCACGTAGAAGGACAACCGTGTTGAATTTCTCAAAAGGAAAGATAGGTACTTGAGATTCACTCGCACTATAATAAGGTCCATGACACGATATAATTTTTTATGGTAACAGGAATGAAAGTTAAATGATAGATAAAAATAAATTGATTGTATTATTGTTGGTTTAATTTTTCAACATTTGCAAAATGTTTAACACAAACCAAAATATTGATTGTTTCGATTTTTAACAGCAAAAGTGATATTTGCATGAACAAACTTATGTACATGGTAATCAACTTTAGTAAAATCGAATGCAATTATTCAAACTTGTCAATTTGATCTGTTATGATTATAGTTCTTTTGAAAACCCCAGCATTGGGTTCCATCGGCTTGCATGCTATCGGGAAAAAGCCCGGGAGCTGTATCACAAACTGCAGATAAAAATCAAGCTGACTGTACTGAAATGAGGGGTTTATTTAACGCTTCATTAACTTTTCAATCAAGGCGACCGGTCCTGCAATACATGGGCGATGGTAGAAAACCACTCAAGCCACACAGAGGGCTATAGCTAGGTCCCAATAATTACAGGGCTCGTCTACCCTGCTTTAATCCACAGTGAGAAAGACATTTGCAGCGTTAAAAAACTTAAGTTGAGATTTTTTTGTTAATGACAACCACACTAACTTACTGACTTGTAAATATGTCGAACTTAACATAGAATTATTTATTAATATCTTTTTTATAGCGTCAATTTGAGATAAAAAATTGGTCCAAATAAGGTTTACCAATTTTAACGTTATCGATAGGAACTCATGAAATCTTCGTCTAGCAAAGGATACCCGTCCAGACTTTCAACGCATAATTATACCAAATTATGCTTTCATACCTTGAATGTAAAATTTGGTATCATTTTGCCTGAATAAAGGTGGTACAATGTCAAAATTTGGGTCTCATTTTTCATATGTAGATACCTAAATTATTCCGAATGCAGGTCTCACCGAAACCTTAATGATGCCTTATTTAGCCAACGTTTTAAAACAGGTTGTGATGGCATAATGATGACACTTTCTGGTATCCATCACTGCCATAATGTGGCATCATGGGGCTTTCAAATCTTGTTTCAAAATGCTTGTCAAAAGAAGCATCATCAGGTTTTCTTTGAACCAAAACTGTAGAATTCGTGTAGGTATATAAAGAGAGAAAATTTTTCTTTTGCACCACCGTTATTTGCGCAAAATGATTCCTAATATTGCTAGCAAAGCACGTTAGCATAATTTGGTACATTTTTGCCGCAAAATACTGAACGCCAACATGTTCGAAATATATCTTTTTCTAAAAACTATCGATCCTCTTTTATAATTCTTTATTGTTTTCTTTTCATATTTCCTTTTGGAAGTTTCAAAATAAGGAAACAATTATATACAACCAAAACCTACTTTGGCTCAAAACATAAATAATCAAAAAAAAAAAACCCTTATGATGCCTTATTGAGATTGATGGAAAAAGTGCTATCATTATACAATCAATGCTTTATTTTGTTGGTGGTTTTCTATCAAATTTCAGCATAAAATACGATTTTAAAATCTGTTTATGCATTTTAAAGGAAAAAATATTTTCTTCAATTTTTTAACTTGATTTTTGTTGAGTAATTTCTGGGTTATGATGAAATTTGCCCGGATATTGCTCGGATTTTTGGTCGTCAATTTAGAAATGAAATGCCCGGATTTTGCCAGGTTTTCATAAAAAATCCCCGGTTCATCCGGTCCGGATACGTGCTGAAAAAAATCTGGCAACCTTACTGTAGAATGTAGATACAATCTTGAGCATGTTTTAATTGAAAAAAAAAAGACTTAAACCAAAGATCTCTAAGTATTAAGATAGTCGGGCTGCATGGCTAAATATAACACGGACAATTTCCTTAAACTTCTGTGAAATCTGTGACTTTTGACAACATTCTGTGATGAAAATTTTCTCAAAATTCTGTGAAACTACAGAATTTTCGGTGATTTCGGCAACCTTGACCCTGAATCCGAATCATGATGCTGATTCTATCTAGATTTGAATCCTGAATTCTGAACCTTGATCCGGGTTCCTGATCCCGAGTTCTAATGCATATTCTGAAACTGATCCCGATCCTTGAATCTTATCCTGTTTTTTGACCCTATTTAATCCGGATCTTGATAAGGAGGAAAGTTCCAGTGGGAGACCCAAAAACAGCTGAAAATCAACTATTCGACCAAAGTTCACATGGTTAATCATTTAAGAAGTCCTAGAAGATCCATTTGTGTGCTAAAATTTGAATAAAAAAGATAATTGATTCCATGAAGTGAGAGGAATGTGACAGGATTTTTCAAGCTCAATCCGAAAATATTAATGAGGAAGTGATAAAAAAAGTCAATTTTTTCTGACTGATTCATCTAGCAGACTTTCAAAGAGGCTAAAATATTGCTCTTTCAGACTAATTTTGGATTTTCTCAACTCTTCCTGAAGAAGAAGAAGCACTACCGCAAACGTCAAACATGGAAACCGAACTTTGAAACTGAAATAAATCTTCAGAACACTTTTATGCGTTTTTTTACTAAGACAAACATCATGTTTCAGAATCAATCATGATTTTTCAGCAACATTTCAAACCATTTAAAATGATTACTGCACATTAGACTGCCCCAAATTTGTATGGGAAATTTAAAACCTGTGAAATGTTGTACGCTGCAGGCTAAAATTGATCCTGGGGCTAGCTTTTGTCTCCTTCGACCGATTTCTTTCAAAAACGGGTTTTGTTAAAGCCTAAACTATGACAAATATTTCATCAGAAGGTTGCATTTCAATTAAAGTTAAGATAAAAAAGTTATTAAGCTTCAAAAATTGGCTAACTTTTTTAAGGGTGACATTCATCACTGTTTTAATGAGACGACTAAATGTCCGACCAGGACACTCAATGTGAAATGCATGCCGTTTCGTCAAATAATGACCAATTTTAACCATTGTTGTTGCACTCGATTGTAATTTTTAATGTTTTTCTAATACTTGAGTTTGGACGATATTCACTTGATAGTTCGGAAAGAAGTAAGGGCGGAAAAATGCTTAACAATTTAAAAAAATATTGCATAACCACAGGGGCTTTGAAACATGACTGGACGATTTGTGATGCCAATTAAAAGATTCACCTTCATTCTCTAAGACACGAACGCCACTAACGTGGTAAAGTGTCTATAATTAGAGGAAAAAAAAACCTTCATTCTCTATAAAGTGAATATCGTCCAAACTCAAGTATTAGAAAAACAATAAAAATTGCAATCCAACGCAACAACAATGGTTAAAATCGGTCATTATTTGACGAAACGGCATGCATTTCACATTGAGTGTCCTGGTCGGACATTTAGTCGCCTCATTAAAACAGTGATGAATGTCACCCTTAAAAAAGTTAGCCAATTTTTGAAGCTTAATAACTTTTTTATCTTAAATTTAATTGAAATGCAACCTTCTGATGAAATATTTGTCATAGTTTAGGCTTTAACAAAACCTGTTTTTGAAAGAAATCGGTCGAAGGAGACAAAAGCTATTGACGAAAAACTGGTTTTTCATGTTCCTCTCGAACAAAATGTCTCGAAATCCCATACAAACTTCAGGCTCGTTGAGCGACCCCTTCCCGTGGTCCGATCCGGCCCAAATTTGGCATGAGATCTTGTACTAGGCCCAGGATCTAGGATCCTGGATCTAGGATCCTGGATCTAGGATCTAGGATCCTAGAGTCAAAGTCGGGTAATTTGGGGCAGTCTACTGCACATGATAACGTTCTGATTGGAACATTGTTTTCCTATTTGAAGAACTCATGGTTTATGGTAAACTTGATTGAAACTTCAATCAGAAGGAAGAAGAAGAAAGAATGCAGAGCTTATTTCGAATTGTTTTTCTCCGCATTTTTATACAACACATCGAAGGATTAACATACAATATAAGGAATTTTTCTTTCAAACTTTGAATCTTTTGCAAATTTTTGTGTTCGGAACAAATTGTCAAAAACTTATTCCGGAGTTTAGTTTCAGTTAAAATGCCAAAAAGTAGTTCAATTACTTTTGCTAGCTTTCTCTAAGTTGCTGATTTTTTTGTGATTTTCATCCGCAAGGATAATTCAGTGCTCAAGAATGATGATTGATATAACGATTTAAATAACGACTGAAAAATCTTAAGCGATGAATTAATCCTTGCAGATGAAAATCCCCAAAAAAACGACTGTAAAATGATGCTGGCATGCAACCTTAAAGATTACGTAGTATTTTTATCATGTATATTCAAAAATTGTTCTATGAAAAAAAATAATCCTGAAACCGTAATTAATTATTTAAATGATAAGTAAAAACCAATAACTTCAAACAGCTTTGTTGCAAATCGCCAGTCGACTCAATCAAACAAATATTGTGCATTGTTTGGGAACTGACAACACAAATACTTCCGACAATCTAGTACAAACATATTTTTTCTTCGTTGTAAGTCCAACATCAGAAGTTAAATTTAGTGCTGGCGCGATAGAAATATTGAATAGAAACTATGCATGAAATCCTAAATTTGAATGAATTGACACAAACATTCAACATTATCACATAATATACAGTAAAGCATGGATCACTACAAATCTGGACGCATTAAAACGGGTCTATCTCGGAGCTATGTAAACGAAATAAAAATGTTTTGTACTTGAAATGTAGGGTTTTTATTGCACTTTAAAGGAAAAATAATAAAAAAAATATTCCGATGTTGTTTTGATGAATTTTCGAACTTTTGGTTGAGTATCACTCATTACCGTCAAACGGGTCATCATGCAACAGCGAGGTTCGATGCAACATTTATATAACACTACATTGAATCAATTTTTAATTTAATGTATTGTAATAAAGTTATCTTTTAATGATAACAAAATGATGATGACATAATTTCTCGCATCTTAAGCTAGTTGTCTTAAGTTTTTTATTTTTATATAAAATTTGAAAAATCGAGCAATAAATGTACAAATTTTACCATTTTTTCATGCCGAAAAAAACTTTACCCAGTATGACGGATCGGCTTGATTAAATTACATACAAACTTTTTACTGGTTTCCTCATGTTATACCAACATTGTTGGTGTAAAAATATTTTTCGAACAATCACCCAATTTTTTTAAATGAATATTTTTTAAATTCAGTTAGATGTCTGGGGTTAAATGCAACAAAATGCAAATCAAAGAAATACCTTGTAAATCTCGTTTCCATGTGCTGGAATATGAATGTTTTGCATCACGCGTTTGTAAACATTTAAATTTCATTCATCCAAACATTTATTTTTACGATTTCAGCTTGTAGTTTCCGTTCAACCCCTAAATGTATGCAGCCTCCTTATTTTCAGAAAAATGTGAAAATTTGTTTTTACAGACCCAAAAACTACTGAAATTGATGTTGTCATGCGTAATGGTCTTTAAGGCATTGCAAATATATTAAAAACCATGAATTTTCGTACGTGTTCATAAGATTTTTCATTAAAAACAAAGTTTGTTGCAAGTTACCCCATTTTCTAAGGAGTGTGAAAATCGCATGTTTTTAGAAAATTTAAAATAACTGAAGAAACCAATAATTTTTTTAACTACGCCAATTTGATGCCCCAGCATCCTTAAAACTTTTGATGCATAAAGGATACGATTAACTGTGAACATAAGTTTTTTAGAAGCCATTGAAGTTGAAAATTGTTGCATGTTGCCCCAGTTGACGGTATAGTTTGAACACCCTATTCGCTGACCTCAGCGGCCATTTTGTTCCACAATCTCTTCATCTCTGTTGCTTCCCGAGTCGTCCTACCATTCTTCTTCATCTTCTGCTTGACAATTGCCCAAAATTTTTCGATAGGGCGGAATTGAGGGCAGTTGGGTGGGTTGATGTGCTTTTCGACAAAATCCACCTGTTGGCCCAATACCACTGTAGAACCTCCTAGCTGTAGTGGCAGCTTGCCAAATCTGGCGAAAACTTAACTAGTCCTTTGTGAGATCTGATGTACGATAAAAAAAGTTTTTCAGGCATTTCTCCTTGTAAATTTCGGAGTCCATGGTCTTGTTTTTCACAAAAACCGGAATTTTTCGGCCGCAGCTGCAAATACCTTGCCAGATCAAACACTTTCTTGCACACTTATCAGCAAAAACGAATTTGAAGTTGCCGGGGACATCACCATGACCAGTGCAGTGCACCACTGCAGTGGCTTCACATAATTTTTGGCCAGAAAGCTGCCCAGAATCCATCTTCACGTACGTTTCGGACGGATGAGGATGCATCCGTCGAACTTCGTTGGAATCTTTTTGTATAACTTGCGGGCACGTCCTTTGGCTACTAAATTCTGCTTCAATGTCCGGTTTGGTTGCTTACTGGTCCGATAGGATCGTATTCCTTCGCGTAGACGAATTCTGCTGACGGTGCACCGGTCGGCGTTGAATTTCTTGGCAATGTCATAGTCCGACTACCCTGTGTTTTCCTTGATCGTTCTCAACACCTTCAAATGCAGTTTCTGATTCTTAGGTCCACTATAACGCTTGGTATGAACCTGCCGATCTATAGTACGCATCTCACGGAAACGTTTGAGAACGCTACACACGGTTGATTTGACAATTTTTAACGATTTCGCGATTTTTGAACCCGACCACGTCGGGTTTTTGACGTGAGTGTTCAAAATTTATTTTCATCTCGCGACTGCCATCACGTGTAACTTTTTTGAAACAAAACGAATCGTAATGAAATTTTCAGCACTGGTAGAAGAAACATTCCTCTACAAAATGCTGCTAAAACATTCCAGATCCGACAACTAGGAGCACTATGGTAAAATAAATAGAGCGTCCAGATTTGTAGTGATCCATGCTTTATAACGAGTGTTTCAAATAAGTCATAGATGTTTTAATGTAACCGACTCTTATCGATATCTAATAATCTACTAAACTTGCCGAGAAGTCGATTTATTAATTCAAATAATAATTTAGTGCATCTTAAAAAAACGATTTACATATCATATATGCTTTGCTGTAGTGTTTCTCGGCTACACTGACGAAAATGCAACCTATCATCAGAGCTGTCAAATTACGGTTGTCAAATTTTGGGTCTAACTACCGTGGCGAAAATCCAATTTTTCTCTGAATACGCAATAAACAAAATACAGTGGTAAAATCGTGTGCCAAATATTTGGACTGCATGCGGAGAAATATTTTAAAAAAATTAGTAATGGGCAGCAAAACGAACTCTTTAACACTTATCTGCCTGATTTCCAACCAGAAATTTATCGTTGACAAGTCTCGCCTGTATTTTCCGGAGATAAACAAGGAGAAAAAATTAAAAAATAAAATGTCAGGCTAACGATCTGCGAAAACTGCAAATTACTGATTCTTTCATAAAAATTGAAAGGATGAATGGCTAAGAACACAAAGAAGACTGCCTCCAAATGCGACCGTTTTCTCTGCAAAGCTCTTCAATAGGTTCCACAAAGTTCAAATGTTGCCAAAATCGGACGGTTTTTTTTCTTAAATTTTTTTCTTTCATTTTTACAAAATAACTATTTTTATTATCGTTAATGTTATTTTTAGTCAATTTCCAATAATTTTTAGTATTTTTTTATAATTTTTTTCCATGTTTTGATGCATTTTGCACTACTCATATTTTGTTTAAAATCTTGGTTGTTTTTGTCATATTTGCTGTTTTTGTAATATTTCATCATTTTTCAGTTGTTTCTTGACATTTCTAGTCTTTTGTTTGTATTTGTTTTTTTTAATTTTTTTAATTTTCCATCTTTTTGTCATTTTTGAGTACTTTATAATTTTTTAAAAAACTTTTGTTTTTCTTGTTGTATTTTATCACCATTTCAGAACATAAAAACGTATTTATGGTGTTTGTTTCAATTACATTGGTCTTGTTATAGAGAAAACAAAAAATTAATTTCGCTTCTAAAAACCGTTCGATTTTGGCACATGTGCCAAAATCGGATGTTGCCAAAATCGAATGTTGCCTAAATCGAATGTTGCCAAAAACGAACGGGGTCTGTTTAAGTTGGATCTGAAATCGTGCCATTACGCAAAAACGGTGGTGGAGTGATGTAAAGTCAAATCTCGCGTGAGGTTTCATTACGTCGTATGAAACTTCTTAAGAATTCACAGAAAACTGCTGCAAAAGTTATCAAAACAACTTTCAAATTTGTATTTCACATATAGAATATGTTGTTCAGCCCGGTCGGACGCAACCTCATGTGTTCGACCCATCTGGGCTGGTTGTGGGTAGCAATGTGGCTTCTTCGTCACTTACTACAAACAGCCAGCAGATGCTGGGTAAAGAATCACACATGCAGTTTCATGCTGTCGATAAGAAACAATGCCCTAAGCTCACAATTTCACCATCTATTCGTTTCTTCTACCCAAAGCGCTCTAGCTTTGACCTTTCCACCTATCAATTTTCATATCTATCATAATTGCTCTCTAATTAGATTTTCAATTTGCCGATATGCCACAAACTTAGATAAGAATATATCCCAGCGGCGATCAAAATAAGATAATAAAATCACTTTGGTTGAAGAAAGCCTACTTTTCCTACAGGAAAAATAGTGTCGAAAAGAATATCTTTTTTTGAGAAGTCTTTTCTAAGCGTTGTCAAAAAGAGCTGCTTTTCGACACTGTTTTGATTCTGAAGAAAAAAAAACCACAATCTATTTTTTCAGGTCTAAAAACTTGATTCTAAAATGTATTTTATGGTATTGTAAAAAAATGTTTTTGCAACTCGTTGGAAAACTCGGTTTTTTCATCACTCATCGTAGCTATCCAAATCGACAAGCCACAACTCGTACTGCAAAAATCTACTTTTTACAACTTGTTGCATAAATAACTATTTCACTTTACCAAGTCCTTTTACCTTGCGTTTTTTTG
Organism: Uranotaenia lowii; assembly: GCF_029784155.1. NCBI lineage: Eukaryota > Metazoa > Arthropoda > Insecta > Diptera > Culicidae > Uranotaenia > Uranotaenia lowii. The sequence goes on along the minus strand of NC_073693.1, from coordinate 222,031,821 downwards.
TCATTAACATGTTGAAAAGTAAGCAAAAAATTTATTTCAGTATACTAAACTTTCACAAAATAATTAAATAACTCAAACTTCCGAATACGAAAATCCAGGGCATGTAAAGCTTCAGGTGTGTTCTTATACCAATGCACGGAATCGTCCATCTTGTGACAGGCAATCGTAATCGTAGGCATGGTAGGCGAACAATTCGCTGTTAAAAAGCGTTCCGTCTCCACCCCCCACCAATGAGAAACTTTTGGTACCCCTTGCCTACTTTTCCTCAATATGCATCCACCCGTAGCTGGAGGCACTCTGACGAAAATCTAAACCACATAAGCTATTAGGATATATTGACAGTTTTACACGAACACCACCTTAGCAGGAGGCCTCAGCCCTAACCTCAAACCATGGGAGAACAGAATCGATTTTTGAGAAGGGCGCACGATAAACGCGTTTTTCCGGTACTCATATCGACAAATTCGCCCTGTGGAAAAACGATACACGGTGTACGTGTTTTGATTTTTTTGGGCGTTCAGGGTCGCCAAGTGCATTGATATTTGGAAAATGGTTATATTTTTTAATTGCATTGTTATTGAAAAACCTTTTCATAAGTACTAAGAATTTGCAATATTCCCGTAGATTTCTAGAAAAAGAAATGAAATGCAATTAAATGCGTAGAAATTGATTGCAACATTTATCTGAACGGAATATCAACTGCCTGTATCGCACACTTAAACGATGTAGCGAATTATGTGGATTTGTTTATAATAATCAGAGCATGCAGGAGATTATTTTCAAAGTCAACATAGACGGGCTTTCATTAAATTACTTTTTTTGTAACAATTAATGATTTGGCATTCGTTCAGAAGATAGAAACAAATTTTGAATCTATCAAGCAGTATATGAAAAAATATTTCAGATGTTTTAAATTTACCTTGAAAATTCATTAGAAAAATATGGCTTATCTTCATCCATTTTGGGACGCCTCATAATGAATTCAAACGTTTAGCTGTTGACATTTAAAAAATTTAATCAATTCAGAAATATTATAATTAGTTGAAATCAAACAAATATTGATTTCAGTAACGCACCTAGCATCACTGGTGAGGCCGCCAGCAAATCAAAGTTTGAGGTTATGACTGAGGCCAATTTTTCGCCAATACTATCGTCCGTATTTACCCTTATTGAGGAAAACTACACGGAACAAAATTGCTTTGCTATTCCAAAGACGTTGTCATGATCATTTTACCATTTCTGCGTTATAGTATTTTCAACCACGCAAATTATAACATCAATTTTGTAAAAGTGCACATGAAGCATTATTGAAATTACTATGTACTTGGTAATTTTCGATAACTGTCAATTTTTTTTTTGCTCAAAAACATCAGTGCATATGATAATTTTACTATGGAAAACATTCTTGTTGTTTATACTTATTCAGGTTCATTAATCATCAAACCCGCGAGTAAACGAAAAAAATTTGAGCTGCTTTCAAGTTTCATAACTTTGAAAAAATCTTTCCAGAGCATCGGGAGAACACACTACCATTGACCGACGTGTGTCGGAAGTGTGAATTTCAATGTTTTACATGAAGTCATAATGCATGCATGCAAATAAACAAACAAACATGCATAGTAATTTTACTATTCAAATCAAGCTCCTCGTGCATACTAATCTTTATCATAACACATACTAGTTTCATCATGAAACATATCAATTTTACTAGGCACGAAGTAAAACCATGCATCATTTCATTGACGATTTTACTAAAACGCAGTCGAATTTACTATGCGCAGCCAAATTGAGCACATGGTTAAATAGCTATGCGTAAGGTATTATAAACAACAAAACATATTTGACTCAAAAATATGGTTGCCTGTTGTTCTTTTTAACCACGGATTTAGTAGTTTTTCTATGCTTTTTTGTGTGTAATAACACGACTGGTATGAGTTTCATATGACGATATGAACAAAATTACTGATGGAATAAATAATGTGTTCACACTGACGTTTCTTCTGTCTTCAATAAAGCCTAGTCCACACTCGGCAACTTGAACTGCGATTCCGGTTGCTGAGACTTGTTTATGTTTATGTTTGTCGGGAGACTTGAGACGAGACATCATCAAATGTAAACAAAAGCAAGTCTCAGCAACCGAAATTGCAGTCCGAGTTGCCTAGTGTGGACTAGGCTTAAAAACGTCCTATGAAAGCTGAAAGAATTCGAAAGTCTCTTGTGAAATATGTTGCACTCTAAAAGCTTTTTTTAACAAAAGACATATCTTATAAACATAATAACAGCCTCCTAGTTTCTTAAAAAAAATGGCGTAAGTTACTCAACAATGAGAAAGCTAATGGAAAATTCATAAAATTTAAAAATGAATTCAAACAGAAAACTGCCTATGAAGCCTAGTCCACACTAGGAGACGGTTCGTCTCGAAACGGTCTCAGCGTCTCCCATTTTCTTTGGGAGACACTGAGACCGTCTCAGGTTTCCATCAACAACCACAGACAACAAAGTTCGTCTCATAACAAAAATCGCAATTCAAGTTGCCTAGTGTGGACTAGGCTTAAATAACTAAAACATTAGGTAAAATGACATAAATTACAAATGTGACAAAAATTATGAACATTGTAAACAAAAAAAATGACTCATGATTGTTAAAAATGACACTAATGACAAAAACAAATTTTACAGCAAGTTACAGAAAAGATGGAGAATAATCCCCGTTGGGTTATGGAGCGGGGTTCGATTTTGGCTACACAAAGTTGTCGGGAGTGTTGCCAAAATCGACGTAGTCCTGTAGTAAGAACACCTGAAGCAAAAACACTGTCAGAAGTGGGATTCGAACCCACGCCTTCAGAGAAGACTACGACCTGAACGTAGCGCCTTAGACCACTCGGCCATCCTGACTTGTGAAAATGGGGTGGTTTAGTACATGAGAGGATTGATTAAAGAGACAAGCAAGGTAACTTTTCTTACACGTAAACATGTTTTTCTAGTCACGAAAATAGGTCCTGTGGCGCAATGGATAACGCGTCTGACTACGGATCAGAAGATTCCAGGTTCGACTCCTGGCAGGATCGAAAGTATTTTACCACATTTTACGCCAAATTATGCTTATTTTTCTAATCTGTTTAATTTCTCTTCCTTTTGTTTTCTGATCTTGGATATCGCTTTCGCTATATTCGATCTCAACTATTTTTTAGTTAGTTATTGCATTTAATATCAAACTAAAAGTCTCTATGCTGTTTTGCTGGTTCTGTTTGTAGTTTAAGCATTGACGTTATTCATGGATTATATTGAAGTCAGCTAATGGCAAACCAATTTGTTGATTTCGATTTCAATTTCACACTTCGAGAAGGTAGCACTTCAGTGGTTTCTTTTCCTCTCAGATACTCTCGACTTCTACTCGTAGATTCCAGAATCAGGAAATAAATTTCTTCGATTGATTTTCGTTTCCTCTTTCGCTTCTATGCGCTTGCCAACAAACACTCCAGATCGTTTCCGATTTCCACTGCTGCAATAAAACGTCCAGACATTATTCGTTTAATTTAGTTTCGTTGATGGTGGACAAACATTAATGGTGAAAACCGCAACGAGATTTGAGGGTTCGATAATAAAGCCGACTGCCTTATGGCCTGTACCTACTTATCCACACACTTCAATGGAAGCCCTAACCATATACAGTCGGTTTGGTCAAGTCGGCTCACGGGATGAAATTTCAGATGTGGTTAATGATAAAGTCTGAACCAGGCGAGGGTTCCATTATTCACGGGTTTCATTCGAAACTTGAGGAAACCATTAAAGCGAATAAACAAAGAACTGAAGTCCTATTTCTATTTAATTTGATTTTGACTAATTGGATGATGTATCAAAGATGTTTTTAGAAAATATTTGGTTTCAGTATGAATAATGTTTGGGGTTTTGGTTTTCAGAAACTCAAAATATCTTAAATTAAGTTGACACGCTGAAAATTTTCGATAAGACCAGGCCCACCAATGGTTGCTAAACCACGAATCGAGTACATTCAGCAACATATCTATCATCCTATCATCGCACGAACAGTCGCTAACTTGATTCGAGAAATAGCATTCGAGCAGTAGGTTGTTAGCAACCCGGTAGCAACGCAGCCGGCCTTCGCTATCAGAAAATGAACAAACACAAATACCAACCAGAATGGCAACAATGGGTGCGAAAATCAGTAAGTAGATAAAATGCAACCAATCAAAACATCTAAAATACCGACCGAAATAGCAACGCCCGGTGGGTTTGGACTAATAAGAATTTGAAATTTGACATTTGATTCAACTGTAGTGATAAACGACTAAGTAAATTGAATGATCTTAATGAGATGGATTAATTGGACTGAGAAATTGAGTTAAAGGGCTGTTTCGTGACTGGTTCAAATGACCATAATTCATTAGACATAATAACAATTCTCCTGATGTCCGCATCAAACGAAACGCAGACATTGCATCTGACCATCACTTTCTTACTTGATGAGTGTAACCAGCATAACCTTTGCTGCCTAGTTTAGTAGAAATCTTTGATAAAAGCGCGCACTATGCAAAGAAGCGCTTTAGTGAGCAACGAAGGAGGACCACCTGACATTTCCTAGCGCACCACCAAGCAGCGCGATTAAGTCAACGTGAGCGTATTTGGCAAATAAATGGTGCTGTATGTCTTGGTTGCACCATTACCAAGAATGACGCTCTGGGCTGGTAGTTCCACCTCCTCGTGGTCCAGGGCGGAAACGTGTTTGCAAGTCCGGCGTATTGCAGATGTACGGCTAAGAGAACTATCACTGAACCCACTAGAGGCCGTCGACGGGTCGGCCAAACCCGCGCGGAAGGAGTGATGCACCCGGGTACTTAGGTACCAGTACTTGGGTGTGAAGGTTAGGTTCCAACACGCGTTCGGGGGATCATGGCCCTGAAATGCGGACGTGACCGGAGGGAGAGCGATCGCCAACTCGTTTTGCGTTTCGGTGGGTATAGACCCGACTCGCAAAATGAGTAAACAGATGCGCAAAGTGGTGGCCAATGGTGCGTCAATCACTTAGGGACGTGTTAAACACGTCAGTGTCAGTGAGGCACAGTATGCTGGAGGTGTCAGGGTTCGACACGCGTTTCGGGAAGTGATGCGCCTGAACCGCGAGTGCGACCTCTTGAGGGCGGTCTACAACTCGATTTGAGCTTCGTGACTTAAGTCAACACTAGAGAGTTCGGAGGAGTCTGACCATGATGGAAGTAATCCATGGATGTACCACAAAGCCTTTGACCTTAGATCGAGATCGAAGACCGCATGCAAGATCCGTTTCATTTGGATATAAGATCTCGACGAAGCCACACAATCCTGCAAACGCCATTAAGCAACCGTGAACAGTGTTCGATCATCCAGGTAGCAATCTGACTCCACCCCGAAAAAGGTATTTGAATTAGTGTTCTGCAATCAGGCAGCCATCAACAATCGTCGGTCTGGACGTCAGAGGTGGACAAGGGTCCTTCCGGCACCCGTTGTCGGGGAGAAGCCATTCCGTGGCCAACATGTCTCGGATGTTCCCGTTCGCCGACTGTAAGACGCAACCATCAGGTAGGACAACCCAATACAGCCTAGGAGAAGTGCTAGTGACCATATTTGTGAGCACAAGATAGGGAAATAAAGGTAGAAATTCTACAACGCGGATTTAAGGTGTTTCCTTGTTCCGAATCTTCGAGTGTGCCGACCCTGAGGCTTAGAAGGGGGTTCTTGCTCGGCTGAGATACGACATGAGATACGACTGAGACCTTGACTTGAACAAAGGCGCGAGATGAAAGTTTGATGTTGATACCACCGTCGGTTTGACAGTTCCAGGGGAAGATTGACGCTACACTCCAACGGCAAGAAGCTGGATTCCGATCCAGACGATCATGTCTGGATCATATCACAACACCGTGGCTTGAAAATAAAAAAAAATCAATTCAAAACAAACCTTTGAGCGTCTCGATTTCACTCAAATCACTTCAGAATGGCCTACCTGATTGGAAATGGACGATTTATAGTCCAAGTTGGCCACTTTACTCGAAATGAGCGAGAAATTTTGCCAGTTTGTTTTGAACTTTTTTTACACGATTTCTTTTTTTGCACCGACACAACAATCGTTCAAAAAAAGAATCCAGTGTACTATTTAAAATAACTTACACTATGAATCTTAATGAAAAAAGATTTCATTTGAAAAGATTCATGTTTGAGACAAACTACATTTAAACAAATTATACAAAAAGGTTATACTAGAATTAAAAGATATTTTACATTTTAGGATTTACATTACACAAAAATAACGCTACATAATTATAAGTTTTTAAAAAACTAGCTTTGTTCGATGTATTCAAGGACTATTTTTCCTTAAATACAGACCCCGTTCGTTTTTGGCAACATTCGATTTTGGCAACATTCGATTTTGGCAACATCCGATTTTGGCACATGTGCCAAAATCGAAAGGTTTTTAAAAACAACATTACAATTTAATTTTCGTTATAACAGGACCAATTTAAATCAGACAAATACCACTTATACGTTTTTGTGTTCTGAAATGATGATAAAATGCAACAATAAAAACAAAAGTTTTTTTTTAAATTTATTAAGTACTTAAAAATGCCAAAAAGTTGAAAAATTCAAAAAGTCAAAAAACAAATTCAAACAAAAGACTGAAAATGACTAAAAACAACTAAAAAATGATGAAGAACGAAAAAACAGCAAATATGACAAATGAAAACAAACATTATAAACAAAACAAGTTAAGAGTAAAATGCATCAAAAACATGATGAAAAAAAATCAAAAATTACTAGAAATGGTCGGAAATTAACTAAAAATAACGATTTTGATAATAATATTACTTATTTTGTAAAAATAACTGATAAAAAAGTGGAGAAAAAAAACCGTTCGATTTTGGCAACATTCAATTTTGGCAACACAAAATGTACGAGTGTGTTGCCAAAATCGAACGGGGTCTGTAGTTGAAGCAGTTCGTTTTTGAATGAGGATTTACAATTTATTTCTTTTATTCGTTTCTGCCTTAAAGTTGTAGACTATCGACAGGGTTGTACAATTGAACTGTTCCAAAAATAATAAGCACACTTTGAAAATAATGAAAAAATATTGTCTTATTAAACTTTATTCAGCACACTGTATCATTATTAAGCTTCTACACAGTTATGTTGCATGATCCGATTATGTCACAAGGTCTGATTATTTCTCATGGTCGGATTATGTCACATTGTCCGATTATGTCACATGGTCGATAATGTTACATGGTCCGATTATGTTGCATGGTCGGATTATGTCACATGGTCAGATTATGTCACATGGTCCGATTATGTTGTATTGTCCGATTATGTTGTATGGTCCGATAATGCCACATAGTCTGATTATGTTGCATGATCCGAATATGTCATGTTCCGATTATGTGCATGGTCGGATTTTGTCACATGGTCGATTTATGTTACATGGTCGGATTATGTCACATGGTCGATTATGTTGCATGGTCGGATTATGTCACATGGTCCGGTTATGTTGCATGGTCGGATTATGTCACATTGCCCGATTATGTTGCATGATTGGATTATGTCACATGGTCCAATTATGTTGTATGGTCCGATAATGTCACATGGTCCGATTATTTTGCATAGCCGGATTATGTTGCATGATATACATAATTATGTCATGGTTCGATTATGTTGCATGGTCGAATTATGTTGCATGGTCGGATTATGTCACATGGTCAATTATGTTGCATGGTCGGATTATGTCACATGGTCAATTATGTTGCATGGTCGGATTATGTCACATGGTCCGATTATGTTGCATGGTCGGATTATGTCACATTGCCCGATTATGTTGCATGGTCTGATTATCTCACATAGTCCGATTATGTCACATAGTCGGATTATGTCAATTGGTCGATTTATGTTGCATGATCCAACTTTGTCATATGGTCCGACTATCTCGCATGGTCAGATTTTTTGACATGTTAGATTATGTTGTATGATCAGATTTTGTCACATGGTTGATTATCTTGCATGATTTGATTATGTTGCATGGTCGGATTATGTTGCATGGTCGGATTATGTTGCATGGTCGGATTATCTTGCATGGTCGGATTATGTCACATGGTCCTATAATATTTCATGGTCTGATTATGTCACATTGTTCGATTATGTCGCATGGTCCGATTCTGTTGCATGATTCGATTATGTCACATGGTCGATTATGTGGCATGATCGGATTATATTGCATGGTCGGATTATGTCACATTGTCGGATTATGTCACATGGTCCGATAATGTTGCATGGTCGAATTATATTGCATGGTCAGATTATGTCACATGATCGATTTATGTTGCATGATCGGATAATGTTGCATGGTCGATTTTGTTGTTTGGTTGGATTATGTCACATGGTCCGATTATGTTGCATGGTCGATTATGTCACATGGTCGATTATGTTGCATAGTGGATTATTTTGCATGGTTGAATTATGTCACATGGTCCGATTATGTTGCATAGTGGATTATTTTGCATGGTTGAATTATGTCACATGGTCCGATTATGTCACATGGTCGATTTACGTTGCATGGTCGGATTATGACACATGGTCAGATTATGTCACATGGTCGATTATGATCGGATTATGTCACATGGTAGATTATGTTTCATGGTCGGATTATGTCATATGGTCCGATTATGTTGCATGGTTGAATTATGTCACATGGTCCGATTATGTTGCATGATCGGATTATGTCACATGGTCAGATTATGTCACATTGTCGATTATGTTGCATGATTTGATTATGTCACATGATCCGATTATGTTGCATGATCGGATTGTTTCACATCTTCGATTAAATTGCATGATCGGATATTGTCACATGGTCGATTATGTTGCATAGTTAGATTGTGTCACATGGTCGATTATGTCACTTGGTCGGATTATGTTACATGGTCTGATTATGTTGCATGGTCCGATTATGTCACATGCTCAGGTTTTTTCTCGTGATAAGTTTATGTCGCATGGTTAAATTCTGTTATATGTAGGGTGGTCGGATTTACTGGTTTTTTTTTTCAAATCCGGTATTTCGGTATTTGAAATTTATGAAACCGATAAAACCGGTAAAAACGGTATTTTTCAAAATATATCAAATTCAAAAAAAGGTTTCGTCTAATTGCAGTAGTAATGGCATAAAATGCTCAGAATTTATAACGCAAAAGGATCAGCAACATTTCAAATAAAAAAAATGGTCCTCTAAATTTTCCCTTTATCATAAATCTATCATCATCCTCATGATAATTATAATATTTATCATCTTCATCTTCAAATTCTAGAAGTTTTGTTGGAAATCGAAGACACTACCAAAGCATCTGGACTGCCGTGACACCTAGCGACAGAGACGAGCATCATCATAGCAGACACAGGTCGAAGAGATTTGACATCTTCAATGACCTGTCAAATTACTGCCTATTTCAATTCTGCAGCCTCATCGAGTGGACTACGTAAATTATAATAAGCTCTTATACTAAATTTCATAAACTAACTTTCCCTCAAATATTATTTAGATTTCTTTGCGACATTTGAAAGTCGACAGTTAGATTTCATAATTGAAATAAGCAAAACTTACGTAGTCAAGTGAATTATAAAAGCAGGTTTGACGATTACAAAATCATAACCTAATACACGCTTACTAACTTCCCGCCTTACAGAAAGCATCTCAAATAAATACCGTTGTAGCATAGGTTCGGGAAAGCGATATATGAAACACTGAAATATTGTACGTATAAACACACAATCAACCATAATCCATCAACTAATAAACTTTATTATGCAGTTGTAGCATTTGCTCACAAAACGGAGTTTCCTTTCCTGACCGCGCTGACAACATACTACAAAATATTTCATCAACGATGCTTCGGACACCACCTAATCCCGGACGACAGGAATCAGAAGAACATAGTTGCGTAGCATGTGATAAACCTAACTCCTTCAGTAACCTCGTCCAATGCGATCTGTGCAACGATTGGTGGCACCAAATTTGTGCTGGGGTAACAGGCTCGATCGAGCACCGGCCATGGGCTTGCCGAAAATGCCTTCCGGCAGCCCCCACTCCTTCTGTGGCTTCCAGTGCCCGAAGCAGTCGTACCCAACTCCAGCTGCAGCAGCTTGAAGAAACGCGCGCGCTGGATCAACAAGCTAATGATGCAAAATTACAAGCCAAACTGGAATCTATCCAAGCCGATAAAGATCTCTGTAAGAAGAAATTCGATCTTCTACAAGCTGAATGTGACATTACGGGTGACGAACATAGTGTAAAAAGTAAATTAAGTCGAAGCGAAAGACGTGTTTTGGTAGAAGAGTGGGTCAAAAACTCCGCGAATCCCAAGAAAAATGTTGGTGATAGCAACACGGTTCTCCAACCGGTTGAAAAATCAAAACAATCGACGAATAAAACAGATAGCCTGAATCAAAACATCGATCAAAGTTCTCTAGCTGTGGAAGGGTTCCACCAATGGGAATCCGTGTTGTTGGCAAAAGGCGCAGTTCAAGTACAGACTCCGAAAATGCCAAATTTGATATCGTCAGTACAATCTACCTGCCGGAATCTACCGATCGCATTCAATCCTGCACAAGTGATATCAACCGTACCACGAATTTCGTCTCATCGGACTGGTGTTGAAATTACAACCGATTATGGGAAGTTAGCCGTATCTGAACCGGCTCTATCCTACAGCCAGGCACAAAATCCAGTGATTGTGAACCCAGTATCAGTGAGTTTATATCCAAACCATCAAAATCTAGCGACTTCTTCGATTGCTCAACAAGCCTCCCAGCCGCCTACGTTACCTATGTTCCCTTCCGTGAACCCTTTCGGTACTTCATCGCATCCAGCCATAGTTAACGAAACGAATTCTGTGCTTACACCAATTCCTATATCTCGACCGATGAATCTCAACCCAGTGGAAGGTACTATGTTATACAGTACTTTACAGCAGCATCAAGGACATCGTCATCAACAACAGCAACAACAGCTGATATTGGACCCGCAACAGCAAATGTTTCGATACCATCCTCATCCACAGGAGCCGCAGCAATGTTATCCGACACCATTCCAGTCAGCAGGACCAACAGTACATCCTGTAGCTCCCCCCTGTCAACAAAATCAAGGTGAGTCCGTTCCATTACCCTCTAATGACCATGGATATTCATCTTATGAAAGCGATGCCCTCGAGCCATTTATAAAACAGCTAGGTTTAGGGCCACACGAACAACCCATGATTAAACATGTAATGACCTCATACCAACTTACCCCCTCACAAATAGCCGCTAGACAAACTTTGCCTCGTGATCTTCCCCTCTTTGATGGCGCGGCATCCGATTGGCCAATGTTTATTAGCACTTTTACCAACACCACACTTGCCTGTGGCTTCAGTACGACCGAAAATCTTACCCGTCTCCAAAGGTGTCTTAAAGGTGCAGCATTAGAGGCCGTGCGCAGTTATTTAACATTGCCTGACTGTGTTCCTCATATCATGGAGACTCTCCGCTTCCTCTACGGCCGCCCGGAACTCTTGATAAACTCTTTATTGGAAAAAATCCGTTCCTTCCCCGCTCCAAAGCCTGAAAAGCTGGATACCTTAATCGATTACGGGTTGGCAGTTCAGAGTGTGTGCAATCATATGGAAGCAGCAGGCTTGCACACCCATCTATCTAATCCATCGTTGCTCGCCGAATTGGTTGAACGATTGCCTACCCAATTCAAAATGGAGTGGGCAGACGTTAGTTCAAGTATCGTCAACGCTAACTTACGAAATTTCGGCGATTTTATGAATGGTTTAATAAAAAAAGCTAGTCGTGTTACACCATCATACAATGCTTCCACAAACAAATACGTAAAAGGGGGCAATCTACATGCACATATAGGAATACCAGAAGTCCAACCAATCCCAGTCGGCCGAGCTTGTCGTATGTGTAGCAAAGATCACCGTTTAGCTGATTGCGAAGATTTTAAACTTCTTGATGTTGATAAGCGTTGGAGTCTTGTCCAAAACGAAGGTGTGTGTCGAAATTGCCTATATGCACACGGTAAAAGATCCTGCCGCAGCAACAACCGTTGTGGTGTCAATGGTTGCACCGTACGCCATCACCCCCTGCTTCACCCCCCTCGTTCTGCTACCCCAAAAACTTCAACCGCCAACGGAAGGACCGAACAATCAACTTGCTCTTGCAATAGATCTTACCCGAATTCCGAACAAAACCGTGCACCTGTAGTGAGTGAAAACCACACTCATCGCGACATCGATGCGCACTTCCTCTTTCGAATTTTACCCGTAACCATTCACGCCAACGGTAAATCACTGGAAACCTTTGCCTTTATAGACGAAGGCTCTTCACTCACCCTTGTCGAGGAAAATCTTGTTCACGAACTGGGTGTAAAAGGCACCTCTCAAGTACTGTGCCTGCGTTGGACCGGAAATGTAACTCGCTTAGAGCATGATTCGGAGCTTGTAGATTTATCAATTTCCGGACCGCGATCTTCTATAATGAGCCTGAAGGATACTCGCACAGTAAAGGATCTTTGTTTGCCCCAACAAACCCTCGATTATGAAAGCTTATCACTTCGCTATACCCACCTCAAGGGTCTGCCCATTGCTAGCTATTACGACGCTGTTCCTCGTATATTGATTGGGGTGAATAATTTGCATTTGACTGTTCCCCTGCGTATTAGAGAAGGTTGTACTGAGGATCCTACCGCTGCGAAAACTAGACTAGGTTGGTGTATTTACGGAGGTGTTGTGAGTGACCAGCCAAACTATCAGTCTACAGAACCGCTTGTGTCATTTATCAATAGCCACGCATGTAATTGTTCGAGCGACGAAAATATTCACGACTGGGTGAGAAATTACTTTGCAAGGGAAGATATTGGGGTCTCTCCGCCTGTTGCACTCGAGTCCGATGAAGACAGTAGAGCCCGTATGCTGCTTGAAAAAACAACTACCAGGCTTTGTAACCGATTTCAAACGGGATTACTATGGCGCTTTGATACGTTTGAGCTTCCTGAGAGTTTTCCGATGGCATTGAAAAGAGATGAATGTCTTCAACGTAAATTGAATAAATTTCCTGAGCTGAGAGTGAATTTGCAGAAGCAAATGAATGAATACCTCAATAAGGGGTATATACATCGAATTACGGAATCAGAGCTGGAGAACACAGACCCACGTCGTGTATGGTACCTGCCTTTGGGGATCGCAATCAACCCGAAAAAACCAGAAAAGATACGAATGGTGTGGGATGCTTCAGCGAAGGTTGATGGGGTTTCGCTTAATTCAATGCTTCTAAAAGGTCCAGATGAACTACCTCCGTTACCATGGATTTTATTCCGTTTTAGACAATTCCCCGTAGCCGTCTCAGCAGATATTGCCGAAATGTTCCACCAAATCAAAATACTTCCAGAAGACCAACAAGCGCAACGTTTCTTATGGCGAATGAAACCTCTGGAGCCACCCGAAGTCTTCGTAATGGATGTGGCGACCTTTGGCTCCACTTGTTCTCCTGCCTCTGCACAATACATCAAAAATAGAAATGCACTGGAGTTCAAAGACACTCACCCACGAGCGGTAGAGGCTATCATCAAGGGCCACTACGTCGATGACTATGCAGACAGTTTCGAATCGTCGGAGGAAGCCGCGAAGGTTTCAGCAGAAGTCCGGATGATTCATTCAAATGGAGGCTTCAATATACGTGGCTGGATTTCCAACTCCACTCAAGTGCTTACCAAGCTTGCAACGCCTCTAACTTCAGAAACCAAAGACCTCAACCTCGATGACAACAAAATCTTCGAACGAGTACTGGGAATGCATTGGATGTCCGCCAGCGATGATTTAGGTTACTCTACGACATTATCTCCTGAGTTTCAAGAAATCATTGCATCTCAAGCAAGGCCAACAAAACGTCAAGTTCTTAGGTGTCTAATGAGCTTCTTCGACCCTCTAGGGCTCCTAGCAGCTTTCACTCTACAAGGCAAGGTACTTCTACAAGACATTTGGCGATCAGGGATCAAATGGGACGAAGAAATAGACGATCGATGCTTCGACAAGTGGCTATACTGGACTGACCAGTTTCCGCTTATTGCAAATCTTCGGATTCCTCGATGTTATTTTGTCGAAGTTACTCGCAACTGCTACCGAAAACTTGAGTTACACATTTTCGTCGATGCCAGTGAGGATGCGTATGCAGCAGTCGGGTTTTTCCGTATTCCTGCTTCCTCAGGCGTGTTCTCCTGTTCCTTAGTGATGGCGAAGACAAAGGTTGCTCCCCTGAAACACTGCTCAATCCCTCGCTTAGAACTTCAAGGAGCGGTTTTAGGTACTCGTGTCAGAAAGTTTATAGTGGAAGGCCACAGTGTAGATATCCAACGGGTCGTCTTTTGGACAGACTCCAGCACTGTTCTAGCCTGGATCCGGTCCGACCATCGGCGCTACACGCAGTTTGTAGCCTGTCGAGTAGGGGAAATTTTATCTTCCACGAACGTATCCGAATGGCGTTGGGTACCATCGAAATTAAATATTGCCGATCAAGCAACCAAATGGAGTAAGGAACCTCAACTCCATAAAAACGACGAATGGTTCAAAGGACCCCAGTTCTTGTGGAACGAGGAGGACAGTTGGCCCCAGCCGAAAAAAATGTTAACCACCACCGAAGAGTTGAAGATTTCATCATGCGCTCACCGTGTCATTTTTATTCCGCAGCCTGTAGTCGAATTTACTAGATTTTCGAAGTGGGAAAGACTTCTACGTACAATTTCCTACGTATACCGTTTTATCTACCGTTCGAGGAAATTGAAGAGAGATGAAGGCGCACACCTTACCCAAAAGGAGCTTACAGCTGGTGAAAACGCAATACTTCGTATGATCCAGTGGCAAGCATTTCCCGAGGAATCCATGCTTTTGAGGCGCAAGTTAAAAAACGGTCAAGCAGCATTACATAAAAATAGCAAAATTCGTCAATTGAGTCCGTTCTTAGATGAGCATGAGGTCTTGCGCATGGATGGTCGTATCGGAGCAGCAAAGAATGTTTCGAACGCACTCAAATTTCCAGCTATTTTGCCAAAGTCGCACTTTGTCACCGAACTAATAATTCTTTATTACCATCGAAAATACCTCCACGGAAATTGTGAAACCGTGGTAAATGAACTGAGACAATCCTTTCACATTTCGCAGATTCGTCCAACAGTTAAAAGCATATCTCGCCGCTGTCAACACTGCAAAATTTACAAAAAGACACCGTCAATTCCCAGAATGGCGCCATTACCAGAAGCGCGTTTAGCCTCTTTTACGCGCCCCTTCAGCTACGTTGGCCTCGACTTGTTCGGTCCAATCTTGGTCAAAGTGGGCAGAAGCGCAGCGAAACGATGGTGCGCACTGTTTACCTGCATGACCATACGAGCAGTACACATTGAAATAGTGTATAGTCTAAGTACAGAATCTTGCGTAATGGCCATCCGTCGTTTCATCGCACGTCGAGGAGCGCCTCTTGAGATACACTCTGACAATGGCACTAATTTTCGGGGCGCCGACAACATACTTCAACAGCAACTTCAAATGATACACTCCGACATGGCTTCAACATTCACCAACATCTCAACAAAGTGGATATTTATTCCTCCTAAAACTCCACACATGGGCGGATGCTGGGAGCGAATGGTTCGCTCGGTCAAAGCAGCGATGGAGGCAAGCACGAGTGCTGGAAGGAAGCTGAACGACGAAGGACTAAATACGTTAGTTGTTGATGCTGAAGGTATCGTGAACTCTCGACCACTAACATACTTACCGCTGGAGACAGAGCAGAGTGAAGCGCTCACACCTAACCATTTTCTGCTGGGAAGCTCTAACGGCGTTAAGCAAGCTGAAGTAGAGGCAACAGATCCGAAAATTGCCTTGAAGAACACCTGGAACGGAATTCAAGTACAACTTGATGTCTTCTGGAAACGTTGGGTACGAGAATATTTGCCGGTTCTGACGCGTCGAACCAAATGGTTTGAAGAGGTTAAACCACTGGAATCTGGGAATCTAGTTGTCATTGTCGATGAAGGGCGAAGAAATGGTTGGGCTCGAGGCGTGGTAGTTGAGGTCATTTACTGAAAAGATGGTCGGGTTCGTAGGGCTATAATTCAAACAAATAAAGGTCTTTCTCGTCAGTCAGTCGCTAACCTGGCTGTGCTGGACGTTGACGCTGGAAACAATGAACCTAGTAAGACATCGGTCATGGTTACGGGGGGGAGTATGTTGGAAATCGAAGACACTACCAAAGCATCTGGACTGCCGTGACACCTAGCGACAGAGACGAGCATCATCATAGCAGACACAGGTCGAAGAGATTTGACATCTTCAATGACCTGTCAAATTACTGCCTATTTCAATTCTGCAGCCTCATCGAGTGGACTACGTAAATTATAATAAGCTCTTATACTAAATTTCATAAACTAACTTTCCCTCAAATATTATTTAGATTTCTTTGCGACATTTGAAAGTCGACAGTTAGATTTCATAATTGAAATAAGCAAAACTTACGTAGTCAAGTGAATTATAAAAGCAGGTTTGACGATTACAAAATCATAACCTAATACACGCTTACTAACTTCCCGCCTTACAGAAAGCATCTCAAATAAATACCGTTGTAGCATAGGTTCGGGAAAGCGATATATGAAACACTGAAATATTGTACGTATAAACACACAATCAACCATAATCCATCAACTAATAAACTTTATTATGCAGTTGTAGCATTTGCTCACAAAACGGAGTTTCCTTTCCTGACCGCGCTGACAACAAGTTTCATGTTGCTTTCAACGAATTTTTGTCCTATATTCTGTAAAACAGTATTAATATTTAAGAAAAGATTTAACATATTCAGTATATATTTTTCATGAAAATTATATGAAATTGTTAACAGAAAGATTTTTCGTCAAAACAATGACTTAACTAATAAATATTTAAACAAAACTTTAAGCAAAGTTTTTGGTTGACTCGCAGAATTACAGATTACTGTAATCTGAAATACGGATGTTTTCCCCGCAACCTAGGTCGTGATCGCATTAAGTTTTCCATCCTAAAAGTAATACGAACAAATAGAAATAAAAATCTATGAAAAACTAGTCAAAATTCAGCAAAAAATTTAGTTTTTTGGATCTGATCCATACGCTTTTTGTTGCTATATTTACAGTTTCAAATTTATAATAACTTCATTACTGCTTTTTCTGGAAAATGAAAATTCTTCAACAGCGTTAAAAATAAAAAAACAGAGTTCCATCAATTACCTTAAAATATTGTTAAAAAAAACTTTACAAACAGTCTAACATGTGTTTAAATACTGACTCTGTTGAAAGTTTCGTTAGAACTGAACTTAGAATTGTGTTTCAATGCTGACTCTATTGAAACATTTTATGTTTTGGACAAAATAGAAAGTTTTTAATCAGTTTTAGTTTTCAATAATTTTCGTTCTAAATTTCAAGTTTGTGAAAGCCTGGCACCGCTTAGAACGATTTTGATAAACTTGGCCTGTTTATAGATAAAACGTTTTTGCAAATTTTATCAAATTCCAGCATAGAAATGAAAAATTCAGTGTTTATTGTGAAGCAAAGCAATCTTAAGTATCTTGAAGCTGTATATTATTTCAGTCATTGTACACTTGTACAGTCTTTAAATGTTTTGGAGCGTTAGTTCAATAGCTTAATTAAAATGTGGAAAGTTTCATGAAAAAAGCTTGGATTTTGGACTCATAAATATTTTTTAGAGAAAAAAAAAACATTTAGCTGTGTGAATTTTAGAACAATGCCAAATAATGACGAAAATTTACCGGAAATACCGGTTTTTTACCGTCCCTAAAGTCGATATTCCGGTATTGAAAAAATGGTCGGTTTTACCGGTTTTACCGGTTTCGGTAAAATCGGTTAGACCACCCTAGTTATATGGTTGAAATTTGTCAGTCAGTGACACTGACATATGTTGATCATTTCGAAAATACACCAAAGTTCGATTATTCTATACATTGACACACAAAAAATTGCATAATTCTACATTTAGCGGTCGTAGCTAATTTACTACCTCCTCCACGTTTTCTTGCATCGTAACTAATTCAAAAACGTGTGAATTCTAAATTTTGAAAAAAAGAGGTCTGAAAGTACTTTTCACAGGCAACAAAATGCTGTCAAATTTTGAATGTCCGATTACTAGTAAATGTGCTATCAGCAAAAGAAAGTGTCACATTTCAAAATGAACTGAGCTTTATATATATATGGCATTTTTTCCAATGTTATCTTTCTTCTAAAACACATCTGAAAAGACGTGCTTATCTTATTGAAAAGCAGGATATTTTGGGAATTTAAGAGAAGAATTTGATATTTGATTCGGCATTATTGTTGCAAAGCAGTAAACAAAATAATTAGCTAACGTTACTATTCGGATTGTAATAGAAAAACCATCCCAAAATTGGATAAAATAAAAAATGACTACCAACGGCAAGAAAATTACTAGCTAGGTATTTTATCAATTGACTCAACTGTACCAAATTCCAGAGGTTGAAATTAAAAAACCACAAGAAGCATTTAACAAAGACATGTGGTTGTGACTGTTCATCTTATTAAACTAAAATAAGTCAGTTAGCTATGGATTTTATATGAAATAGGGCTCTTTCGTTACAACATTTTATTTTCAGTCACATTTTCAGCCAGAGTAGTGAAATGGCCAATGAAAATGTAAAGGATTACTCTTACCTACACTTGGCTAAAATATCCAAACGACTCGCCACTCACTTTTTAGCAAAAACGTGTAGCTAACAACAGCTATTCGGCGGAAGGTGGAAAGTATCGCATCATCAAAAACCCATAAACAGAGAGTGTCTCTGGTTCTTTTACCTTCACCTTTCCCTAACCATCCACCTTGAATCGTTGTCGTCGTGGCTAACTGGTTGTGGCCTATATCTCCCGAAGGGATTCGCCACCAAGTTCCGGGACAGTACACGGTAAAATGTCATAAACATTCATGAAAATAAATTTTAATATAGTGTCAATTTGAATGAAAACCACTCTCAACGGCGGACGGACGGTTGGATTTAGATTCGTTTTGAACGCAGTCAGATCCGGATTCGAGCTGCTGCTTTTTATCATCAACGCGATTAGATTTATTATAGCGATTCCATTTCATGTTCCCTAGGGATGCAATTAGGGGACAGTGATGGTAATGCGATTCGAACTCTTACGAAATCAATGTGGTGCTGAGATTTTTACCCCCTCCACAACTGGCTCCATAGCTCAGTTGGTTAGAGCGTCGTGCTAATAACGCGAAGGTCGTGAGTTCGATCCTCTCTGGAGCCAATTATTTTTTGCAATTATTAAATTCACACTGTGGCGAATGGCATAAAATTGCGTGTACACAGAAAAAAATTGTTGCATGTGCTTTTTGTAATAAATATTAATTATTGAAGTTTTTACTTCTTTGCAAGGACATTTCGGTGTGCAATCAACTAATTATCTTACAGATCACAATTTTACAATGCTTTTGGTGTAGTATTACAGGAACAACAGTAAACTTACAGTTTTTTTCCTGTAGTTTGTCCGCGATTTCATGTTTTCTGACACCTGTAGTTTTACTTTGATTAAGTTTTTCAATTTATTTTGGCGTCGTGTTGTTGTCCTCAAAAAAAAATTATCCCTTCACATTTATCATATTGGAAGGTGAGGCTCCGGCGAGATTCGAACTCACGATCTCCTGTTTACTAGACAGGCGCTTTAACCAACTAAGCCACGGCGCCGCGGTGAGTGGAGGGGGAAATGTTGTCAACAAAATTTTCTATTCGTCTATTTGGGATAGGTGAAAACGGAACGAAGAAAGAAGAAAGTTACCTGCATGCCTGACCTGAATTTCGAAAGTTGTCCCCCTTCGAAGAAATCCCGAAATAGTTCCATACATGTCCAGGTATCTGCTAAGTTCGATGATTGAAGCAGGAAATGTCAGCCCAACCGGATAGGAAAATAATCCTATTTATCTTTCTCATAAGAATGCGAACTTTGAAGAAACACCCCAAGAGTCATTAATTTTAGAATATTTATGCCTACTCAAGATTGATTGACCTGTTGTTATTTTTCTTTCCTTAAACTCTCTGGCTCAACGAAGTGTTGTTGGATTTTCTGATGGTTTAATTTTGATCGTTATCCAAACACAACTATAGAGCTCCTCGCGAAAACTGCCACCACCAAACCACGCTTTGGCAAGAATGTTTTCCACATCAAGCTGCGGTTGATGGATGATGCTACGATATCTGCACATATAGATACCTACATGGACAAAATGACCCCACGCAAAGCTACCACTCACTATCCATGGAAAACCGGAATCGAGGATATGACCACAGAATCAATAGTGCGAATATTGTGTACAATCTTTGGACATAAATTTTGCCTTTTCACTGGCGAATGATGCTTTTTAAATCAAAAACAAAATAACTTGAAATTCCACATAAATTTGTCTTGAAAAACGTTTAAGGGAGATGAGAAGATCATTATAAGAGTCGACCCAAACTGGGGCCCTCATAAAGAGGATTTTGTTTGTCTATATTGACACTTTGGCATGTTTTTTTTTCAATTTTGTTTGCTTCCAATTTTTGTGCCCTGAACCTGATCCGGCTGCTAATAAAATTCGACGTTGTCGTCGGCAATTGGTCCAGGACCAGGAGGTTTGGCAGTATCTTGCATGTGCACTTGTGTACATAAATGTGACCATTTTTTCAACTCTTTCCTCATGCTTTTTTTACTCGTTTTTTTCTGGTAAACATGATGAAGATGACAGGACCCAAGGTCTTGCAAGGTGAAGGCTTTCGGGGATGTTCGAGTCGAGTGTCGCTTATTCCATTTTCACTTCCTACATTAATATAAGTTGGTAGAACATACATACCTAGACGTGGCGAATGCTTGGGGTGGGCAATTGTAAATATTTGATGACATATGTTTTATGCTGGGCTATTATGCTAATTGAAAAAGGGATATTGCTGCTTAATTTTGTATCCCGGAATGTAAACGCTCTATACGGTAAATATTTAATGTAGGGTTTTCCTTGCTGAATGTTAACAGCTTTCAACTTCCTCGATTGGCAACTGATCCAACTGATACATTTGTATTTCAGTTCAACAGTTGAATGGTATTTTTATAAAGAATTTGTTACAATGTTTTCACATAAGTATATGCTTGGTAATTCCCTCCGTATCATAACATTTAAACCGTTTAAACTGTTGGAACATGTGACTCATTAACAAAATATATAAGGTAATATTTTTTTCTAGAAAAGGGAAACTCAAAATAAATGATAGCACAAAAATGTTATGACTCGCCCAGTGATGAATCATGCATTAACTTAGATGTTCATTAAGTAGATCGGACGTATTCTGAATATTCTTAAGATGATTTGAAGATTAATGATTTGAAGATAACTATGTAGATTGTGTTGAGAATGATATTAACCCACCAAACTGCCCCCAGCTTCGCCCCATAGAACGATATAGGCCTATTGTCAAGAGAGTTTTCAAGAGGATGGTAAGGCCAACAGGAACATGGCGGTTTTCAAGAAAAATTGGAATGCTGCGGCCAAGAAGTGTGATCAATCAGCTGTACAAAAACTAATGAAACGCGTCAAGTCGAAAGTCCGAAAATATTACCAATAATTACTTTTTTACTTGTACTTCCTGTATTTTACTTGTATTTCTTGAAGAATAAGCTTTTCAAAACCCTTCCGAACTGTTTCTTTGTTTGAATCATCAACAAAGAACAACATGTTTACAACTTATTTTCGATACACTCCTTAAGTCTTCCGACAGTGGGATTATTCTACGTCGGTTCGCAATAA
Organism: Uranotaenia lowii; assembly: GCF_029784155.1. Taxonomy (NCBI): domain Eukaryota; kingdom Metazoa; phylum Arthropoda; class Insecta; order Diptera; family Culicidae; genus Uranotaenia; species Uranotaenia lowii. The sequence goes on along the minus strand of NC_073693.1, from coordinate 222,009,919 downwards.
CAATGTTTCGGATTCATTATTTTATTTATTTTTATTTATTTATTTATTTATTTATTTATTTATTTATTGCCATTTTGTAACGTAAAATACAACCTTATAACTTGTTACAATGTGTTATCCTGATGTGTTTTCCTAGCCAAATTTTCGTTCGTTCTTTTTTTATCATAAGATTATGTCGTTTTTAATCTGCAAGTTCTGCTAATAAACCCTTCTTGAATTCTGACCTAGATCTAATAGATTTTACATGGAAAGGAATAACGTTCCAGTTAACGATACCTCTCACGAAAAACGAGTTACTAGGTATATGTAGTAAACAGAATTGTTTTGGGGAATAACGAAACGTCCTGTTCGAGAACTACGTAGCGGTACAAGAAGAGATCTTAGATATTCCGGTCTACTTGAGGATATTTAGAATCCTATGAATAACAGTAACGGATCTGAAAGCATGAAATCTTTCGAAGCGACATCCTAATAAATCTCTTTGAAGATGTGAGACGTGGGAAAATCTTGTAAGATAAAAACATAGCTGACGCAAAAATTCTTCTCATAGATCTCTACGAGGCGTTTTGATAAAGAAAATCACCATAGATGAATAAAGGATAAATAAAAGACTTAAGGCGGAGTTTCGTTGAAGTATTTAAATGTTTAGTTGTCAAGTAGAGCTTTTTCAAAGATCCATATACAGTAGACTGAGTCATTTGGGGACATTTTTGAATTTCTCAAACCCTGGGGTTTAAAAAGCTTCGTCTTGGTCCAAAACTCATTCATGATTTTTTGTTGAATTTTTAAGTAATGTTTACATGAGTAAATTTCAGCTTTTAGGTTTGTATGGGAAAATTGAATATTTTGTACTGAAAAATCAACATAATTTTTGTTTCCCCTGTGGAACCGAGCCAGCTGACAGTTTTTGTGCCAATTTATAAATTTCCAAAAGGAAATTTTCCACTGAACAACTTTGTCGATGACTGTAACTTCGTATCTTATTAGGCAAAAAAGTTATTAGCTGTTGAACAGAGGTATGTCTTTTCGCATTGATAAATAATAAATTCAATTGACATCACTGCTCGAGTCTCGCGAAGTATTGCATGAAAAGTAGCCATGCAATACCTCGCTACACAGAAAAAAAATTGAGTGGTCATCCCAAAGACGCTGTCATGATAATTTTACCATTTCAGCGCTATAGTATTTTCAACCACGAAAAGTTTAACATCGATTTTGTGAAAGTGCGCATGAAACAATATTGAAATTACTATGTACCTGGTAATTTTCGATAACTCTCAATGTTTGTTGTCGAAAATACTATGGTCATGATAATTTCATCATAATTTCTATCACAACCACCGTCCGCATAGTAATTTAGACATTGTGGCACCAATTCATATCAACAAAATACTACGCACATCGTACTTTTGAGAACAAAACATATTTGACTCAAAAACATAAGTGCGTATGATAATTTTACTACGGTAAACATTCTTGTTGTTTACACTAATTCAGGATCATTATTCATCAAACCCGTTTGTAAAAAAAACTAATTTTGAGCTGCTTTATAGTTACATTACTTTGAAAATCATTCCAGAGCATCGGGAGAACACACTAACATTGACCGACGTGTGTCGGAAGTGTGAATTTTCATGTTTCAAATAATGTCATAATGCATGCATGCAAATAAACAAACAAACATAAATAGTAATTTTACTATTTAAATCAAGCTCCTCGCTCATCCTAATCTTTATCATAAGGTGTCGTACACAAATTACGTAACGCAAAAAATCTAGAATTTAGACCCCCTCCCCCCCTATGTCACAATAAGTAACGTTTGATCGAACCCCCCTTCTATAGTTACGTAACGCTAAATACCCCCCCCCCCCCATATTCAATTTTGAAATTAACAGTAAAAGTACACAAAAGTTTATTTGATGCATTTTTATTCTGAAACGTGTAGTATAAGTGAAAAATATCAAAAGAAAAAAAATTTAAAAAACAGCCTCGGTCCAAGTTGGATTCATGTGCTCATCAACTGTGACGACAGGGAAGGTATTTGAATCCTCCGCCACATCTGATGTAATGCATTGTTCAACGTCGGAGTCATCATCGGTCCAAACAAGTTCATCATTCTCCTCCACCAGCATCTCATTTTCTCGTCTTGCGATCGTCTTGGTGTGTCGGCGTTTCTCAAGCACTCCAGTCTTATGCACCTTTTGATGGTCTTTGAGCATTACTTGAGATGCAAAATAAAGTGAACACGTTTTGCAAATTCTTGCCTTCAAAACGGACTGCTGCGATGGGCAATATGCATCGTAGGGAAGTTCTTTGTAAGCCAGTAGTGCCCTTGGAAGAATGTTCGACAAGATTACAGTGTTCCGAACAAACAGCGATGGGAAGCTAACGTTCACGTCTGTAGGGTTTGGAGCTTTCAATCCATCCGGGGTTTGCAGGAGAGGAACAGGAGCAGGCAAGAATTGATGCTGGTTAACCCAGAAATAGCTGCTCCTTGGCTCCTTGCAGCAGTTCCTGTCGTTACACTTGACAACTTGCAAGAAGTACTGTGATGTCCTTACGTGACGAGCAAACCACTCGGGTGAATATTGCTCTAATTCTGCAGAATCAATTTGTGAGTTAGTGGGCTCAATGTATTCTGCTTTAACGGGATGTCCATCGATCATCAAATCATTCCAAACATCTGACAAAGCTTCACCAGCATATTTAAAATTCTTCGCTTCCAGTTCCGGATCATTCGTTCTCAGTTTTGCGTCCAAATGTGACCCATAGTGGTCGTGAGGGAGAATCAACCCTGAGAGTTCCCGGGAGAGGGGTGACATGCGCCGCTCAACGCGATTGAATGCACTCCGTCCGGGAGCATTGGTTGCAATAAACATTGCATCAAGGTTCAATTCCCGGAAATGGTGAATCGCCATATCAATCACCTTTTTATAACGGGGGTTCTCATCTGGGCCGCCGTCAACGGTAATAATAACAATGGGCTTGATCTCTCCTTGATAACGCATGATCTCATCGAACTCTGGTAGTTCACACACCCTGTTGAAATCCAGTCCATGGGAAAAAGCTGTTGACGAACAGTGTTTCCCTGAACGCACCGCAACGTATGTGGGTCCGCTGTACCCAACAGCTTCACTACTGCCTAATTGTCCAGGTTTAATTATGCATCCGGCGATTACTGAGGGAATCAGTTTGTGTTTCGGAGCCACGACAAAATCTTGGTCCGGCAGTCGTACCCGATACTCGAGATGCATAACAATCGGTGCTTGTTTATTTGCAGCTGTGAGACCCATAACTACACGTGCCTTGTCATCCTGACTCAAAAAACAAACCTCATTGGGTCCCAACAGCGACGCAATTTGCTCCAGCATGTTAATACTTGCAGTGCAAAATTTCCCGTCTGTGTGTACCTTGTGACAATCGTTCTTTGCTTTTAGAAGTTTCACCGGCACTGTATGTACATGACGCTTTCCCTCAGTACTGTTGGCCCGATGAGGCAACAAACGTAAGTACGTACCCATTCGGCTAATGTGGTATCCTTTGCTTTTCAGAGCTCCAGACAGTTCTGTAAGCGTCTTCACGCTACGATATCGCTCATCCTGGCGCTTTTCCGCAGCTGCTGATCCGTGCATTGCAATGTCCACGATTGCTTTAAGCAAATCTGGCTGCCGATCTTCTAGCGTTGGTCGACCTGCAGAGATTTGTGGTTTTAAATGATCCTTGGCTTCGGGAATCTGCTCGAGTAGGTTTTGCATAGCCTTCTTTTTCTCGTCCCGGAACCGCTGCTGGCGCTCTTGAGCCAGGGTTTTGGTTTTCAATTCAGCTTCCTTCTGCTTTCGTTCCTTCAAATGCCCGGTCAATTTTGCTTTGTCTTCCTCCGTGAGCATTCCGCAATCTTCCATTTCTCTGAGTTTGACCTGTAGACAAAATTTCGATTTTCACTCAGCTATAAGATTACTTTTAGATTGAGTATACTTACGATCTCAGAATTGAGGTTTGCGAGGTCCGATTTTAATTTGTCCTGAACATATGCAGGGCGCTTTCTGGCTGGTTCCGGTGTGTCATCTTGATCATTTTCCGGTGGCTGAGGTGCTTTGGGAGATTCAACATTTGATTCCAACACTGTAACAGGCACTTCCTTATGCTTTGGTGCACTTTTACTTGCCTGCCCCCAGAATTTGAGCAGCGAACCTTTCTGCAGAGTTGATTTTCTTTGAATTTCGGAGAGTTGTTCAGAAATCACTTGTTGCTGCGTATCCGGATTTTCTTTGGATTTGTTCCAAATAAACACCGCCTCATCCTGACACTTCTTCTTGCTGCGCTCAGGATTAGCTTTAACGATAGCGTTGTAAAGGCGTTGAAACAGGTCGTTTTTATCCATTTTGCGGTCTTCTGGAAACTGAATGAGATGCAATTAATGACGCGATTATATTACAACAATGAAACTCACTGTGGTGAATTGGTTTATTAATTTTCTTTTTTTACTCACTCACAACACAACTTTCTTCTTCAAAAGACGCCAAAAGAATGACCGTTAATTTTCCATTCAATTGCATCCAACTTCCTTCACTCACACACTCAAAGCTGCTTGAATGAATTGGTTTCGTTCAATATTCCGCAATGAATTCATTCAACAGCCCACTGATAAAACGTATTCCGGGTTGCCAAAGAAACTTATTTATAAAATATAATAAATAATTGTTCGCGAAATATGAAAGTGAATAGTTTTAAACATTTTTCTTGATATTATTGTTGTTTCACCTATATCTACCACATTCACTTCTTTCTATTTGAGGAAATTGAACACAGTCAGTTACACTGCACATAAACACTGAATAAGCTGCAGTCGGTGACGTGACAGAAAAATGAACAAAACAGAAAAGCTCATTTCGTTTCATTCGCGCAGTGCGCACACAAACACATAAACGGTTTTTCTGAATTAAACTTTTTTTACACAATACTTAACCAGCATTGACGCTTTCGAACAAAGGGTGCGTAGATTTGCTCGCCAAAAAAAGAAAATTACAATTCTTTTCATTTTTTTTCCATTCATTTGTTACGTAACTGAACCAAGTACCCCCCCTCCCCCCTATGTAACAGCAAGTAACGCAGATTTTACCCCCCTCCCCCCCCTACATGCGTTACGTAATTTGTGTACGACGCCTAACACATACTAGTTTCATCATGAAACATATTAATTTTACTAGGGACGAAGTAAAATAATGCATCATTTCATTGACAATTTTACTAAAACGCAGTCGAATTTACTATGCGCAGCCAAATTGAGCACATGGTAAAATAGCTATGCGTAAGGTATTATAAACAACAAAACATATTTGACTCAAAAATATGGTCGCCTGTTGTTCGTATAAACCACGGATTTAGTAATTTTACTATGCTTTTTTTTTGTGTGTAGGCACCCAGCAGGGATGTCCATTGAATTTATTGTTTATCAATGCAAAAAGACATACCTCTGCTAAACAGCTTATAACTTTTTTGCCTAATAAGATACGAAGTTACAGTCTTGGACAAAGTTGTTCAGCGGAAAATTTGCTTTTGGAAATTCTTAAATTGGCACAAAAACTGTCAGCTGGCTCGGTTCCACAGAGGAAACAAAAATGATGTTGATTTTACAGTACAAAATATTCAATTTTTCCATACAAACCTAAAAGCTCAAATTTACTCATGTAAACGTTACTTAAAAATTCAACAAAAAATCATGAATGAGTTTTGGATCAAAACGAATCTTTTTAGACCCCAGGGTTTGAGAAATTCGAAAATGACCCCAAATCGACTCAGTCTAATATACAGGGTTTGTCCGAAAAGTAATAGTACTGATCATGATGGCTCTAGTATGGTGATCTCATATGCCAAATCGCCATTCCGCCATATTGAAAAAAGTTTTGACAGCTGGCTGTAGTGTTTACGAAAAAAGGGGTCCAGGGATGCCAGGTGTTAGAGATAAAAAATCAGATGGCTAAAAAGTGTGTATGTGCACAAGCCAATCGTAAACGAAAGATCAAAAGATTCAAAACCGTACTGGGGTTTAGTTTATTTTATTATATTTAAATTGAGTTTTCGGAAAAAAAGCAATGATATCCCGAATAGACCAAGACCATGGTTCTACATTGTAATAACAATGGTTTTCGTCTTAACAATGAAAAACAATGTTAATTCTCGATCCCTTCAAAAAGTAAAATTTGTGTTGTATTGTGAAATTATCGTAAATATGGCGATAACCATGAAATAGATGGTTAATTAATAATATTTCACTGTATGTATTACCTAGATAGCTGGGACTTCAAGATGAGCGTGTACGGTTTGTTGTCAGTGTGAAAATTTTCTTTTTTTGTTTACGCGTGAGTGCAGGTTTATTTTAAATGATTTTTTTCGGTTTGAGATTCATTATTTCGTTGAAAATGTATCCGAAGTTATTCAAGGTAAGTTTCAACTACAATCAAAATGAACAACAGTATAGTACATGACTTGTCGTTTTTATTTTCAGGAGAATAAGACGTTTTCATGGATCAGATTTCTAAAAACTTTTCCGAAGGCCTCGGCTGTTCACACGGATCATATGGAAAAAACGGGACGACCGCAGTGCAAACAGCACAAAAAATGTTTCTCCAGTTTTATGAGAAATCCGGGTTATAAAATGAGTAAGTGTAGAGATTTGTTTAATAAAAAATTAAAATCAATCCATTTGTTAAGCAAAAGCAATCTATAATGATGATGGACATAACCCAAGACTAGCGAAAAAATCCCACCATTTACAAACCCTGAACAAGAATTTTTATTTCACCGGGCAAACAATGGAAATAAACGGATTTTCATGGTTTTACCATGAAAAAATGGAAGCTGTTATCACCATGAACTTTATATTTATTAGCTTTCTAATGTATGGGAAATCGCAATTTTTTTCATGGTCACGCTGTATAACAATACCCCTTTTTCATGGTTATTTTCGTCAAAACGATGAAATTTATGGTCGTAAACTATGAACTTTAATGTGTTTTCACGGTATCGTGGATCGTAAAAGTCATGGTGTAAACCATCACATTCATGGTATTGTGATTACAAACTTCATGGTTTTTTCACGGTGCAAGTCTATTCGGGATGAGTATATTCAATGAATTAATTTGTATTCTAAACACTTTTTTATAATAAAGTTACAATACAGTTCGGTCTATCCGTATGTTCCGAAAAAGAAAAACTTTTCATTGACCGTTATGATAGAAAGGATCTTAAAGGGTGGAACAAACAACCAAAACCCTAAACCGAATGTCGCTTGTTCCTTATTCTTGTTACCTTATCCAAAGAGCTATTTTGTTTCCCTCCAATCGAAAAGTGTTGGATGAAAATAAAAGTAAATCGGTTCTGCTAAAGGAATGCTATAAATTCTGCTATTGATAATTTTCATGATTAAATGATAAACGAGTTTATGGTTCGAAATTTTTTTTTCAAATAACTGTTGCATCATGTAAATACTGCTTAAGCCTTTTTTCAATATTAACATATTCAGTTAATCTACCTTCACCACCACCCACGAGCAGCGCTGAGCTGGAGCTTTGCTGCACTTGAGGATGACTAGCAATTGGACAGCATCACCTGCAGAATCCTTCAGGGGCTCAATCCATTCCGGACAATCAACAGTCTGCAGTGGATCGAACTGATTCCCCAACCCACTCATCGGACTTATCGTCATGCTGCTCAGGCGCCTAACGTTGCGCCTATTTTCCTATTTCAGCTCATCGGTCCCATCATTCAAAAGTGCCAAAAACTTCATCTGATTTTCCCAAATGCTACCCATCAGATCCGGATTACTCGATTGGATCTTCTGGAGCAGCGATGGCAACAGACGGGGGTCCTCCTGAAGCAGCTTTTTCATCTCGATGAAGATCGGATGTTCCTGCAGGAGGGCGCTTCTCGGACGATGGAATGTAACGCCTCGCCATGTTACCATCCGATTCGATGACTTTCTGCTGCTTCTAGATAGCTCTTGAAAGAAAAAAAGTGTTGAATAAGCATAAATTTGTCATAAGTAATGCAAAATTAATGTTACTCACCGCTACCGACAAAGCTGGCACCGTCGTTTATAGGTCCAACTTCTTCCAGCTTTGCTTACCAGCCCGGAGCTCAGCCGGAAGATTTTGTTTCGATTCTATGAATTATATTTGCAAAAATCAAGGCGAAATCTTTGTCTAAGCAATATCTTGGTGATTGGCAAAACTTCGTGTTTTACAAAAAATCAGAGCACCTGGCATCCCAGCCAGCCAGCAGCCAGCCGAACAGCCAGCTGTCAAATTTCGGCTCCTCCTCCGCATCCAACCCTCGTCTACTTTTTGCCAAAGAGAGACCACCATATCTAGAGGCATCATGGTACTGATTGTTTTCCGCCTCTACTGTACTTCGGAGCGTGCGTGCGCCGGCAGGATTAGGTAGAGGGCTATAGAACGAGTGGCTGTTCGATTGTCTCCTAGCAGTCCTAGCAAAGGAAAAACCAGAGAGCCATTTTCGTGCGACGTGTTTCTGTGAGTGGTGCAAGCCGAAAATGCAGCATTCGTTAGACCAGAAGTACGTGAAATACTGTGTTAAACTTGGTAAATCTGCTACAAAGACGTTTGAAATTATCAAGCTGACTTACCAAGATGTTGCTTCAGCAAGAAGTGGTGTGTTTCGCTGGCACCAAGCCATTTTGGAGGGCCTTTAAGAGGTCTGCGATGAAGGTCGCAATTTCAATTGCTGGAAAAAACAGCAAACGTTAATGCTGGTTTCCAGCAATTCAAATTGCTGGAAAATCAGCAATCCAGATTGCTGGAAACCAGCTATTTCTTTCAACACAACCGGCAGTATTTAGTACGAAATTTATACTTCAATTCAAAATTACAGTTTAATATTGGCTGTGCATATAATAAGCAATAAAAACAATTATTTTCTCCCATTTTCAATAAGGGATTTATTTATTTAAAAAAAAAACTTTTTTTTACAACTTTCTAAAACCGGCTCTGGGGTGGCCGCTTTATGCCGCAGTGTTGATCATCCGCCACCTGTAAAAATAGTTTTGATTAGTATCTTCTATGGAATATCTACCTGTACAATAAAAACTTACCCTTGACTTGATGCCTGGTTGCTAGAATATAGAGGAAAATAAAATAATTATATTAATTTAACCTAAATTCGTAAAATAGAATCTCACCTTACTTCAGCGTACGAAACAAAAACAACTCGATTGCTGATTTTCCAGCAAACTAGATCAATTGCTGGAAAGTCCAGCAATTTGAAAACCGATTGCTGATTTTTCAGCAAAAATGACAAGCACATAACCGAATGCTGGAAAATCCAGCAATTTGAAAATCGATAGCTGGTTTCCAGCAAAAATTTGGATTGCTGAACGTTTCCAGCAATTTGTTTTGCTGGAAATCGAGGCAAAAATTTACAGTGTACGCTTTTCAAAGGAATTAACTAAACTTTGGGGTGTTCAACCTATTACCGCCCACTCGACTTTTTCGGGTATCGATAATGTTTTCTTAAGGAAAAACTATCTAACAACACGGAAACTGTTCTTTTTAGCATTTTCCATGTAACCAGGGACCGTAAAAAAACACACTGTGCTGTGAACACTGTACGTGCAACAAGAAATCTCATGTGCTGATACATAAAATTTTGTGTGCAACACTTCATTGTAACACGACACAATTTGGGTGCAGTGCTGTACGAACACAGCACAGTTTTCAAACGTGTTGTGTTGGGAGACGGCACTGTGTTTTTTAAAAGCAACACAGTTTCCTAGTTTTCTTTTATATACAATGTCGGAATCGGGAAAACGCGTGAAGAGTCTCCTCGGGCAGGATCTTTTCAACATTGATCTTGCAAATAAAGTAGGTACGTGTAAGTTGTAAGTTATGTGGTCAAACATTGAAAAGCTTGAGAAACTGGGTGTTTGTTCGCCATTATACTACCAAACATAAACAGGTTTCCTCAACACACGGTTTATTGAGTGCTGGAGATGAAGACAAACAACCGGAAAAGTGTAGATCCATAACAATACGTATGAGCAAATCTACTTACCGAAAGTCGGTTCTGGAACTTATAACAGTTTATGGGCTAACGCTTGCTGCTTTGGACTACCAGGCTATGCGCAACTTGCATGGTCCGATTGAGCAAGGATTGATTGAGAAAAAACTCGACTCTCGGACCATTAAAGCGCTAATGAAAACTGCTTACAATCTTATAAAATTAAGAATTTCCTCCCAGCTTCAAGGAAGACTAATCTGTCTGAAGCTCGATGTTGCTACCCGCTTGAATCGGCACATTCTTGGAGTCAATGTCCAAATAATCGATAAGCATGAATTAAAATATTATACACTAGCTATGGTGGAACTTAAAGCTAGGCATACCAGTGAAGTTATCAAAAAACAGGTTCAAATTGAAATTCCTGTTTCATATGAAACTGAAAATTTCAAACTTATTTCCGGAATATTTAGTACAATCAGATGCTGTGCCCATACAGCTCAGCTTGCTGTATACGATACATTGAAAGCACATAATCTGAGTGAAAATATTTCCCTGATAAAAATTTTTATAAAAAAAAACTAAGAAAAATGCCATATCGAGCTATGTTTAGGAACAGACAAAAAGCGATTCCAAACTTGAGCTGTGACACCCGGAATTCGGCCTTCGACATGGTCGAGCCATTGATCCGGGAACAGAAATTCATAATGGACATGACAAAAAACGATGAAAAATGTCACCTCACCGCATCACAGTGGGATTTTGCAGTAGCTTTTGTTGAAGGATTTAAACCAATGGCGAATTTCACTAAGTGCGTGCAATCTTTTCAGCTTACATTTGGAGATTTTTATCTCAACTGGTACAGGTGTAAGCTGTTGCTAGAAAAAATAGACAATTGTTTTTCGGGAAATTTATACGAAAACATGACAAAGCGAGAATATTCTCTATTGGAATCCAAACCTTTCTTAGCAGCTATTTTTCTTGACCAGAGGATAAATTTTAGAAACAGTTCCCTGATGACGGATGATCAGCGATCTTGTGCATTGGTATGATAAACTATTTTGATAATTGTGCTTTTGTTCTAATTATTTTTATTAACAGGAACATCTGAAAAACACATGGAAAATTATGCAACTTGTAGCAAAGGCTGATGGCATGGAGATAGAACCTGGCGAAGGTTCCAGTAATCATGGCAACTACGATGTACTCGAAGAGTATCTCCAATCACACGATACATCCAGTGAGGAAAGATCTTCAAATGAGTTCTGGGACCAGGTTGAAGATTTAAGTGGATTTAACTCGGTCTCCACGATTGTTCCTCGAACAAGAACAAACGATTCTGAGCTATTGGTATAACCAAAAACCAACAAGACCAGATATCTACAGATTGGTGTCTGTTGTTCTTTCGGCCCCAGCGACACAAGTGTCTGTTGAACGCGCGTTCAGCTCACTTAACTCTGTCCTCACTCCCTTACGCAGCAATTTAAACGAATCTACGCTCGAGCAAATACTGTTCATAAAACTGAATAAAGAATTTTTAGAAGATCTCAAGTTATAAAAAATTCAGTTTGCAATTTGTTTACTTACTTTTAATATTTTTAGTTACATACATACTTTTCATACTTATTCTTTGATAATAAACTAGCTGAATAAATATAATTGAAAGAAATTAAAGAAAATTTGTTTTGACAGGTCCTACCGGCTTCCGAGAAATTTTGGCGACAGAACACTAGCGCCAAAATAGATTTTACGGACTGAGATCTAAGCTCAAATTGTGTAATCTGTTACCCACACTACTGCATAAAAATCAAAGCAGGTCGCGTTTACTTTTTTGTTTACATCCCAGTTCTCTTTGTTTACACCACAGCACAGTGGTCAAAGTTGCAAAAAAAGTGAATTTTTACAAAGTTGTTTAAATGTGTTGAATATATATGTAACTGAATTGAACATTATGAGCTTGTGGAATATATGCCAGCAGTTTTTTTTTTTTTTTTGTAAATTCTTTATTTGAAACGGCTCATACCTCTAGGCTTTAAGGAGCCAAACTCGTTTTGCATTTTTACAATTGGTATGCTTAGCTTAACACTTGTTTAGAAGAGAAAGAAGGATAGAAAGGGAAATATGAAAATAAAAAGAATTACAGCTGAAGATCAATAGCTTTTAGGAAAAGATATATTTCGAACATGTAGTCCAAATCCATCACAGCTAACACATCCCTCACTGGAACGTCAGGTGGTTTTCCTCGGGCCCGAAGGGAATCTATGAAATTCGCTCTGGCGACAAGGTGGTCCTCACACGATCAAACAATATGTTCGATGTCTTGGTATCCTAGGCCGCAATCGCATAAATTGCTGCCAGCAATATTTATACGATAGAGTACCGCATTCAAGGAATAATGATTGGACATGAGACGGGAAAATAAACGAATAAAATCCCGACTCAGATTCAATCTATCAAACCAGGGTTTAAGGCTTACCTTTGGGATAATCGAGTGGAGCCACCGACCCAACTCATCCTCGTACCATCTGCGCTGCCAGTTGACAAGAGAGTTTCTCCGAGCCAAGAAGTAGAATTCGTTGAATACGATTTCACGCTGGTAAATGTTGCCTTCCATCGCACCCACCTTTGCAAGGGAATCTGCCCTCTCATTGCCTACTATTGAGCAATGTGAGGGGACCCAGACAAAGGTGATGAAAGAGCAACGTCTTGATAATGTAGTCATTATATCTCGTATCTTTTCGAGGAAGTACGGCGTGAACTTTCCAGGTCTTATAGATCGGATCGCTTCAACAGAGCTGAGGCTATCAGTTATAATATAGTAGTGTTCAACTGGTCGTGATGCGATACTATCCAGAGCGCAATGAATAGCAGCTAACTCTGCGATGTACACAGAACATGGTGACTGAAGACTGTATGAGGCGCTGAAGATTTCGTTGAACACTCCGAATCCTGTTGTTTCCTCTATAAGTGATCCATCGGTAAAGTACATTTTATCAGCATCGACGTGTCTATATTTAGCTTCGAAAATTCTTGGAATCAAAAGTGAACGGTGCGTGTCCGGGATTCCACGGATTTCCTGCTGCATAGACAAATCAAACTGGACAGAAGAATGGTCGTAGTCTGGGCTACAAACACGAGTTGGAGAATACGAAAAAGGGTTTACCTGCATTGACATGAAGACATGGTATATAGACATAAATCTAGTTTGAAGATTTTGCTCAAGTAACCTTTCGAAATTCACAATCACCAATGGGTTCATGACCTCACACCTGATGAGGAACCGGAGTGAAAGTAAATTGAATCGATCTTTCAGGGGGAGTATTCCTGCCAAAACTTCAAGACTCATATTATGCGTTGAGGGCATACAGCCCAAAGCGATGCGGAGACAACGGTATTGGATACGCTCGAGTTTGATTATGTGAGATTTGGCAGCTGACTGGAAGCAGAAGCTACCATATTCCATAACTGAAAGAATGGTCGTTCGGTACAATTTTATAAGATCTTCTGGATGGGCTCCCCACCAGGTGCCAGTGATTGAACGGAGAAAATTGATTCTTTGTTGGCATTTTCCTTTCAGATACTCAATGTGGGCTCTCCAGGTACATTTGGAATCAAACCAAACCCCAAGATACTTAAAACACCTCGATTGAGTGATCGTCCTGCCTAGGAGTTGAAGCCTAGGTTGAGCAGGTCTACGTTTCTTAGTGAAAACAACCATCTCCGTTTTCTCTGGAGAAAACTCAATCCCAAGCCCCAAAGCCCAGGAAGACAATCTGTCTAAAGTATCTTGTAAAGGTCTGTGCAGATGAGACTCAGTAGATCCTGTGACAGACACCACGCCGTCATCTGCAAGTTGTCTTAGAGTGCAGCCTTCAGAGAGACAGCTGTCGATGTCACTTACGTAAAAGTTGTACAAAAGTGGACTCAAACATGAACCCTGCGGGAGGCCCATGTAAGAGGTTCTTTTAACTGCAATATCTCCGTGAGCAAAGTTCAAATGTTTCTCACATAGCAAGCTGTATAAGATGTTGTTCAATAGTGGAGGCAGACCCCGGGAGTGCAACTTGTCAGACAACACCTCTATTGAGACTGCATCAAAAGCTCCCTTTATGTCTAGAAACACTGAAGCCATTTGCTCACGTTTTGCGTACGCCATTTGTATCTCTGAAGACAGCAAAGCAAGACAATCGTTTGTTCCTTTGCCCCTTCGAAACCCAAATTGAGTATCTGAAAGGAGACCATTTGTTTCCACCCACTTATCCAATCGGAACAAAATCATTTTCTCCATCAATTTGCGGATACAAGACAACATCGCTATCGGGCGGTACGAATTCGGATCGGACGCAGGTTTCCCGGGCTTTTGGATAGCTATTACTTTCACTTGTCTCCACTCTTGGGGAACAATGTTATTCTCCAAGAATTGATTGAATAAATTTAACAAGCGAAATTTAGCGGCGTCCGGAAGGTTTTTCAACAAGTTAAATTTAATTTTATCAATTCCCGGAGCAGAATTGTTGCAAGAGAGGAGGGCAAGTGAGAATTCTACCATCGAAAAGCTGGAATCCAGACCACACCTATCTGGAGGCACATTCCGGATTATTTTTTGCACAGGTGTAGAATCTGGACAGACTTTCCGTGCGAAGTTAAAAATCCATCTTTGTGAATATTCCTCACTTTCATTCGTTGATGATCGATTACGCATGCTTCGTGCCACTTTCCATAAGGTGCTTAAGGATGTTTCTCGCGATAAACCACCCACAAAATTCCTCCAATACGCCTTTTTCTTCCCCTTGATCAATTTTTTGAACTGATTTTCAAGGGAAACGTATGCTTCAAAATGGACAAGAGTTCCATGTTTTCGAAATTCTTTAAATGCTGCTGATTTGTCCTTATAAAGCTTGGAACACTGGGGGTCCCACCATGGATTAGGAGGCCTTCGACGCACAGATGATTCTGGGATGGGTTTTGTTTGAGCGCAAACTGCACTATCGTGTATCAAACAAGAGAGAAAGTGGTACTCTTCCAAAGGAGGTAAAACATGCATAGAGTCGATGGCTGTTAATATTTCGTCCGAGTACTTTTTCCAGTCGATGTGTCTTGTAAGGTCATATGTCATATTTATTGTGTTTGAAGAGTTGACCCCACTGGTGATTGTGATTTCGATAGGCAAGTGATCACTACCATTAGGATCATGGACCACCTTCCACTGGCAATCAAATGATAGTGAATTTGAGCAGAGCGAGAGGTCAATTGCACTTTGTCTTGCAGGAGGTTTAGGTACCCGTGTTTTTTCACCCGTGTTCAAAACTGTTAAATTGAAACTGTCGCAAATGTCATAGATAAGAGTAGAACGACTATCGTCAATTTGTTCTCCCCAGACAGTTCCATGTGAATTGAAGTCACCCAGGATCAACCTTGGCTCAGGAAGCACTGAGCACAGGTCCTCTAAGTGACTTCGATCCACTGCAACTCTCTGAGGCCAGTACAAACTGACAACACATAAGTCCTTACCTCTTATGGTTGTATGACAAGCAACGGCCTCAATTCCGCCCGATAAAGGAAGGTGAATTCTATAAAAAGAGTGGCACTTGTTGATCCCCAAAAGCACCCCTCCATAAGAATCGTCACGATCCAGACGGATGATATTAAAATCGTGGAAAGAGATGGTAGATTGAGAAGAAAGCCAAGTTTCGGACAACGCAAAAATATCGCAACTAGTTCTATGAAGTAAATAATTCAGTGAATCCAATTTTGGAATAAGACTACGACAATTCCACTGTAGAACAGTGATATCTCCGACCTCTCGGCGTAAATTAGCCATCGAGAGAGACAAACACTGAAAGGAGGGGCCAAGTTTGCATCAACTGCGTTAAAAATGTCTTTATTATAGGAAGCATTGCAATAACAATTCCTTTGATGGGTTCTGGTACGTTAAAACACGAGAAAATTCCGTTCAAGATGTCGGACAACTTAAAAATCCCAGATTGAGTAATAGATTCTGGCGTTAGGTTAGCAGATGAGGTTTGCGATTCTCCCGCAGTCGATGGTTTATTCTGTTGGGGAATTTTCCCGCGAAAGCCTGGAGGAACTTGTTTTTCATTTTCCGAAAACGATGAATTTTTCTCTACTCTTATTGAGGAGATAATCGTAGGAATTTTTGGAGGTATTTTGGAGGAAGGCACTTTTGCACGCTTCCGAGAGCCTCCTGCAGAGAGGACTGGATGAACCTCATCAGCCGTGTCTGTGTCCCCGGTGTCCTCATTATCAACTGGCAGCAATGAGAAAATATTGCTAGGTTGAGATTGGGTCGGTGGAGAGGCGCTCTTTAATATAGCGGCATAAGAACGTTTAGAACGCTCTTTTAAAGAGCGCCTCTGCTTATCCCTATGCCAGCAGTTGTTTTAATTTTTGATATGTTTATTTGAAACAGTTATTTGCCCCGTATAAATAAAACATTGATTCTGTACGAGACCCTCATTTCAAAATTAATTCAATCAAAACTTGGCTGTTTAACAAATTTGAGAAAATGAACTTGAAAATTATTCGAGTAGTTTCTTATTTTACATAAATTTGGTATGAGACATCCTTTCCTGTTTCACAAAGTGACATGGGTTATTCAAAACAATAAACCATCTATTACGTCAAATGTTCAAGTTTAATGAATTACAGTAAAAATGTAACAATTGTAAAAACCTGGGTAACTGAGCAGGACAATCATGATGTTTGGCTTGCAAGATTCTTTCCTCCTGGGATCCCATATCGGAAAGTCCGTCTGCTGTACAGCTGTATATCGATTTGGTTTGGATTTGAAACATAAATTTATACACTTCCATCCTCCATCTGTATAATTGGTTCTTCTTGAATTTTTCGTTAGCCGGATGCTAAGCTGAAATTAAATTCGTTGATAACACATTCCTGAATCTCCTTCTTGCATCCTGATTTGGATTCAGAATCAAATTTCGTTCACTTTAACTTACCGGGGTAGCGAATTTCCTTGAATTTTGATGAATGCTAGGGAAATCCGGTCCGCTGGCGAACGATCGGGGTCAGGGTTGACTGGAAACGGTCAGTTGCAACAAAATGTTCCTTAAAAAGTGGGAAAGAATAACAATTCACCCATAGTGCAAAATGATTGGCGTAAACAATGAAAACAAAAATCTTGTTTGCGAAAAGTGACGTTTGTTTTCAATGTATTAGTGAGAGATGCAATCTTCAAGTGCAAAGCTTGGATCCCATCTCGTTGGATGGCAGCACCATATGCATTGTGTTGTTGTCTCCGAAGATTCGTTCGTGATATAATATGCCCGATCATCTTGATAGTTAGGGATCTTGGTTTTGATTAAAAGAATAACTGATGAATATAAATGGAACGACACAACAGATGGTCATACTCAAAACGAAATGGAAATTATGTACATATATGCGAACGTGGATTTCTCCTAACTTTTTGTTGTCTTTTAAAGTTTAATAAACTATCAAAACATTATTTTTTAACATAAATGAAAACTGATAATCAATTAGCATTAAAATCATTCAATAAAGTTATTTCAACTTTCGCTAATCGGTTCATCATTGTGGTAATGCTCTAGGGGCCCGGAACCATGCCATTAGCGCGAAGCATTTTTAGACCACTGAGACCGACGCTTTTATGAATCGGTCCATCAGCATCAGAACTCAATTCAAACAGAAGTTATATTTCATCAAAACATTCTACTTAAATTTCGTTCTATGATTAATTTATCAGTTTCATGATTGTTTAAAAAATGTTTCAATGGTTATATGAACTCAAAAAATAACTACACGGTTCTAATTATCGAAAACTGACTCGTTATGCTGATAAGTTTGGTACGATGTCAGAATTATCAAAATGAGATATGATTTTTTTCTATTCGATTGAACGATTTCATCGAAATTATTTGTAGTTTAGTTGATTACCGTTTTCAAAGCATATTCGGAGAATCTGAAGTTCTGAAACTAACATAAGTATTTTAAATTTAACAATTTAGAAAGCTGCGCTTTGCTTTACAATTAGGAAAAGTAAATGTAAAGTTTGATAAAATGTAGTCAATTTAAATGTCATGAACAAACCTGGACACTCCTGTAGCATTAACCCAAATTTCAGCTGACCAGTCTGAACTTTTTTCGAACTTATTTTGTCATAGCTGTGGTGTTGTTCAAGATTAATCTTCCCAAGGTTTCCAGCTAAGAACAAATAAGTAACCGCATTTGAACTTCCGGTGAATAATATATTTTTTTCTCAGAATGTTTTCATGGCGAGCTTTTCAGTCCCTAAAAGATACTTAGAATAAGTTATATTTTACCTTCCACTTACTTTTCTCTTCATTCAGTAACATGTGCGCTAAGTATCAATTTTTGAATTAAATCTCAAAGCTTCAATTTTCCGCATTACAAATACTAATGGCATTACAATTTAATTTACACTCGCGACAAACTAATTTTTTTTGGGGAGGGAACGGGTGATCGATTTCGGCTTTCGCCATAATTGAACACTTTGACTTTTTCTTGCACCGATTACTTAGATTGGAGAATATTAACAAAAATTGAAATATAAAAAATACATTCAAATGACGTTAATTCAGAACAAATTGTTTTTTTTTTTTTAATTTAAGCCTTCCGGCCTGTCGTACAGAAACCCTAACAATTTTATTTAAAATTTTGATTGCTGTTGCAAGGCTCGAATTCTCATGAGTATGTTCAGAATGAGTGCATGCTCGTAAAAAAATATAAATATTTCAGTTTAGTACGCATGTTAATTAATCTTATTCAGATTAAGGGCCATTTGTCCGATAAACCCGTGTAACAACCCGTCCCTTCAATTCCATTAACAATCAGAAAAAGGGTAGGCTTAATAGCGGCACGTTACCCAATCATACGGGAAAGTTGTGCCACCATAGCTAAAATAAGTAGTTCGTGTTCGTTCTGTAAACACTGTGTCTAATCTGAACACAACACAATTAATGTGTTGTGCTACATTCAAGTGTCGCACACATCGTCATCTGTGTCAACACTTTCGATTCGATGTTGCACACAATGTTTTTTTGTAGACTGTGTTATGTATCATCCGCAACACAACTAATTTGAACAACACAAACACAACACGATTTCGTTTTCAGTGTGCCGTGTCAAAAAATTGTGTTGCACGTACTGTGTTCGTGCTATTTTTGGTCCCTGCATGTAACGAGCTGTCAAAACCACATTTTGGATCTTGAGAGAATACATTTTGTGAAATTTTTTCCGCAAATTTTGTATAAATTTTAACAAAGTGCGTTGTCTGACAAAATGATGATTCCCGGCAAACAGCCTCGGGTAACCGAGTACTTTCTGCGATAAAACATCATACAAATACAATACATGCGTTAAAAACAAAGAAATTGTGGGTGACCGGTCATTAGGAACCAACACTTTTATTTATACACCAATTACCGCCCATCACTAAACTCATTAAAAAACAACAACTATTGAAAAAATCGAAAATTTTCCGATGCAAATCTATTCTAAGAAAATAAAACTATCGTTTCAAGTCGATTTTAGGTCAAATAGATTCTATCTAGTAAATGAAAAACCGTTTTGCCCTAGGAGCACAGTAATGCTTAGTTCGCTAACAGGCGTCGAATTCAATAATTTGACCGGATACGAAAAATCAACTATTTTATTTCTGGCTATAGTTAGCATAATTAAGTGATGTTTTTTACAGTGAAATGGTCGAACAAAGATGCCGACACAGAACACAGGTCTTATTTTTGGAGAAAACATCCCAGTTTTTCCAAATACACACAAAAGGGTGATTTTGGGCGGTAAATGGTGCCTGGGCGGTGAATGGTGACTTGATGGTACCGAGTTTAATACAGAATTTTGCGTACATCTGGTCTAACGAACGCTGCATTTTCGGCTTGCACCACTCACAGAAACACGTCGCACGAAAATGGCTCTCCTGATTCTTCCGTTGCTAGTAAACAGCTGAACAGCCGCTCGTTCGATAGCTAGGAATGCCATCTACCTAATCCAGTCGGCGCGCGCACGCTCCGAAGCACATTCGCGACGGAAAACAATCATTCCTATTTTTTCCAGACAAACCCTGTATTTTGCCACATTGGAAGGTTAGTTGGTGGTCCCCAGAGAAATTTTGTTCAAAAATAACTCCAAGATTTTCAACGTGGTCTACGAACGAAATTTCTTTTCCATCATAATAAAGATTTGGAGGTAAGACAGATGGAGTTGACTTGTTGATGAAAAGTGCTTTTGTTTTTTTTCTGGATTAAATGACAGAAGGTTATCAACAGCCCACTCGTGGATTTTTGGAAGATCGTTGTTCATTTAAGCACATAACTGCTGTAAGGAAGAACAACCATCAGTACTTGCGTATATATATCTGAACATCATCAGCAAAAAGATGCACTGAGCAGAACTTCAGAACCAAAGGAAGATCGTTTATGAATAACGCCTAAAATAGAACCTTGAGGAACCCCCGAATCAATTCCTGAGAATTTGGTCCATCATCGCACCTAGTGACTGATGATTTTTGGTCTTTCCTGTAGGGCTTTTCCATGGACATCTCCGACCTTCGACAACATATTAATTCACAACACTTCGGTTGATGTTTTCTTTGAACTTCGGCACAGTACCCTGTAATTTGAGTAAAATCGGATTGATATATTGAAGTTACCTTTAAAATGAATAATTACCTTGTAAATTTTCCAGTTTTTGTTGCACGAAATCAAACAAAGTCCGACCGCCTCGCACAAACTTATCAACATTTACTCAGTTGTCGCCTTCAAGCACTCGAGTTCTGTGAGTGCCGAATTTTCTTACGTGTGAGCAATCGTTCCGCAGATTTTTAAGTTCATTAGATCAGCCGTCGGCTGCTTCATACATGTGGCGATGTCTGAGTAAAAGGTAGCCCCGGGCTCTGGGTACCTATATCAAATTTAGCAAGTACAACTGTGGTCGATGTTTACTCTTGGGCTGGAACTCACGAAAATCGGTTCAGAGGGTAACTGAATTTCCAATTTGATGATTTGAGGCGTCGCTTCGAAAATTGATATCTAAAGATGAAGAAGGAAAAATATTGAAATGAAAGAAATGAAGCTGTTCATTATTTGATAGGTTAAAGGCACAAATGGAACCTCCATCCATCTAGACATCCAACGGATTTGACTGACGAAGAGTGGATACCTGGATCAATATCAAATTGCGAACAATTTACACATCCTTTTCCATTTCTATCAACCTCATATGAGTTTGGGTTCAAGTTACGAAAAGAAGATGGTGCATTTATGACCTTTTTTACTTTCTGTATACATCATATAAGTTTGTATGAATACAAAACTTCAATTCCATTGTATGCACTTTGCAGTATCTATTATGATTTCGACAGCTATAAACCCAACAGCATGTTTATATGCCCTCCAATATTGTTACGACAGATATTATATTTGCAATCGTTTCTTCATTAGGGCGAGACAAATGGATATTGACAGTAGGATTGGTCGATCTTGGATCGATCCTTGGAAGATCGATCTTTTCAACTCCGATTTTCGATTTTTTGGATCGATTCTTCGGCTAGGAAAAAATCGATTAGATCGGTTTATTTTCGATTCGATCTTTCGATCTTTTTTTTCTTATTTAGGGAAAAAAGGGCATAATGGCCACCTGAAGGAAGCAGCTTATTTAACCCTAGAAAACAGCTATAATATGTGAGTTACATCATTGTTTCGTGTTCAGACACTAAAAAAGTCAATTTCTCAATTTGAAAAAAGAAGATATAAAGCGTTTTGTGCCGTGGAATCTAGCAGAGAATATAATTTGATAAAGTCAACTGATTTATAGAGCAATAGCTTGACTAGTTTACATCTGACGATTTACTTATTTATAAGGTGTCGGAGAGATAATAAAGAAAACTAAGTTTTTTTCAATAAGCATTCGTGATTAGTTGGAAAATTATTTTAGAAATTTTTAATTCATTTCAACACAATTTTGAAAATTATTTCCAAACCTTGTGAATTGGGCTCAGGAAGATGTTTGTGGTTGATTAAGATTAAAAAAAAATGCTAGAATCCGCTAATCTAAAAAAAACAGCGATTTAAAAAAAAATCTTCCGCATATTTTGTTCGATGCCTCTCATATACAATAAAATCTTGAAATGATTTCTTCTAAGCTCTAAATATTTATTGTCAGTACATTATTTAAAATATCAAGTATCCGAAATATTTGGATTTTGATAAGTGTTGTTTTAAAACACTAGTTCCAGTTTACCATTCATAAAAGTGCTTGATTTTTTTTCTTTCCTTATGTAGAAAGGTCACACAAATTTGAAATTTTGTGTCTTTTTTGCGTATTTTTAATAAATAGCAGTTCCCTCTTGATAAAAATGGAAAAGATCGATTAATCGGAGATCGATCTTCAAGCTCCGAATTTTTAGATGGATCGATCCCAGAACCGTTCATCTGGATCGATCTTGGAGATCGATCTTTTCCCGAAGATCGAACAATCCTAATTGACAGATTAAATATCTCTATGCCATAGTAACTCCCTCGAGATTCTTTCCGAAGGGCGACGGACGTCCTGATGAAATCCAGCTCTGGGCACCATCCTGTGACAGCTTCATTGCAGCAGCCCATTGTATGTCAGCCTCCCGAATCACCAAAAAGGATGTCGAGAAACATCGAGAAAATAAATATGGCAGGGCGCTACTTACTGCTTCCTTATTTTCCTCCACCCACTCCCCGAAAAAAGGGAATGAACTAAAGAATCCTAAACTGCGGTTTCTCTGGCTACCTCTAATCCTTATTATATTGCCATGGCAGAAATTTCGCTTGCAGGCAGCATCTCCCCATTGAAGATCTCTTGGGAGAAAGAGATATAGGAAAGATTTTAGGAACATGAATGTGTGAGCTGTGATCAATTTTGCTGATGGGTAGTGGACAAAAATATGGTAGGAATACATTGATGTAAATATTTGCTTGTACTTTGGAAATGGTTCGAAATGAGATTTAAACAACAAAATTTAAATAGTTATTCATGAAGCTATTTGAAAGAAGTGTTTTTTTTTTCAGCACGAGTAGAACATTTTCTAACGAGACATGGGAGCTGGATAATAAGGTTAAGTGCTGAAAAAAATGAATTTTGCAACGAGTTGCATACACAATTTTTTCCAATACCGTAAAATACCCTTCAGAATCAAGTTTGTACACCTGCAAAATCAGATATGTTTCCTTCCAAATCAAAACAATGTTGAAAAGGTCTACTTTTTCACATTGTTTTTTTTTTCGGTAGCAAAAGCCTTTTTAAAAACAAGCTTCGAAATGAAAAACGGATATTTTAGTGCGGAGTGGCAAAAAAGAATATTGGAATGGACACGAATGATAATAAAAAAATAAACAAAATATGGAGATCGAGTGCGGTCCGTATCATAAGTATAAATTAAGGCGTTTGGAAGAGCAACTAGCTCCTTATCATAACCTTCTTGTCCCTGCTATTTAGGGCAAAATACTTCTTTGGAGATGCGGGGCATCGATCCCCGTACCTCTCACATGCTAAGCGAGCGCTCTACCATCTGAGCTACATCCCCTTGTGAGAAAATTTGCCATCACACCGCTGATCCTTACCTGCACGCTACTGTACCGACGATGGACAGATTGAATCCCTAGAATTCAATTAGCCAAATCGCCACCAAGAGTGTCTCCCTACCAACTATCAATCTTCGGTGAAATTCGTCATTGCCAGGCTCATGACCGCACAACTCGAAGGTGATATAGAAAACAATCCTGGTTGGGTCGGGAAGGCCATGGAGATGGTGCCGCACCCGTCCGATGAAAGTGGAAATTAATTGAGTTTTCCACAGATTTTCTTTTGCGCTGTTTATTGTCGCTAGCACCTCTCAGATTCGTTGGCAAAAAGGTTTCTCACAATTGAATGAAACCAAACACACACAAAAAAACAAGAAGTAGGTACCAAAATAAATTCGTCGTGACCGAGTATCTTGACAAACTTGACAAGTACCGAAATTAATGTTTACTGATAATCAATGGAGCGAAACTGAATTTACACGGAACTCGTTATTTGCATTGGGCGGCCGGTTCTTTTAGGAGGTGCGATCAACGAGAGGTAAAGAACACTTTCAAGGAAGCTTTTTAATTGACAATTGAAAACGGATAATTTTCAAGGAGAAATATTCTTAGAAATATACATACACTGCCGGCCAAAAGTTTGGGATCACCCACTAAAAAACATGCAAATTTTGATCGTTCATATCTCAGCCGTCATAGGACATATTGCAAATCTTCTTATCTTATTTGTAAGATAATGAGCAATAGCTATTTTGGAGTTATTTTGCCTAAATATAATGTTTTAGTTTTGAACTTCAAACTTAACCTAAAGTTATAGCATTTTCAAAAAATCGCACTCAATATTCAAAGCCGATCATCTCGGGATAGGGTGGACCAAATCTCAAAATTTGAGTGGCATAAGAATCCCTATTCTGTACTTCTCAAAACACAATCAAAAAGTTTTGTGAAAAAATTCAAGAATGTACTTTAAATTAATAAAATAGACACTTGAGTTATCGTCCAAAAGTTTGGGATCACCCCTTTGTATGGTGAGTTTAGGATCATTCTTATAAAAACATGCAAATTTATTTTATTCATATCTTTCTCATCTAACATCGTATTGTAGATCTGAAGTGTTCATTTGGAAGCTAAGGAATTTTTGTTTTTTCATAAATTCATTCAAAAATTATATTTTAAGGTGAGAACTATAAAAAAATCAGAATCATAACTGGGAACTTTCAAAAAAAAAACAATTAATTTCAGGCGATTTTTTTATGGTTTTCACTTCAAAGTATAATTTTTGAATGAATTTATGAAAAAACAATAATTCCTTAGCTTCCAAATGAGCCCTTCAGATCTGCAATACGATGTTAGATGAGAAAGATATGAATAAAATAAATTTGCATGTTTTTATAAGAATGATCCCAAACTCACCATGCAAAGGGGTGATCCCAAACTTTTGGACGATAACTTAAGTGTCTATTTTATTAATTTAAAGTACATTCTTGAATTTTTTCACAAAATTTTTTGGTTGTGTTTTGAGAAGTACAGAATAGGGATTCTAATGCCACTCAAATTTTGAGATTTGGTCCACCCTATCCCGAGATGATCGGCTTTGAATATTGAGTTCGATTTTTTGAAAATGTTAAAACTTTAGGTAAAGTTTTAAATTCAAAACTCAAACATTAAATTTTGGCAAAATAACTCCAAAATAGCTATTGCTCATTATCTTTCAAATGAGATCAGAAGATTTGCAATATGTCCCCAGACGGCTGAGATATAAACGATCAAAATTTGCATGTTTTTTAGTGCGTGATCCCAAACTTTTGGCCGGCAGTGTAGTTGACACGATGGTTTCATATTCGGATTTTGAAGCAAAAATCCAAGCAGAAACAAAATATTATCGATAAATTGTTCTCAAATTTAGACTTTTTCCATCTTTCTATACAAAAGTCTTAGAAACAATTGGAATTAAATTAGAAACTACTATGGGGAAAATTATAATTGTTGCTGCATATTTGTTTTTCTAATGTAGCGGTGAACAGAAAAACTTTTTGGAGGGAGATTTACAAAAACTCACCAGAAATAAATCCATTTTTTTAATTATTGGTGACTTTTATGCAAAACATCGATCTTGGAATAATATTTCATCAAATTCTAATGGGAATATTTTATTTAATGACTGCCCTGCAGGTTACTATACTGGTGAATATCCTATTGAGCATACTTGTTTCTCGTCAATTAGAAATCCCTCCACAATTGATTTGGTTCTAACGGATTTAGGCGAGCATTGTAGTCAATTAGTTACTCGTGCGGAACTCGATTCAGACCACCTTCCAGTAACTTCCTCTTTATCCCAAAGTCCCATTGAAAACCCTTTAAAATCAAATTTTAACTTTCAAAAAGCTGACGTGGAGCGATATAGGAATTTTATTGAACGTAATTCAGATGTAAACGTTCCACTGAATTCAATAGAAGATGTAGATTTGGCTGTAGAAAATTTGACAACTTCAATAGTCAATGCTAAAGCCGCTTCAATACCTAAAGTTAAACATAAATTTAATCGACCTTTGATCGATGATGATCTTCAGTTTTTGATACGACTGAAAAACATTCGTCGACGCCAATATCAACGAACTAGGGATCCTTATTTGAAATTTATTTATTGCGACCTTCAAAAAGAGATCAAACGTCGTTTAAATTTTGCTAAAGCAGTAGAGGACATAAAACCCTACTTAAAGCCGTTTTGGAAATTAACTAAAATTCTGAAAAAGCCCCGGAAGCCAATTCCTACTTTGAAAGATGGGGATAAGCTTCTGTTAACTAACGCAGAAAAAGCTAAAAAAAATAGCCCAACAATTTGAGTCTGCTCATGATTTTAATTTAAACGTTGTAAGTCCAATTGATGCTCAAATTTCCCTAGAATTTGATGATATTCTTTCTAAGCAAAATGTATTTGAAAGTTCCTGTGAGACAAATATTGATGAATTTAAATTGATTTTCAAAATATTTAAAAATATGAAAGCTCCGGGGGAAGGTGGGATTTCCTTTATTCTTATTAAAAAGTTGCCTGAAAGCACTTTAAAGTTTTTAGTTAAAATCTTCAATAAATGTTTTCACTTGGCTTATTTTCCCAATAAATGGAAAAATGCCAAAATAACTCTAATTTTGTAACCTGGAAAAAATGTTTATGAGCCTTCAAGTTATCGACCAATTGGTTTGCTTCCTTCTGTATGTATGTATGTATGTATGGTTCCCCCATCGGTAGCAAGGTCCTGCCTATGGCTGTGTGGCTTGGCCTTCGAATTTCTTCTAGGGCTTCCACGGTCCGATGGTTCGTCGAAGGAAGGCATCCAACCCTCAGAAACCTACAATGGCCGGCTACCCGTGCCGCTTGCAAGAATTCCTTAGGATTAACCCCAGATGCATTCCCTCTGAAAATATACAATTGTAGAAGAATAATATATGGCGGTAAGGAAAATTATTTAAAATAATATAATAATACATAGTTATATAAAATTACGGATAAAAATATATTCTTTATTATTAAAAAGGATACGCATCTGAAAGGTAAAATTATGATTAAGGCATTTAAACAGAGTAAATACGTATGCTAGGTTACAAATATTTGAAATAACTTAGTTGACTTTTCATTTCTTACAAAATAAATATAACGATTGGATTATCTGCAACATATATTTGAATATAATTTAAAAAATATTTTGTATGTAAGTTGTAAAACCCAATGATAACAAATTTGTAAACGACCGAATTCACAAAAAGCAGCTAGAATGTTAACCTGAACTTCTGAAATTTTTTCAAACAAATTTGACCTAGAATTTTGAAAATAAAATAAAAAAGATTCTAAATATTGCTTGATTAATACATGAAATGCTTTTTCAGTTCACCTTTTTGAGTTTCACTAGATTAATAAAATGGATTATTATATAAGGTACCATTTTGATTCTTTGTTCATCAATTCCTCATACATTATAAGATGATTTCTGAGCTCATTCATACAGCCGAACAAACATTTGTAGCAAGTACTTTCACAGCACTCATCGTATCACACCCTTGAATCAATCTTAATACTCAACTCAAAATTTATACAACAACTAAGCAGGAATTTTAGGTTTCATAATTGAGAGTTAACAAATTTAAGCAAGAAATCCTTTGAAAAAAAAAATTAAGCAAGAAAAAAAAAATCATACAATGTTATCGTCAATATTTCAATACAAATGTGCAATTCTGAAAACCTGTATTATTTTTAAAACCGTCTTCTCACATAGTTCCCTTCAATCCACTTCTTTCCTACCAGTTAGCGCGAATGGTACACCAATGCATAATGCATAATGATCAATCCAAAAAAAAAACAAATGTTTATAAGAATCAAACTCATAAGTGGGGACAGATTAATGAAAATTTATCACCACTTGCTTCCTATTCTAATCAATGCAGCGCAAACCTTGCTTTGATCGAATGTGTATAAATTCGCCCACCTCTGAGGATTTTTCCAAATTTTTGTAGTGAACTGGAAATAATTATAGCACACTTTAACGATAGTAATTTTTGTTAGCTGAAAAAATACATGAAAAATTCATGACGCTGAGATCAAAATATCAACACTTTGGGTGATAAAACCGGACATATAATGAAGATCTGAAATGAATAATTAATTTAGTATTTTAAGCTTTCATGTTTGTTTTAATTATACATCAGAAATAACAAAATATGAAATATTCCACAATTGAAATCACCTTTATTATAACGCACAAAGTTTAGATGATGTTAACTGACAACAATTAAACGTATTTCATTTCAAAACTTCGCACATTTGCTGATCAGTTTGACCGTTTGTAAGCACGTTTTGTTGAATGCTTGCTGCGCTCTCTGAGAGAATCTCTCTCATGTCATACTCGTTATCCCGAACCCAACCTACCCACACACACTCACCCATACCCCTACAGCAGTCAAGCGTTCGACACGCCACGTCACATTCATTCAACAAGTTTACAACAAACATAAAAATACTTAGCTGCGGGTAGATTCTTATTTCATGAGGAGACACATCCGTTCCATCGTTTTCTCCATCGTAATCGGAGCTTTTCGTTGACCAACATTCCCCTCGTTGCAACACCCACAGGCACAGTTATCATTTTCTTTTTTTATTCCATCTCCTCCGCCACCTTGAAGGTATTGGTAAAATATCGCTTACCAGCACTTTAGCAGTTTTTTTTTTAATCCCGGTTGGTAAGAGCTACACTTTCCAATGATTGTAGGTACTCAAATTCTTCTTGTTGCCGGATAAAACTCTATCCATTCAAAAAACTCCCCCTGTTGGTCACATTTTCACTATCACACAAGCGCATGCATGCATTTTCTATCCTAAAACACAAACTTCGAGACACAAGCTGTGTATGCTCACTGGGAAGCCATATTGAATTTCGAGATTTCAATTGAACTATCAAAATGTCACTTTTTCATATTGAAGCAGTATATCTACAATGAAAAAACTCGTATCATTCCATTTTATTTCAAATTCTTCACCAATTCCATTTGACTATAGGCTTCTTTCATGGTTCGACACGTTTCACTCCTTCCAACACGGCGACAGCGAGAGAGAAAAAAAGTCAACCGCACGGCACGGGGTTGTAACGTAGACTGACCAATTGGTTTGCTTCCTTCTTTAAGTAAACTATTTGAAAGAATTATTTTGAATAAAATGATGATTCACATTAATCAGAATTCTATTTTCCCTGATGAACAATTTGGTTTTCGGCATGGACATTCTACTACACATCAACTTTTGAGTGTTACCAATATGATTAACGTTATCAAATCTGAAGGTTTTTCAACTGGTGTTGCTCTTCTAGATATTGAAAAAGCTTTTGACAGTGTTTGGCACAAAGATTTTGTAGCTAATTTATTTCGTTTTGATTTTCCTATATATCTTTCTAAAATGATTCAAAATTATTTGACTAGCCAAACTTTGCAAGTAAGCTATCAAAATTCATGCTCTGAAAGGACACCCATTAGAGCTGGTGTCCCTCAGGGCAGTATACTTGGGTCAATTTTATATAATATTATTACTTCTGATCTTCCTGATGTACTAGAAGGAAAAGGTAGAAGATTATTTTCTGACGATACTTTGCTTTCAGTCAAAAGTCGGAATTTACGGGTGGTACGCAGTAGATTGCAGCCAAATTTAAAAACCTTTTTGAATTATCGTAATCCGGGGTAGGATTGATCACTTCTTTCAATACATTCCGATTATTTTTTCTGTTAGGGAGAATGTGGCATGTTTTATATTTTTAAAACCAGTACTGGACTCCTATGAACGTAAAACATGGATGCAGAAATTTATTAGACTACTTTAAATTTATTTAAGAATAGTTTTCGTATCTGTTTAGAACTTGATGCTTTGGGGTGACATTGATCAGTCTCTATTCTGACGGTTTTATCGAGTTTTCTTTGTCATAAAGGATACAAAACACCTTCATAATATTTACAAATGCTAGTTTATCAACTCAATCTTGATTTTTAACGTTTAATTTTAAAAATATTTATAATCAAAAAAAAAACTATGATGCTGCCTACATTTAGGGGCAAAAATTATAATAATTGCTTAATAGTTTGAGCTTCAAAATACAAACGAAATTTAACCTTCACTCATTCCCCTAGGCCCTCCCACTATTTCCATTTTCATTTTTTCTTCAAAGTAACGATTTGATAAGGTTCCTATCCATTTATCCAATACGGGCTTACTCTTGGAAAATGTTCTCATTTTTTAAATATCAAAAATTTATCATTTAATGACTATAAAAAAATAGCACAATAACTGTTAATATACACAGAAAAAAAGTTGTTCTTTCACATTCAACAACCCGTTTGCTTCTTAATGCGTTTTGGAGTCAGGCCAGGAAAGCTGTTTGTTTACGAGCCTTGGAAAAATAAAAATTTAAAGATTTTGAAATTAGATTTTTACTTGCAGAAAAAATTTTTAAATACAAACCAAATTTTGCCTATTTGATATTCAATTCATAGGCTTTCAAATGTAGAAAACAGTTTTCGCAAATTCGAACTATAGACTAAGTTATTGATGATATTGTAGAAAAGTTTATTGTTGGTCAAATTTACCCCGGTGAGTTTACGGTACTTGAAAATATGGAAAATTCTCCTAAAGCTTCCAAAACTCAATTTATAATATTTCCCCATAAGCCAAGAGCAATTTTTTCGAAACCTAATGAAAATCATTCCTCAACTTTTAATGGAGTTTCGTTAGAATGGTCTGACCACTTGAAATACTTGGGACTCGCATTTGACAGGAATCTAACTTTTAAAAATCACATTGAAGATATTCAATCTAATTGTAATAAATACACTAAATCTCTTAATTCTCTCATCAGAAGTTCAGGAAGTTCTTTTATAGCACTTTTTGGCACCTTTCACAATTCTTTACACAATCATAGCACACAGACGAGATAGTTCTTCTGTAAAAAGAAAACATAACAAGTTAAAACTTAAACGTGGTTTAAAATTTTATGCACAGCTGTAAAGAAAGAACGAAAAACCTGAAAGCATGAGAAAGAAAATATGACGAGGATGGGGCTACCGTGATTCAGGAGATCACTGTCCTGGATTCACGGGGATACTTTAAGTCCCTTTGCTCTCGTAGCAAGTTTGACTCGAATATTAGGAGAGTTGAACCGTCTCTAATTTCGGTAGAGTTCCCATTTAAATTTCGGTGATTTGAGTAGATTTTCTGTGATACGGAGAATCATGGTTCCGGTTCCGAGCGGGATAAATACAATCTTATTCCGTGTGTACACACTTAATCTTTTCTCCTTTGGTCGGGACGATTTTGTCCTGTAATTTCAACAGCTGAAATTACAGGACGATTTCAGGACACGAAAACAGCTCAGGAAAACAACTGTCAAATTCATTTGAAGGCTCGAATCGATTTCTCCTGTAATTTGCAGGGAATTTTGAAGTATTCCTGTGGGCTCGAATCGGATTCTATCCGCTATTTATCGTGATCTATCTTCAAAGAATTTAAATATTATTTTCAGCAATAACAAAACACTCGTTTCAAATTTAATAAAAATTAAATTTATTCAAGTGTCATTTTGAGCTGTTTTCCTGTAATTCAGACGATTATGATCCCGAGCGGAATAATTGCAATCTTAGGGTGTACGGGGAATACTTTCGTTCAAGAAAAGCTTTTGACGCCGTGTTAGTCAGTTGAATCGGTGTATGATGACACCTTTCTAGAATAAAAGGTTATTCTTACAGAGCACCACTGCGATTTTCTCAAGTCCGTTTACTTCACATATCGTAGAAACTTTTTTGATCAATTCTAGACAGATTGACCTCATACATACATACACATATGTAGAGTGAAAATTTAGAAGTGTCCTTCATGTCAATTAATTTCAAAAGGTTTTCAAAAATGCCATCCTAAGAGAAGAAACATTTGAATTAAAAATTATACATATCTTATGTTTCATTAAGGGTATGTTTTTGTCGTAAACCTATCCCGTAACAAAAATGCTAAAATAATAGCATAAAACAAGTCAAACTTAATTTCATTTCTAGATAGAGACCCAGCCGGTTCTAGTTATCTGATTTCAAACTTGATCGGGACTAACCTACCTACCTAGGAACGTTCGTTGGGAAACTTCATCCAAGCTTAGGCCCCGAGAAAAAAAAACAAACGAGAAGACCTCCACGGCTAAGGCAAAGTCCCTCTGCCGGGTCCATCCATCCATAAATCTACTCCGCTTTGGGGCAATTCGTGGAATGAATAGCACGTTCCAAATCAAAACGAGACCCGGGAAACAGTTTCTTATTTGGAAGGTAGGAGCATTGGTAGTTGTGTATGGGTAGGTATAGGATTTCAAGCTGCCTGAAATCGTCCGCATCAGAGAGAGGAAGAAGGAACCGGTTGGCGCGACTTTCGGAGGGTCTCAAGGAACCAAATTGCCACAACACGAAGGGCACGTGTGGGTTTGCTCTCTATGGCTTTTGAAAAACTGCCGCCACTTGGGTGTAGGAACTTGAGAATTCCATCTGTAATTTATGGGCTATTCAGTAGGATGGCGTGTAGTTCAAGTTTTTAAAGGTTTGTGCAGTAACAATTGAAGGTAAAAATCTAACATCGAACATAATATGAAATAATAAAAAAATAGTAATCAATCAATGTTCACAATACGATCCGTATACGATCTTTTTTTCTAGTTTGGGAAGAAAACAGCTAAGATCACAGGCAAAGCTTTGATACATCATCGGACTAAATTATAATCAAGTTACAGCAAAAAAGATACAACACGGGCTCGTCCGGGAATTGAACCCGGGACCTCTCGCACCCGAAGCGAGAATCATACCCCTAGACCAACGAGCCGCAGGTGGGGTGAGGCGGTTTCGCAACCGTTGAGAAATTTCATGCCGATACCCTTCCCACACTTCATGGGCGCCTGTGTTTTTATGGTTTCCCTCCGATCGATGTGTAAGCGAAGCTCCGAGTTGTTCCCGATGAATCACACACATCGCATCGAGTGCTGCTGGCTGCTGTTATCAGTTTTTTTTCGTTCCTTCTCGCTGTTTGCTTGTTGCTAGAGGAAGACGACCGGGGCGTCTAGAATATGAAGTAGGGAATGTGATGAATTACGGCAGTTTTTTGTTATATCATCAAAAGTCGTAGTCAAGTAAGATAGAATAAGGCGTGAGTTGACTTGCTTTTTCCACTAGTCAGCATAATCAGTCAATAAGAAATAAATCTTTAATATTACATTGGATATGCTTCATAATTAGACTTGAGTTTATATTTTAAATTTTCGTCTTCCTATGAGCATTCGAGGGTCTTAGGGCGAACTAACAAAATTTTGATTTGACTGCTTCAATACGTCAAGCCCATTAATTTTGTGTAAGGACTTTAAACAACCTACGCAGTTTACAATTGGAATCGTACTCGATAGTAGTACTGATATCGAGAGGATATGGATATTTTTTTAAATTCTTTGAAAATTCTTTTTATGAACCCGGCATTACTTTTAACTTTGGTTGTAATGCTAACTTCATGCAAATGGAAATACATTTTCATGCCAAAAATGATTCCAATATCTCTTGTAGGAAACACCCTTCCTAATTATGTTTATGTTATATTTACTGTAAGTTTGTTGCAAGAGGGTGTGATTTACGAATAAAGAAGATGACGGCACTTTTCGGATTCGAGATGCTGAAGTTCAGGTGTTTAATTGCTAACCAATTGGCAACACATCATTGAACTCCTTAAGTTTGCAATTTTTATTGATTCTTTGAAATCTTTACTGTGTACCTTGTAAACCAATTCAAGGATATTGATTCAAAAGAAATTTTCATAGTCAGGATGGCCGAGCGGTCTAAGGCGCTACGTTCAGGTCGTAGTCTTCTCTGAAGGCGTGGGTTCGAATCCCACTTCTGACAACTGCTTTTTGTTTCTATTGTTACTGTATCAAGAACAGCAAAGCCAACAAATCTCGCAGAACGAAAGCGCCGACGTTGTGTCGCGTTATCGATTACGCTGTATTCTTGCTGAAACGCTCTGATCTGACCCGATCATTCTTTCATTTTGAAAAAGTATTCGATCGGGTGAATACATCAGGGTTGCACTTAATCAAGAGAAGCTTAATACATTAAACATGATTTTTTCGTGCAAGATACTACTGAATGGTATCTTGTCTGATCCTAGCTCGGCAAAAGCAGGAGTGCCACAAGGATGTATTTTATCGCCGCTTTTTCTCTCATCGGCATTGGAACTGATCTTGACTTAGTTGTTCGACTGAAGACCGAATCGAAGGTTGCCATGGAAGCCGTCTACAATGTAGCAGCTAAACAATCTTGACTTCGCTGGCAATTTTAATTGTCCACAGATCATATTTGATGACATCACCGAAAGTTCCAAGGAAGCAGAAGTCAATGTTCATGTCGGAGAGGCTGAGTCGTAGAAGATAATACACAAAATTCTTCCATTTTTACGGTAGTAGGGTGACAAAATTGGTGCTTTCAGTATTTTGGTAACCAGATAACCCTTGATGGTGGTACC
The DNA here is from genome assembly GCF_029784155.1 of Uranotaenia lowii. Lineage (NCBI taxonomy): Eukaryota > Metazoa > Arthropoda > Insecta > Diptera > Culicidae > Uranotaenia > Uranotaenia lowii. The sequence goes on along the minus strand of NC_073693.1, from coordinate 221,975,263 downwards.
AAGAAAAACATCGAATACAGGATTAGGAAGGTCTTTTAAGTTTAACGCTTAATCCTGTAACAGTTATTTTTGTTGATGTATTCAGGATTATTTTGATCATAAGTTAAACGCTGGAAATCTTCTGCAAAATTGCTCTCAGTGTGCCTTAATGCCCATCGAGGTACCCCTCGTACGTCATGCACGAAAAAAGCAGAAGGCAAACCACTCGGTGTAGGAGATAGAAGAAAAAAAAACGACAAGTCATCGTGGAACGAAAAAGTGAAAAAGTCGTGCGCGCGTGACCTGCGATTGTGGCCTTCTCTTTTGAAAGGCGAAAAACGCGATTCCGCGGAACGGAAGTGAGCCGGTGCTGTTAAACGAGGTCGGAAGCTAGGTCGGAACTGCCGAAGGGTGTTGTAATCCGTCAAAAAAAAACACCGTCCAGCGACCCACTTACATTTAGGCAAGCATTTTGCTGCCTGGCAACAGCATCAGAATGTCCAGCACCTGGTTATAACCTAGAGCATCAGAAAGAACCGGTTATCCCGGAGAAGTAATCGGAGTGCCTTGGTCCATAGACTGGTCGCAGTGCAGCGGCTAACGAAGCCCAAAAGGCAAACCACGTATAGCAGGCCACGTATTTTCGGAAGCAACTGGTGAGTCTAAACTCAAAAGGTGTAATTCCAGCTAGAGCTAAGGCTATCTCTCTTCTATCCCTAGATATTGCGCACAACTTAGCGAATCGGAAAACTGGGAAGAAGCAACGCAACACAACCAAGCCCCGATAGAGGGTAACAAAATCGAAAGCCATTAAAAAGGAAGCAAATTTTAACAGATGCATCCGCAGGGCTTTGTTGAAGCTCTGTCTTTTTGATTATCTTCCCCAGCAGCTTCGGTCAGTGGTGTCGGTATCAGACGTCGCTTCCAGCGAGACAAAACAGCTTGGTTTTGGTGTGAGAACGCTCCACCAAGTTCAACAAGTTCGGTTCCCGGTGACTTGGCTGGCCATCCCTGGCCATTCGTTAGCATCATCCAGCAGCGTTCGGAAGGGCGGTACCCAACGTTTGCTTGGCCCTCTCAGGCCATTAAGCAAAAGGTTCCACATCCGGAACGAAGTGCCGGTTCGAACCAATGATCGCGGTAAAGCACAGCATCATCCAGCAGCGTTCGGAAGGGTGGTACCCAACGTTTGCTTGGCCCTCTTAGGCCATTACACAAAAGGTTCTGCAGCAGTCGGGACCGGAGAGCTAGTTCGAACCAAGGATTGCAGGAGAGCACAGTATTTATCCAGCAACATTCGAAAGGGCGGTACCCAACGTTTGCTTGGCCATCCCAGGCCATTGAGCAATAGATTCAACAACAGATGGTACCGGAGAGCCGCTTCTAAGCACGGATTGCGGGAAAGCTGTCATCACGAGCACCGTTGAAAGGGTGTCGTTCATCAACTAGGAGCGTGGAAGGAGCTACACCGTAGAAAGGCTGCACCAAGAAAGAACCCAGCTGATCCGGAACTCCGGGATTCACCTCTCACCTTTCCAGGCAAGAACTCCGGGCGGTGCGTGTGCTGACGTCATACGATGACAAAGAGTGAGTAGCAAATGATCACCCTGAATACACATAAATGATGAAAATTAGTTTGTTGTGGCCCCATATTTTGTTTGAGAATCTTCTCGTCCCCTTCTCAGCATAGATTCTTCTCAAGAATAAGAAATTAGCCTACAATCGCCATCAATTTTATGCATAATCATCAATTTTGTGCCAGAGCCAAATGAATGGTGTTTGGGATTAGCGGTCTATGAACAATGCTCAAAACACATGCTCGAAATAAAAAAAAAATTGAAAAATAAAAAAATAAAACATCAATAACGGAGCCGGTCACGTCCTGGTAGTAAATTGGGAAAACTTGAAGGGATATTCATAGGATACTTTTTAAGGTTCAATCAACTGTCTCTACTGGGTGTCAATGAAGTTCCCGCACTTTTTTAAAAAGCTTTCGAACCGCGACCCTGCTTTTTTTTTTTTTTTTTTATAGCCCGCCACACTCCCCCACACCAAAAAACTCAACTGAGTCCCCTGGTAATGGACACTTCAGTTCTCAACATGTCTGGCAGCAAAAATTTACAAATGAACGCGAGCAAAAAATTTAAGCATGTTGAGAACACAAATATATTTAATGCGAGGAAATGTATATTAAGATTAAAGTATTATTCTAGAGAAGGGATCTCAGTGGAAAAAGGTTTCCTTTTAAGAGATCCTTCTTGCTTACTTAGTAAAAATAACAAATAACAGAAAAAGTATATTTAAGAACATTGCACTACTGCTTAATTATTAAGTTAAAAAAATTACAAATTAAAATGAGAAATACAAATTAAAAATATTACGAATAAAAAAAAAACTGGTATGATGATTGGTTGTTATAGGTTCAGCGTTTCCTTAAGATGTTGTATTAGTTTCGTTTTAAATATGTTACGGTTTTGAGAATTTTTTATTTCCTGCGGTAAAGAATTATATTTAGTAGGTCCGATAAACGATATTCTACGTTGACCAAAGGCCGTGCTAGATCTACTGCATTGTAAATAGTTTGATTGTCGGGTATTATGGGTGCGCGATACTACAGTGAATTTCAAATTACGAGAGGTATTAGTGGAACGGAGATTATCGAACACAAAAATCATTGTTTGCAAGTCACAAAGCTGAGATAAAGGCAATATATTGTGCGACGTGTCTGAGTATAGTGCTGATGTCGGATAAAGCAAAGGCAAATTTAAAATAATTTTCAGGCATCTGTTTTGTAAGGTCTGAAGCCGAGATAAAGACGATATAGAGGCCCTGCCCCATACAGCTATCAAATAATTTAGATGGGAATGTATGAACGCATAGTAAAGCTTGAAAAGAACGTGGCGTGGAACAAATTGTTTAATTTTCCACAGAATTCCACAAAACGAGGACACTTTCCTTTGAATATGAGCGATATGATTATTCCAAGAAAGCGATTCATCCAAAAGTATGCCTAAATACTTAAATTCATTTACTTTATAATTAATCAAATCAAACCATCTGAATAACAAGCAACATCCATGGAACCTTGGCAACAACATCAAACGAAAAAAAAATCAAAATTCAAATGTCTCCGACGCTGCTCATTTGCCCTTTCAACCGAAATGTTGTTCTAAACCCATGTCAGAACCCATCTCCGGTACCACATCGTAACGCTATGAGTTTTTCCTACAAGATAGATTTACATGGGATGATTCTTCATAAATTCACCTGTGAGTTAGGCAGGCGAGTATTACAGTGTTGGTCTTGAAGTTACACTCAAAAATCATCACAGGGTTTCTTCCAGGGACACAGGTTTTATCTTTTTCATGAAAAAAGCCGGACATTTTTTTCAAAATTCTTTTTACTGTAGAATGCTTCTTCTAACACTCTTTGAGCGATTGGAGGTAGTGTATAGCTCAATTGTGAAAATCTTGGCGTTTGTGAAGAAAACCCTGTGAAGAGATTTAGTAGCAAGCAGCGTCGAAAGCATGTTCCACTCACTGAAAAAATGTATGGAGGTGTACGAAAGGTATTTTTTGGTTGATTCGATTTGGTTTCACATAAAAATGTCCTAGGTTGTTAAAGAAATTTGAAATAAAGTACGGGAACTTTACTGTCACTCTAAATATATTTTTAAAAACTCAGAAACGAAGGAAAATCAATATCATCAACTATAGAACATTCAATGGGATTTCATAGTTAATAAACAAATTTTAACATTATGCATCAGAGTCAGGATGGCCGAGCGGTCTAAGGCGCTACGTTCAGGTCGTAGTCTTCTCTGAAGGCGTGGGTTCGAATCCCACTTCTGACAAGCTGCTTTTTGGTTTCCTTTGTTCCCGTTCAATGATGGTGTGAATCTGTCTGTATTTCACTAGCGTGAAATTTACCATGTGACTACGAGAACAGCTTTTAGTTCCCGGAAAAAAAAATACGAGAACGGTGTTCCCTAAGGATGAAAATTAAAAAAAAATACGATAGTGGCTTTCAGTAACACTAAGGTTAGCAGGCAAGGTGTGCGTGTCAGCTTCTCAGATTGTATGTTACCAACATCATCTGGATCATGCTGATCGACCTCCCTGGATCACGAATTCGTAGATAAAGGCTGCTAGCGCTTTAGATACGTTTCAAAGTAGAAAGCTTGTTGCCATACTAGCACTAACGCTGTACACGTCACTATCAAATACAGAGACAGATCAGAAATTGTATGGATCTGATAACCGAGACGGTTACTCCCATGATTTTATGCCACGCTGTGGCCAGTATTTGTAAACAGGAAGAAATTGTTACCATTTTAGAAACCTTTCATCCATTCCATAATATCAGTAAAAGATGAACAGAAAAACGAAAGAGTACAAGAAGGAAAACAAAAGTCTTCAAGGTCCAGAATTAGGTCCGGACATGAATTCGGGACCAGAATCAGGAACAAGGATTTGGGACAAATATCTGGAATACGACGAGCATCCAGGATCCGAGATCAGCATCAGAGTATAAGAGTCCACAGTACGTTTTGGGACCTAGCAGTAGTTTCAGAATCTGGAATCAAGATTCAAGATCAGGACTAGAATTCCGAACAATTGTTGAAATTGGTGATCGTGGCTCATGATCCAGATCGAAGAATTGAATTAAGAACTAGAAACCGAAATCAGGATCCATGATAAGTATTGAAATCAGAACCCAGGATTTAGATCAGTACCCTGGAACAAGATTCAAGATTCAGTTCAAGTTCTTGGATCCAGATTCCAAGAACATGATTTGATTATTGATCGGAATTCGAATTATGATCAGGTTTAAAATATGGGATTGTGATCCAGAACAAGGATCAAGTTCCACGTTAATTATCCATGGTTCAGGATCAGGATTCAAGATCAGAGTTAAAATCAGAATCCGAAATCCAATACACTGGATTCTTTTTTTAAACGATCTTATTTTATACGGATTTATTTCAAACGATTTTCTCGAAATAAGACGATTTTCGAACATGTCAAAAACTGGTTCTAGACATTCCCTCTTTTCGCCAAACCACTCTTGGGTAGTAAATTGGTTCAGACGTTGCTTCCCGACAGAGACATGGGCCCCGGAACGGCCACTTAGAGACTCTGTGGACGTTCCGGAACAACCGTGGCTCAAAACCCAAAACAGATCAATCCAAACCAAATCTTTGAGCTTTCCGATTTCACTGAAATCACCTCAGAATGGTATACCTGGTTGGAAATGATCGATTTACAGTCCAAGTAGGCCACTTTACTCGAAATGAGCGAGGAATTTTGCCCGATTGTTTTGAACTTTATTTTAACGATTAAGATTTTTGCACGAACATCGTTTAAAAAAAGAATCCAGTGTACAATGTTCGAAATCAAGATCAGAATGAAGTTTCTGAATCACGATTAGTAAGCGGGGTCATTGTCCAGCATCCGGATCCGGTTCGAGGATCCTGTATCAAGGCTCGAGATCAGGATCCTTCAATCAGAAACAGGATCCCGGGTTAGTATCCGGAATCAAGTAAAATATCAAGGATCTAGAGTTCACAATCAGAAATAGCATACACATTGGGACACGAGAACAGGATCCGTGTTAAGTCGGATTCAGATACATTTCAAGACTGGGACCTTCAGTCAAGGTAAGAATCAGAATAATGAATTAAACCGGGATTGCCATCAGAACCCAGGATCAAGATTTAAGATCTAGCTCAGGGTCCAGAATCCGAGATCATGATACCAGCTCGACAATCAGGATCAAAATCCGGGACCGTAATCGAGAATCAGAACCCGGGATCATATTAACGCATTAGAATCTAAGAGAAACCGACAGGTTGTTGTAATACTACATCAAACTTGCGGTCGTCACAATCGATGAGATTCATTCAACATTTTTGTTTTTAAATTTCAGATACAGTAAACTGGGGAAGGGTTTATAATATACTAGCTGATTTTACCCGGCGTTGCTCGGGTTCACATAAAATATACATCAACATAAGTTGTTTGACTTTCAGAAATTTTTAAGCTTTGATTTCATCTTATAAAGAGATTAACCATCGTAATTTATGTTTGTTACTTTAACTTATCGGCCTTAGCGGTGAAAAGTGATGTCCTTTTTAGTAGAGACATCTAAAGATTATGAAATTTTTATATAGAAGGTTAGATGAAATGAAAGATGGTGAATATGAGCGGGTAGAATTCATTTAGAAGCATTATCATCACATATCAAATTTTTGTTCATCACGGATTTTCATCATTATAAGAAATTTGGCCCATGTTTGGCCATGTGAGCACTATAAGTTTTGTTAATCTTTTTAAAATTTTGATTGAGATTGTTCACTATGTTTATCGTTTTCATAAAATTGAAAAATTTATAGTTATGAGGCTTGTTTCAATAGAAATTTGAAATTATTTCCCTTGAATGATTATACATCCTATCACGAAAAACATTTCATACCAACAATTATTTAGTCTTTTAATCTTCAGATGATAAAACTGTTTTTTTTTCTTCACCATCCCTCATCTAATGAAAATCTCTTTTGGAGGTTATCCCACTTTTCAAGATGGATGATCTCTCTGTACAATTGAATATTCAAGTTTTTTTTATTAAGAGATTTCTAAAAATATCGGAACCTTGTTGAAGACTCATTTTGAATGTTCTCAATTGTATTTGTTCCTTTTTTTGCTGTTTAATGTTACACTAATTTTTCTTAAACGTTGAAAGTTCCAATAACAGTTTTTTGATGTTATCGAAAACAAATCATCTAGGAACCGAAATCTCCCTCTTGATGATGTTACGAAAAACCTTTTATTTGAGTTCTATTGAAGTTTTTATATTCTTTGACACAAAAACCCAATAAATTATTGTAAAGAGTGATCAATGTAAGAATTCTGTGATTTCATTTGTTTGAATTCGCAGTACTAAACAGTTTATGTTTTCTCATAATTGGATTATAGAATTGAACATATTGGTGACCAACAATAACTCAAAAGTTTTAAACTGCCCAATGAAATTGAATAGTTAAAAACTAAAACCCTAGATTTATCTACTAAAAAGCTGCATGACTGGTTTTCACTGATTTTGCACGTTTGATTTTCTAATCCTACATTCCAATTCCCCGACGACTCAAAGCTTGAACTTGCAGCTTTCAACTTAAACTTTGAATTTAATTATTTTTTATTTTTCTGTAAGAAATTTCAAAAATATGAAAATGATTAGTTCCTAAAAGCTGGAATTTATGAATATCGGTTCATTTGTTTTCAGCCCTCATTCCAAATAGTTATTCAGCTTTAGGATCACTATATCATCTAAAAACCTCGTGCTTGTGCCCCGTGCTACAAACAGTAGAAAAAAATCCCGCCAAAAATTTCGCTTTGAAGTTTTTAATCATTAGCAGGCATTGATTTGCTGTCCAGTACATGTGAACTCTGGATGGTCGTTTCTAATGCCCAGCCCATGGTGATGGTGAAAACAACCCCGCCAAAGGAAACGAAAATCGGTCGACAAAATGGTGCCATGACTTTTGGTTCGTGGGAGAAAAAAAGAAAGTTATATGGGAGGGTCCCTTTTCTTAGATGGGAGGATCTCAAAACTATTACTAAAACCTTACCATGGTCCAAACACATAACTGTACCAAATTTCAGGCTGATCGGTTAAGCGGTGTAGATATGTATAAGGTGCATACAAACAAACAAACATATATAGTCCAACTCATCTTTATATATTAGATGCATGCTTTTGAGGACTTAAGATCGTCTATAAGGTATACACATTATTCATATTTTGATGGTTGAAATTTTAACTGGTAACCCAACCATTCCCAACAAATTTGTTATTCGAATTATATCTTGAAAGGGAGAGAGGGAATAGAAAAATTTGAATGACACTATAAATCGAATTTAAAATTTATGTATCAATTTTCCCCCTATTTATTCCCTGAAGAAGCAGATAATTTTGAAACAGAAAAATAAAATTTTATCAATAACCTAGATGTTTAAACTTGGCTAGAGAAAAACTATTTTTTTTAAATTATTTTATTTTTATTTTTTATTTACATAGTATGCCGTCTCACGACATAACTTGACGAACATAATTCCTAAAATTCACTCGGTTCATAGCAACCGTTCTCCAATTTCTCGGGCACCCCACGTTCGCCAGATCACGCTCCACTTGGTCTAACCACCTCGCTCGTTGCGCCCTCGGCCGCTCGTCTTGTTCCTACCGGATTCGTAGCGAACACCTGTTTTGCAGGACAGTCGTCCGGCATTGTCGCAACATGTCCCGCCCAGCGTATCCGGCCAGCCTTAACCACCTTCTGGATACTGGGTTCGCCGTAGAGTCGCGCGAGCTCGTGGTTCATCCTTCGCCTCCACACTCCGTTCTCCTGTACGCCGCCAAAGATGGTTCTTAACACTCGTCGCTCGAATACTCCGAGTGTACGCAGGTCCTCCTCGAGCAATATGCATGTCTCGTGCCCGTAGAGAACAACCGGTATAATGAGCGTCATATACAGGTTACACTTCGTGCGAGGGCTGAGTCTTCTCGACCGCAGTTGCTTGTGGAGTCCATAGTAGGCACGACTTCCGCTGATAATTCGCCTCCGGATCTCACGGCTGGTGTCATTGTCTGCGGTCACCAGTGAGCCGAGATAGACAAAGTCTTCGACTATCTCCAGCTCGTCGCCGTCGATCGTGACCTTGTTATTACTGGACAAGCGGGTTCGGTCGGTCTCGGATCCGCAGGTCAGCATGTACATCGTCTTGGACGTATTATTCATCAACCCAATCCTTCCTGCTTCGCGTTTCAGTTTGCGGTAGATCTCCTCCACCGCCGCAGATGATCTGCCGACTATATCAATGTCATCGGCAAAGCAGCCTTTTTTTTTAAATATGGTCTTCATTAGTTACAAGACATTGTTATAGAAACAAAAAAGTTACATTTACCATTTCAGGAAAGAAGACAATGAGTTTTTTTAAAATTATTATCATTTGATTCAACTTTTTCTTGAATTAGTGCATTGCGACGCACACAGGGATTTAAATAGTACTACACTACACGACACTACTGAACTTCGTAGAGTCACGAAGCTGAGTAGATATGCATTTCCAGTCAGTATCAATTTTGTGAACGACAGCAGTCCACCGAATGAACCGAAGTATTTTTTAATAGAAAACCCCGTTAATCTAATCAATCTAATCTACCAACTGATTTCATTTGACTGCCTTTTTACTTTAACTACCGAAGTAATGATTGAAAAATAGCACTGCAATTGCAGCCATGCCGTTTTTGTTACACTACGACTACCCACTGAGGGCGAATGATCCATGCTTTGAATGTTTTATGAAAAAATAGAATGGTCAACCGAAAACATCACAGATCAAGTGATCGGTCCCTAACATGGTTCGAAGCTCCTCATCAGGTCCTGTGGCGCAATGGATAACGCGTCTGACTACGGATCAGAAGATTCCAGGTTCGACTCCTGGCAGGATCGATCTTTTGGCTTTTTACTCTCGCTGGGAGTCTCATTTTGCGAAAATATTGCATCATCGGGATATAATCGTTTGTTCACGAGATAAGGAAACAGAAAAATCAATTTCCTGCTTACAAAAGCCGTCTGGAGAGGAAGCGCGCGACCCAAAAGTGTCCATGACGTTGTCGCCATTCAACAGAAAGAACTTTTTCCGTCCGGCAAAACGAGTGACTCGAATTGCTCGTAAAACGAGCTGCAGTCTTAAAAGAAAACGGAAGATTTGAATCAGCAGCAGTGCTATCTCTAAACAGAACAGAAGAGTTCCATTCTGTCCGCATATCAAAACAAAAAAGAACATAAACGGCAAGAATAAAAGACCGTCGGCAAGTTGTGATGCCGCAGTTTTTTTTCGGTCTCCCCCCTCAATCGATTCGAATTGATACCGTCAAGTTTTTTTTATTTCGATCGATACGTTTCTTTATCATTGCCCGGTCGTGTCTTTCCGACATACTTCCTGGCATAATAATCGGAAAAGATACATGCCGCATGACGATAAATTTGGTAGTCATTTAACACAACAGCCTCCAACAGACCATCCGAAAAGGAAAAACGGCGCGGCGCGGCGGTAAAATTTCGCTCGGCCGTGATGATCTGCACTCGTTTTTATTTTGCCGCTAAATGGCGTTTTTTTTTTTGCTTTCGGAAGAAACCTTTTGCATATGCGCCCGGCAAGCACATGGACCCGATAAAAACGATATGACATTCGCAGCTGACAGTTACACGCTACTGGCGGCCGGCATGACGTGCCTTCCGATAAAAGACGCGTAAAAACAAGTGCAACGGCAAGTGCTATGGTAAGGTAGAAAAACACGAAATATCGAAGAGCAAAGAAAGTGTCTCATCTTTGTGCCGTCATATTTTTGTGAATCTGAAACTGGAAGGACATGTAGGAAGAAGCGAATAATCGGCTTTCGATTAAAACACATTGACGAGGTCTCGTTGTTTTTTGTCATGAAGTGTGAATTACCTCCTGTTACGCTTTCACTGTTCACGTGTTTCGGAACTTGTAGGTTTTATGCAACGAATTATTTTTTATTACCCTGAACGTACTTTCTTATTATCTTTATTTTTTACCTTCTGAGCAACTTACTCAAACAACAATTCTAGAGCTAAAACTCGATGTACCTGAAATATATTCGAACAGTTTTCCACGAATTGATAATATGCTCGATTTTCAGATCAAAAAGAAAGGAATAACAGATTTATTATTATGTTTTTTCCCCAAACAACATTTCGTGCAACAGGACGCTCTCAGTTGAAATTTATTGCAAAAGTGATTTTTTTTAAATATCAAGTAAAGAATCATCTTGCCGGTGCCAAAGACAACAAATATGTGTCGAATAGTTCTTCCGAATTATCAGGCCGGACCATCCGCCACGGTCAAACGGGAAGTCGAAAAGTGTTAGCGACGGATTGTAGTTGCAGCATCGATCGAATCTACTCACGATGAAAAAATGGATACCTGAAGGACTATTTAAGCCCCTACAAGATCCGTTTGTAGATCAGCAGTAGAGCTAGGAATTTGCTTTAATTCCATTTTCTTCTGCGTTTCAAACATGAATCCATTATATTCAGTTATATTAATTCTTGATTTTTGAAATTGTTGGACTTCATTGATTTAGTTTTTACTAGAGTGATATAGATTTTTCTTTGATTTTATGTTTCATTCTCGAGAACATTGTGAGAACATTCAGAAAAACTTAAAGAATTTTTTTATTTGAATGACAGATTTCAAGAACAGATAGAAGTTAAATAATTTATCTATTTATATTTTTTGAGGTATGAACTTCAACTTGACAATAATTTAAAAATTCTTTTTGAATCAGTTTCGATCACAACGTCTCTAAGGTGATCGAACTGTTAGGATAGCGTTCAGACTTTCTTAAACAAAATTTTATTGAGATTTTTTGAAACTAGATGATTGATTCAATTTAATTTTTTTCTGAACTATATTTTGAAAATATTAAAATATTATATGACTTATGATGCATGAAAATTATTTATTGAGGCTAGTTATAATATCATACAATAAATTTTCAAATTGTTAGCTAGTACTATTGAAAATCAATATTCACTCCAAAACTCTTAATAATAATATGTAAAAGATCCTTTATGTTAAGTTTTTTTTTCGAATAAATTTGCAAAAATTATAATAAACGTATGATGCTGCTTTTGAAAATTTAAAGGTATGTTAGAGACGAATCAACCAAGCAAGCCTCTCTAATAAATTAAATAAAATTAAAATAGGTATGTACATAAGGAAAATAGTAAGAATTTTGTAATAAACTTTTATTCATACATAGGGGAGATAAGGGCATAACGAGCACCCAGGGCATAATAAGCACTATTTTTTCTACAATAGTACGTATTTTCTGAAATAAATTTTCATGAGGATTTGTTTCGTACTTCCTATAGCATTAATTTTTCACAAAAACTGGAATATCCTTATCATCTTTACAGAGATATTAAAAAAAACAGCTAGGTTCTCAAGTAACGATAATATTATAACTTTTGAGCATCACGAAATAAGCTCTTATGATATTAAAATAACCTTGATCTATAATGTACGCACTGCAACATGATGTACACATTGTTTCTCAATTTTCACCATCATAAAATTTTTGATTTATCACTTTTATCAATTTTAAAACACGTTTTTACTTAAATTTGTTGACTAGGGGCATATAGAGCACCATATTATCGAGGCACGATGAGCATTTTCTGCAGTAGAATCTAGCAGCGAATTAAAATTGATTTATCGAGCCACAACTTGACTAGTTTACATCCCTTTAGCCTATTGGTAAGGTGTCGGAGAGATAATCAAAAGACTAGATTTCTGGTCGAGGTGATTTTTTCCATTTACAATTCATGATCGATTTTTACAGTGTTACATTATACGGCTAGTAGCATCATCCGCCAAACGAAGCACATAATGTATGAGCGTGCGTGAATTGTTTGTATTCTACAAACTGACCTAGATTATTTTGTTATTGCTTTGTTTGAAGAATCTACGACTCACCTGACTTCATCGAGTTGAATTCGCTGCCAATCCCCTCCAGTGGCTGGTTTTCAGCTTTTGGCAAAACATTTTAAAATGCATTTTTTAACGTTTTCATCTAGCTTTCCACGTTTCAACCCGTTAGGAAATAGCCTTTTCAAGTGTCTGAACACGAAGCAATAATGTAACCTCCATATTATAGCTATTTTCTATGGTTAAATAAGCGTTTTCCTTAAGGTGGCAATTATGCCCTTATCTCCCCCACATTCTCGTTTTTCGGAGCTTTATAAATTTTTTTGAAGATCATTTTTATTTTATGTTTGTTTAAAAACTTCTATTACATTAAGTTTCACAATACCATTTTAAAATTTTCAAGATTTTTGAATAAAAGGCTCATTAGAGCTAGGAGTTTCAGTAGGAAACTTTAGGAGCATAGGAGGTGTAGGACAAATTCATTACCCGTAATGCTGACCTAGCATCTCCCAGGGTTTGCCTTCCCCAACTTTACCTTTCTTAAACCTCCCCACGTTCTTGGGTGGATCGAAGAGATCTCTGCATCTACCGTTTAAGTAAACGTGAGTCACTCAAAGCGACTAACATTCCCTTCCCTCTCCCTACACAGTCCGCAGGGTTCGGCCAGGGCACCTTCAACATTCTGTGGGAGCAAGTTTTTCAATTTAAGATATTCTATAGTCTGAGGCAACGAAATGGAAGACTTTGCTTCTTTTGAAATAGCAAGTCAGGAAGTGTAACATCTTCTAGAAAAGAAGGTGGTGCAATTTATGCGAATGCGAAACAACAAATCGTGCAACAGATTTATTATTGCATGTATTAAGCAGCTTTATCACAGATGAGCAGAATTACAAACTAAACCTTGCAAAGTGTGTGAAATCCCATCGACCGTTTTGAATCAATTTTATGTGTTTTAGTTGAGCCACCAGATGTCTCCAAGGACACCCGCTTACTTTTGGCTTAAGCGGTAGCTAGAGCCATACTTTTGACCCGCTATTTTATAAGATTGAGAAAACTCCTTTTTACGGGTAAAGTCCCTGTATCCTTTAAGGCTCACTCAGCTTGATAGGGGACCATTCAAATAATACGTAACGCTTACAGGGGGAGCGGATATAAGTGCTTATTACGGTTTGTGGATTCTGGTAAAAAATTTATGTTTGCAGAAAAAGAAATAAAACCAAATGAATATTTAATTTTTTTTATGGTAATGCCTATAATAGAAGACTTAATAGCAGTGAATTATCTTATCTATAAATACGACAATTTTTTTTTTTGCTGGAAACCAGCAAAATTTTACTGGTTTTTGTCCCACTGACTTTCCAGCAAAATTTCCAGCAATTTAAATTACTGGAAAAAACAGCAATCGGTAATGCTGGTTTCCAGCAATTCAAATTCCTGGAAAATCAGCAACAGATTGCTGGAAACCAGCTATTTTTTTCAACACAACCCGCTGTATTTAGTATCAAATTTATATTTTAATTCAAAATTAATTTTGTGAATATTCGCTGTGTATATAATTACCAATGAAAACAATTACTTTCTCCCAATTTTCTATAAGGGATGTATTTATTTTTGGAACAATGATTTTTTTTTGCTATATTCCAACAACAGCTCTGAGGTGGCAGCTTTGTGCCAAAGTGTTGATCATCCGCCACCTGAAAAAATTGTTTTGATAAGTTTTTTTTTATTAAATATCTACCTGTCCAATAAAACTCACCCTTGACTTGATGTCTGGTTGCTAGAATATAAGAGAAAAAAATAATTATATTAATCTAACCAAAACTCGTAAAATAGAGTCTCACCTTGATTCAGCGTACGGAAAAAACAGACTCCGCTTTGACCACTTTATTGCTGATTTTCCAGCAAACCAGATCAATTGCTGGAAAGTCCAGCAATTTGAAAACCGACTGCGGATTTTTCAGCAAAAATTACAAGAACACAACCGAATACTGAAAAGTTCAGCAATTAGAAAACCGATAGCTGGTTTCTAGCAAAAATTTGGATTGCTGAACGTTTCCAGCAATTTTTATTGCTGGAAATCGAGGCAAAAATTTAGTGTGTATATAAAAATGAATGTTTGTCTGTCTGTCTGTTCCCTATAGACTCGGAAACTACAAACCGCTCCGACTTAAGGGAGGGGGCTCCCATACAACTTTTGTTTTTATTCCCACGAACCAAAAGTCATGGCACCCATTTTGTCAAGTAATTTTCGTTTTCTTTGGCGGGGTTATTTTCACCATCACCATGGGCCGGGCATGAGAAGCAACCATCCAGAGTTCACGTGTACTGTAAAGCAAATCAAAACCTGCTCAGCATTAAAAATTTGAAAGCTTTTTTTTCCGTAGAATTAATTTATCGGCCTAGCGGTGAAAAGTGATGTCCTTTTTAGTAGGGACATCTAAAGATTATGAAGTGTTTTTATATAGGTGGATAGAAGGTTAGATGAAAATGAAAGATGTTGAAAATGAGCGGGTAGAATTTATTTAGAAGCATATCATCACCTGGGGGAGGAAGACTGAAATTTGCTGCATCGTTTTCTGCATCGTTTTTTTACTGTTCAGCAAAAAGCCAGCAATTGTTGAAAAGATTTGTAATCGTTCAAATTTTAACTTTAGATGATCAGTTTCGTGTAATGAGTCATGTAACTCAGTTGTTTAGGGCAGTGCACGCGTTTTTTATCTCGTCCGTCGAAATTTTCAGAAAATTGAGTGTTTCTGGTGAAATTATATTGGGAATTAACAAAATAAAACTCTGGGAGTGTTGATAAAAGATGTCTTAAAGTGGACAAGTCAAATCTTGAGGTGGATCCACTGGATGAAAATGGAAAATCGTGATCGAAAAAGGACGGTTTGTTTTTTTTTTGTGTCGTCGCCTTTCAGGTCGTCGTCTTTGCTCTTCGATTTGGTTATCCGCGCGGTTTGATTATGGGTGTCCCTGGAGAAAATGCTGTATAAGATTTCCTAGTGTTCAATGTGTCGCTTATCATTGCAATATTGTGAATATCATTTGTGAATATTCCCAACGACAACAGTGACAGGGAATATGAAAAAAAATTATAATAAATTAGAGTAGTGTTGTGAGTTTTCAATCAGTCCCTTGGCACGATGGATTTGTTCAGCTTGCTGCGACCAAATTTTTTCTTTTGGTCGTTCATTCTTGTGTGCGTAGGGTTTGTGGAAGGCCAGGGCGCATTTGATAATCAATATTCAAGTGCTGAAAATGGCATAAAACTGTACTAAGTTCTAGATTTTACGGGTGAATCATACATAGATGAGTGGGATCCTAAAGAGTGGCAGGATAAATATTTCGTGCCGCGTTCCGCTAAGGCGCTGCACGGAACTGGAAATCATTGAGAGCAGACTGGAAAGAGGAATTCACCATCAATTAACACAGCCCAGATGTTTTACTTTTATTTGGTGAGTTCGTTCCATGATGTTTATTTTACTTACATGAAGTTAAATAAAGGTTAGATTCTGAGTGTTTCCACCCTCAATTCTCCAGATTTAGGCTTCATTTGAATATTATCGGCTGCAGGGAATCGATTGTGTTATATTATATGTTTCATTTTTACCGATTGTTTGTTTGTGTGAAACATTTTCCCAAGAAGTTCAATTTTTAGTTTTGGTGATCAGGACACAATTGAACTATTTTAAAGTTTTGAATTTAGAGATTTTTATTATAGTTTATATATTTCTATTAAAAGTGTTAATTTTCAAAAAAAAAACCTTTCGGGTTCGTAACAGACCTCGAAGGGTTTTATGTTCTTTTAATATTTTCTTATTCTCTTTTTTATTTTCAAGAGCGAGTAAAGGCGCTTTATCCTTGGTCGATGACCAGAAATGATTGTACATCAAAATCCAAAATAATTGAATGAAAATAAAAAATCTTAGAGTTTTAAAATCGTAATATTTATTAAATCACTTCTACAAAATGCATTTATTCTTAGGTTTTGTGATTTCTTTGTACAAAATGGATCATTTCCAACCACTGATGAGGAACCCCTGTGATTTGTGGAATTACTTCCAATAACGCGTGGTTTTTTTCATCAAGGAGCATTTTTCTAAGCATGCTTCCAACGACATTGCCCATTTGAAACGTATGGTACTGGTGGTCCACGTTTCTTCTGTTCCTGTGTTCCAGATGTCTCTGCGTTCTCTGCTCCATGGTAGGCCCAACCATTTTGTGTTTTTCATCATTTTAATGTTTTTATGTTAAAATGATAAAAAGCATGAACAAAGACAAGAAGAATAGTAACTCACTTTTATTATTCTTTGGGACTCAGACATAAGTTCTGGCTGTGGAAGTACGATTAGTGATTAGTGATTAGTGATGAGTCATGTAACTCAGTTGTTTAGGTGCTAAATGTATGTATGTATGTATGTATGTATCCACCTTGGGTTTGCGGCAGCGCCGCGGTTATGGCCAAAAAAATAACCCACGCGTCCATCTTGGCTACCACGCAACACAGCCATAACCACTCAATGAGACTTGTAAGGGAATGGAATCGTAAGCAGAGGCACTAACGGTATCCTGGGTTAAAAGGGGAAAAGTCTCGAGAAGCTATAGCCATATTGTTGACTAGCCAAAAAAGCATGCAAATTATAATCCCGCCACCAAGGCTTCCGAAAAAAGAGTGCATCCTTATTCTACAAAAAGTAATCAAATACTATCTTTATCTCAGCCGTGCCAAATTCCCTTGACATGAATTGAGAAACGTCCAGTATTCGAAACAGGTAACGAGCACATACCGCTACCCGCTCCTTTTGCAAAAGAAGGTTACCCTGATGCCCCCAACCCATTCGTTTGATAAAATAATAATGTAGATAAAATTGAATATAATAATACAATATTATAGAATAATATAATTATATAAAATGATATAATGTACAGTAATATAACATAGGATAATAACGAAATGCATTATAATATTACATAGAAAGGGATTGATAATCAAGTGAAAAAAAATAAAATCCATGCAAAATATTAGTCTACATCTACTTCGATAAATTAGTTTTGTATTAGTTAGATGTAATTGAATAAATAAATAAATTGATGAACTCCAAACTCCAGATATCCTGCTAGAATTTTTTTAAAGAACATTTATTAAAGATGTCACCAAATAGCCTGTAAGAATTTATGATATTAATTTAAATCGAAATTTTATCATGAACACACATTCCATAAAATGATATGATTTCTCAGCTATAAAGAAATATAAAATGGCACTTGCTTAAGTTTTCCTTCCTGTTTGATCCGCTATTTTTTTTCAGAAGTGATAGGATGACAATATTTTAGTGAAGATCATAACGAACAAATTAGTCTAGAAAAAACAAATATTTGGAAAGAATATGCAAAACGACGCACAGTGGGCCAGGAACCACACTTTTGCGGTCAAAATTGACTGCAGGCCAGAGGGTTCGTTGTAGCTCATCGGTGTCTTCGACAAAGTTACTCGACTATATTTGCGCTATCCATTGATGGATTTAAATTAGTTCTATATTTCTCCGCAAGGTGGCGCCAAAATCTAACTTTTTACAGAAGCAAGATACAGGCATGGTTTCTTCTACAAAGTTGTTCATTATACCTTTCACATCAACTTTGTAGAACATAGTTAAGCTCTATGTTGTGTACTTACCTTGCAAAAATAATAATTTAAGAAAACCTTGCAAAATTATGGTTTTTGGCTTTCTTACAGAAAGGCATAGGGAACGGTCAGTTGGGGATATCATTAATTAAGGGTCCAAGACCCCACTTTATAGGTACCAATCGACTCAGCTCGACGAGTTACGATGATGTCCGGAAATTTGTATGTTTCATAAAAACGTTCTTAACACATTAACTCCTATTCTAGGTTTCACGATTTTGATGAATTTAGTATCAAAAAATTGCATTTTTTTTCCTGTAGGACTTATTTCAAAACCAAAAAAAAAACAAAATTGTTTAAAATTTTTCTATTCCATAGAACATATCATGCTTACGTTGGCTCCAAAAAAGGTAGCCATTTGCTCAGCAGCAGTAGCCAGCAATCGCTAAATTAATTACAAAGGCGATCAAAAATTTGACAAAAATTTCATAAAACAGCAGAGAATCGATCCCACGCCATCTAGCATGAGAGTCTAGGAGGTTAACCCCTTGACCACTAGTGAGCGTCGAGATATGTGGCTCTCAAACTTTAACAGTTTGAATTATTTGGATTATAAATGAACTCGTTGAATATAAGTTCGTTTATCCTCCAAAAAACGTACTGGGCACCTTTTTTTATATTGAGTTTAGTAATTTTTGCTATCGATTTTCTTTAATCATAATCTTTTTTATAGATTAATAATAAATAATTCAGAAATAAGGAATCCATTATTGTGTCATTTACTTCCAAAGATAATTGACACTCTGTAAGAAAGCCTCCAATCCACTGATAAGTGTATTAAATCGGGTTTTTTCACTTATTTTTGTTTTTAGCTATACAATACCTCAAAGTTCCACAATATTCGATTGGAATAGACTCAAACAAGATATTCTAGAGGAAAACTTATTGGTTTTGTCGATTTTTTCTGTCATAATCGCAAAAAATAGGTAAAAATTATACATTTTTCAAATTGCAATAACTTGCTTGCTAGCAGTTTTGTGCACCTCATTTTTCGAGGAGTGACAGTTGTGATTATGATCTAAGTGCATGTAAAAAATGTCGGTGGGTTCTCGTGGGTTCCTTGCCAAATGATTTGATTAAGTTTTTTTTTTTATTTTTTGGTAAACTTAATCAAATCATTTGGCAAGGAACCCACGAGAACCCACCGACATTTTTTACATGCACTTAGATCATAATCACAACTGTCACTCCTCGAAAAATGAGGTGCACAAAACTGCTCGCAAGCAAGTTATTGCAATTTGAAAAATGTATAATTTTAACCTATTTTTTGCGATTATGACAGAAAAAATCGACAAAACCAATAAGTTTTCCTCTAGAATATCTTGTTTGAGTCTATTCCAATCGAATATTGTGGAACTTTGAGGTATTGTATAGCTAAAAACAAAAATAAGTGAAAAAAACCATAATTTTGCAAGGTTTTCTTAAATTATTATTTTTGCAAGGTAAGTACACAACAAAGAGCTTAACTATGTTCTACAAAGTTGATGTGAAAGGTATAATGAACAACTTTGTAGAAGAAACCATGCCTGTATCTTGCTTCTGTAAAAAGTTAGATTTTGGCGCCACCTTGCGGAGAAATATAGAACTAATTTAAATCCATCAATGGATAGCGCAAATATAGTCGAGTAACTTTGTCGAAGACACCGATGAGCTACAACGAACCCTCTGGCCTGCAGTCAATTTTGACCGCAAAAGTGTGGTTCCTGGCCCACTGTGCGACGTCGCGGAGTGATCATTCTGATGCTAGTGCAGGGATTCAGTAAGAGTTGCTTTTAATATAATCATGAAATGTGATGTTAACTTTTAGATTACGTATGTATTTATGTATGTTTGGTATCAACCTTGGGCAATTATAATAAATTAAATATACATAAATTGCCTGAAATAAAATAAATATATGTAGGTATATATAATGAATCAAGCATAACAAATGAATTTAAAAAAAAAACTACTATGGATAGAATATTCAATATAATGACATATTCCAATAACGGGATGATAAATATAACAACCTAATAATAGAAAATATATTTATGAAGTTTGAACAATAACTATTTGATGCTTTTTTAACAAATGTGTAATATAATGACTGAAATGAAAATAAAATTAAATTTAGTGCAGTTCAACTCACACATGTGAGCTCCTATAAATTTCTCCTGTGAAAAAAGAGTATATAAGCAAGGCGGCATAATCACAGGAAACGTGGAAGCTTAACTTATAATGCGAGTGGCGTGTTAAAAAATGATAAAAAGTAATAATTCAATAAACTATAATAAATTGTATGTAGTAATATATAGCAATTAAGATAAATATATCAATAACAAAATGTGAACACGCGTTAAATGATATCAAATGGTTTGTTTGGCATGTTTCTGATTTGCCTACAGCCTTCAAAGTTCAACCTAAAATCTTTCATGAAAGAATATTTTTATGCATGTATGTATGGTTAGTAGGTTAATTGCAACCTGCAATCAGGAAGTATGGTTTAGAAAGGAAATCGTTCACAATAGGGCAATATTCATAACGGCTCAACGTTCGATACATTTAATTCATTTTAATAAACTGTAGAAAAAAAACTGTAAAGAAATACCGATCATCAAAACAAAACAATGAAATGAGTATAATTTGTTTTTTTTAATTAAATTTTAATTAAAGTGAAAAAATGAAAATAAAAAAAACGTTATGAAATATCCGTCAATTTCAGAACGCTGCCACTTCATCGTAACATATACACAATCACGAGCTACAACAAACTGAATCGGACTCATTGCCACTGCAGCAGCAAATATTTTGATCAAATGTACCAACAAGAGATCCGTATTTGTATCGCTAGGAAGTGTACTCGAGGCAAGCACTAAATAAATAATAAATAATACGCGAGCAAAAAAACTACCGTCTGATAATAAAACATGTCGGAGAATTCTCGCATGTATCTGTTAAGCTAAAAATCAAACAAAGAAACATTCAACTTACCCTAAAACCGAACCTGAAAATAAAAATATTAAAATCAATTCTGTTTAGATATCGCTCTCTTAACATTTGTCAAACAACCCGACCGTGTTTGACCACCTCAGTACTGAAAACCACTTTTTGATTCTTCTTTGGTTGCGTTTCGTATCTGGTATCATGGTCTGCAGACGCGTTCACTAAAGGTGTGTTCAACAGAACTCAATCGAAATCAATTGAAATGGATTGACAGTTGATCAGCTGTTTTACCAATTGACTTCGATCGATTTCTATCAGGCTGCTGAATGAACAGCCAGACACTAATACTAACGAGCTGTGTTTATTGTCATTTTTATTCGGCTGTGCACTTTAAAAAAAGCATAATCGTAATCGTCTTTAGATACTTCTATTTTTGTGTCAGCATTTTTTCAATATCGACGGACGGAAACAATCCTGATGTGTTCGAGAAACAAAGAACGGCCATCATGAAGTTGGAAGCAGGAACCGGCTTCGATAATGTGCCGGGTCTACACCTTATGCGACAAAACTGATTCCCACAGCTGCAAGATCTGTATAAACCGGCAGCTCGAGTTCAAGTTCTTCAAGAAAAAGTTCATCATATACCAATGTTGCTGACAAACCAACAACCCTCCTATATGTTAACAACAATGCCCGGAAACACACGGTAATAAGAACCGGCTCTGATTATATACCTGGTTACACCATTTTTGTTTTGAGTGAGTCATGGCGTTTCATTTTAATTTTTTTGGAAGCTATTGGTGACATTTTTGGTGCTGATAGGAAAGAATGAGAAAAAATAAAAAACCATTTCGAATTTGAATTTAATTGTTTTATTTAAATTTAAGTGCACTATTTACATAATTGATTAATATTCCATTAATCAATCTGCTTGAGGAGTACCTAATTTTATGTATCTGTAATTTTATTTATATTTATTTTTAATAAATTTCATCAAACTTATTTTCTAAAGTAGTTTTTAAGTACACTGAAAGATGCCCTACTTAATGCATCACTAACAAAGCACCTCAAAGCACCATGGGACAGCACAGCGACGCCACATCGACCGACATCTCTTTCAGCACCACGGACCAGCACGACTAGCACAGCACCACCGACTCAGAAACCTGGCACAGCAATACCGACTCAGCATGACTGGTACAGCACCACAGACCCAGCTTGTCTGACACCACCAGACCAGCGCGTCTAGCACAGCACCACCGACTCAGAATACCTAGCACAGCAATACCGACTCAGAATTACTGGTACAACACCACCGATCCAGCATGGCTGACATAGCACCACCGATCAGCACACTGACTCCGCACGACTAGCACTGCACCATCGACTCAGCACACGACAGAAAACACCGCAACAAATGACATCACTTTCATTTCTTCTAATAATTTTTTCACAACAAACCAAATCAGCTGTTTTTGACAGAAAACAACTGCATTTGTGTTAGTGTAATAGAAATCGATAGAAACGAATCCTGCCTCCGAGCTTGATCGTTTTATATTGGTTTCGATCGATTTCGATTGGCTTCAATGAACGTCAATTGGATTAGTTTCGACCAAAACATTGGCTGAGTGAACAACAATTTACCAATCGAAATCGATTGAAACCGATTTCAATTGCCTGTTGAACACGCTTTAAGTATCCAATTATCACAGTAGATCTCGCAAAATGGTAAACTTGCAACAAACATTGCACACAATGATAAAAAAAAACTCAACTGTGGTACCAGACAGCTAAGAAAAACAACCAAATCGCAAAACTAAAATGTGAAAATTTCACTTCTTTCGTCATCGATATCAATTGGATTTCACTTCGCACTCGAGGATTATCACGTAAGGTATCTCAACACTCAACTTTAAAAGGGAAACTCGCGGTTTAGATAAGTAAATCGGATAAAATTGAAAGACCCCACAAATCGCGTCCGTCGTAATGTACAGGGATGCCAACTGTGATGTAACTCAGTTGTTTAGGTGCTAAATTTAGATTTAGCTATATTTTTAGAACAACCATTAATCAAGCCATTTTTATTTATCAGCTTCAAAACTTTGACGAAATTTGAGCGACATAATACGCCTAATCATGCAGGAATTTGCCAGAGCAAAACAAAACCTAATTAAATCATTGTTTTATGCAAAACAAATGCTTTTCAGCCTGAAAAAAGTTTTATTAAAAATTTCTAAATAAGAAAGTAAAATTTTGAACCTTCGCACTGGTCGGTAGATTGATGAGAGAAATTTGACGTTTGAATTTTTTTTTTCATTTTTTTATTTTTTTATTCAGTCTTCCTCCCCCAGATTATCACATAACAAATTTTTGTTCCTCACGAGCCTACTACTATGAAGCGGTAGATACAGATAGAGTTGCACCTACCACCACACATTAGTAGGCCAAGCGTGGTCCGCCACACAAGGGAAAACTTGCAGTGCAGACGAACAAAAAGATGTTATGGATCGCTCAGATATACTCCCTTGAACTCAGAAACCAATCTATCGATGTGTCTTCTCAGTTTGTTATCATCGCGTTTTTGTTACATCCGGGGTTTGGATGCGAAACAGTACGGTCGATAGTCTGATGACCTATCACCGATGCTATGATGCCGTTTTTTTTTATTGCTTTTTGGCCAAAGTTATTTTAATTTTATGAAGGATTAATCACCGTAATTTATATTTGTAGATTTAATCTACAAATCTACTGTCACTATCAGATTATCGACCGTGCTCTTCACCGTTGCTGGTGGGCTTTGAGGGTCTACAAAAACAAACAGTGAACTGAACAGTGAACAATGAATAGACTTCTTCTGCTGAATAACTATTCCGACTGAGTGCTGAAAAACTAATGAACCGATTTCCATAAATTCCAGCTTTTAAAAGCCTCATAGAGAAAGAAAAATTAATTAGATTCCGAGTTTTAAGGCCAAGGCTGCGATTTCAGAGTTTCAATAGTTTTCGAGGAATTTAAACGGGGGATTACAAAATTTATTAGATTATTAAATCTGAGGTTTAGAGTTTTATACAATTCAATTTCATTGGACAATTTCTAACTTTTGAGTTATCATTGATGACCAATGTAGTCGATTCAACCATCCAATTTTGAGAAAATTTGTTGTAAAACTATTTAGTACTACGAATTCAAACAAATGATATCTTAGAATTCAACATTGATTACTCTTCAAAATAATTATTGGGATGTTTGTGCCCAAGAATAGAAAAATTGAATTGGTGACTTCGGTTCAGAGATTATCTGTTTTCGATAACTTCAAAAAACTATTAGTAAGCTTCCAACATTTAAGGTATTTAAACTAATAATAAAACAGTGGTAATTAAAAAAGCGAAAAAATACACACATACAATCGAAAACATACAAAGTAAGTTTTTATCATGGTTCAACAAAGTTCGGAAGTCTTTCTAGAAATTTCTGAGTAATTAAAATTTAAACAAACCAATGTACAAGAAGATTATTCATGTTGAAAAGTGGGATAATCTCCAATAGAGATTTTCATTAGATAGGGGATAGGAAAGATAAAAAAACAGTTTCATCTGTTGAAGAAAAAAATATAAGGCCAAATCTATTCAAGCTTACTTTAAAATGATGGATGTAAAAATGTTTTTCGTGAAAGGAGGAATTAGCATTCAAGGGAAATTATTTAAAATTTCTTTTAATCAAAACCTCATAAGAATATATTTTTCAATAATTTGAGAACGATAAATAGAGTGAATAATCTCAATAAAAACTTCAAACAGACTAACAAAACTTATATGGCCAAACTTATGCCAATTTCTTATAATGATGAATATAAAGCTTCCAAAATTTCGAAAAGTCAAACGATTCTTTCTTCAAACCCTTCCAAATCCAAAAACCCGATTTAATACACTTTACAGTGGATTGTAGCCTTTCTTACAGCCTGTGAAATATATTTGGGTACATATAAAACAAAATGAACTATTAATTATGATTAATGAATTTCATACGCAATAAATCCAAAATGAATTTAGGAAATAAAGATTCAAAGTTTTTATTAGGATAAAAGTATTTTTATATAATCATAATTTTCATATAAATTAACCTTTTTGAATGACTAGATTCTGGAATATCATGTATGATTCCGTTTCTATGACATTATAATCTAACTCAATTTACTCCTTTTGGAGTTACAGCATATGATATCTTCAAAATGGAAGGGGTATAAAAATTAAGAATACAATTTGAAAAATATCAATCTTGTCAATTTTGTCAATTTAGTGAATTTTTTCGATTTTGTCATCGTTAATTTAGTCATGTTTTCAATTTTGCCAGTTTTATCAATCTTGTCAATTTAATGAATTTTGTCGATTTTGTCATCTCTTTTGTCAATATTGTTATTTTTGTCAATTTTGTCATTTTTTCAATTTTGTTAAATTTGTCAGTTTTATCAATCTTGTCAATTTTGTCAATTCAGTGAACTTTGTCCATTTTGTCATCGTCAATTTGGTCAATTCTGCCAATTTTCTCGATTTCGTCAATTTTATAAATTTTATCAATTGTATGATTTTTTCAACTAAGTTAATTTTGTCAAATCAATGAATTATGTCAAGTTTGTCAATTTCGTCAATTTAGTGAAATTGGTCTATTTAGTCAATTTTTTTCAATTTTGTCAGTTTTGTCGATTTTGTCATTTTTGTATTTGGTCAACCTGGCGAAAATGGTTAATTCGGAGTTCTTTCCTGTTTCTTCAACTTTGTCAATAATGATTATAAGATTTTTAGTATTATATGCATGTTCCAAAAAAATCCCAAATGCTTCAAACTCTACTAAGGAGGGCTTGGTGGCGCTACTGTTTGGTTGTCATCTTCCATTGGCTTCAGCAAGTGAAAGTTCAGATTGACCTCCAAGCAGGGGTGCCAGGTGGTTTCGTCAAAAATCAGGACAACGCCAAGTTAAATATCAGGATTTTTCAGGACACCTCTTGATTCATGAAAACAATAACGATTTCTGCTTAGATTGCATAAATAAAGGCGCTATACAGGTGCTGTAAACGCCTTGATTTATGCAGCAACAGTACGCAACTTGTTGGTTGGCCGGTATTTCATATCGAAAAACACAATTGAAATATCATCTGAACCGAAGATTACTATTTGTTAAATGGGTTTAACTATATTATAACCTATTCACTCGATTTTCTCATAGTTCAACTACAAATTCAACCATATTTAATCAGTTTTTTTGAAAATCAGGACAAATCAGGACATTTTAGGGACAAATTTTTAAAAATCAGGACAACTCGAGAGTTTTTGAAAAATCAAGACGGTCTCTCGAAAATCAGGACAAATCCTGATAAATCAGGACAACTGGCACCTCTGCCTCCAAGCCGTCATCGTTTTTCTCTAGACACCAACCCCAACAACAACAACGCAACCTTAGATCTGAAGAGAGGAAGAGAAAACGGAACAAAAAACAAGCCCGAGAGCTTAAAGCTCGAGAGGATTCAGTAGCATTTGTCTTATTGGATTTAATTTGCTTCCACGGGCGAAATACTCTCCTGTCGTTGCTGCTTAAGAAAAAGCTTCGTAAGCACGAACGGCACGTGAGAAGATGAGAGGATGTGCATACATCCATGGTTGCCACATGTACAGATTTATCTAGACAGGTACAGATTTTTGAGCTCATTTTTGGTACAGAATCTGTACGTACAGATGACAGATTTTTAAAATTTGGTACAGATTTGTACAGATTTTTGACTTTCAAAAACTGAAATAATTTCTACATTTTGCTTTAAACCAGTTTATTTAAAACTGTATAGAAAATAAGTCAAAAGTTAGCCTTTATTATTCTGACGATAAGAGTTCCTTACTGGGAAGTACATGATGGAACAAAAAAGATTTCCAAATTTGCGACAAATAATTAAATATCTCTCCCCAATCTGTCAGCAGTGGTTGAGCGCATTTTGTGGAAAGTAAATGCCAATAAAACCAAAGTTCGTAATCGTCTGAATGTTGACACGTTGGACGCTATCCGTAGAACGAAAAGTTGTAACCGCGGGGGGTTCTAACCTTTAAAACCCACTGTGGTTGCCAAATAGTAGCCAGCACTGAATGGTCCCTTCGTGAAGCATGTAGCTTATGCGCCACTCCGACCGAAATCGAAGACCACACACCAAGGTCTGAATTGCCCGGCTGAGACTCTCGTCAAGGCGAGTCCATATGTTAATCCGAAAGGGATTAAGGACCGATCCAGGTGACTTACAAATTAAGACCCAAAAGCTCGAGCGGGAGCTCGGTCACACTCTACCAATTCGTCCGAAACCAGATTCAAAGCCAAGATGAGGCGGTAAGAGTTCGCTCATACCTAAAGGTATCTTCATTGGCCTACACAGTAAACGAAAATTACCGAGTTCGGTAATTTATTTTACCGAACCAGTTCTGTAATTTGGAAAAAATCGGTAATTTATGATTTTGACGTCTATTTTCTACCGAACTTCGTTGATCGATTCTTGATTTACCGAGGCTCGTCTAGATCTATGTAAACAAATCGGTTGTCATCAACTGTTCGGTAAAAAACGCCGAACAAACTGTAAAATAAGTCTGCCGCCATGCGCCGCTGTCAAACCAAGCGTCAAAACTGTCTCTTTCTGGTACCTTTAATGTAAAAGCATCTCGCTTGCGCCTCCTTTCTCGCTCATACATCCGTGTTCAATCGCCTCTCGTGTGCTCCATTTATAACCACACAATCGTCGCCATTTTCGTGTTCGCGTGTGAAATTGTGTGGCTTGCAAGTTTTGTTTTGGTGAAATGAATTTAGCTGGTAACGTGGTAAGTAAAAAATATGTTAAAAATAGTTAATCGGCATAATCACCCATACCAAAATTATCAACAGTCGTCGCACTAGCGGTAAAAGCATTCATCCAGCTGTTGCAAAAATGCACAGCAGCTGAATTCCGCCAGCATCAACTAAAATTCTTGTGCATATCTGCTTTTTTAGGGCGAAACGTATACCGCCGATACAGGAATTATCCGAAGTGGCAGTCGGTTTGTTGTTGTTTTGTTCCGGCGCTGTTCTTGGTTTTAAAATTGGAGTTAGTTGCTGTTCGTAAAGCGTCTCGTATACTAAAAACAGGCCTGAGAATCCACCTGAAAAGCAATCTTACATGAGCCGTTCACAGCCAAAGCTGCCCGGAATAGTATCCGCCCTATAAGAAATCTACGTGACACAGGTCCACCGATTTACCTATCCGTTAGATAATTTCTATACGTCGAGAGGCGAGAGATTTTTCCGATTCTAGTTCAATGCTGTCGCGACCCTGCAGAAAACCAGCGAGCCCTGATAAGAACAGGTTTAGGAAGCAGCAGCAGAATAATACAGAAGTATGGTTTCTAACAAAGTCGGAGATGGAAACGTTATCTGTGTTACTGGTGGATACGAAGAGAACAAAACATCTACAATCGGTGATCATGTGAGGAATTTGTTTATAAAGTTCATAATTAAAAAGCGGTATAGACAACTGACAATAAATTTCTTATATTTCAGGTATACGTTCATGCAATTTTTGACTTACATCAGACGAAAATCTATTTTGAATCGAGTGAGAAGTCAAACATCTCCCTGGGGATAGGCGGCTTCCGATAATAGACAACGGAGGCAACGATTGTAAATAATTCCTCAACCAATGCAATCAAGGCTACAAGTGTGACCGTGAGTTTATTCGTCACAGACAGAATCCGCCGAAAAATAGTCAGGGACAACACCTATGACAGAGTGCTAAGAATATTCTTCTTATCCGGAGCCACCCGACGGATTTAAACACCTGCTGGTGAGGAAGGAACCATCGTTCAAAAGAAGGTAAACAGAAAAAAAATATCTGGTCGTTTCTGGTCCTAAAGAACAGGGCTTGTTTATCCATTTTGACATTTGGTTAATTATTTACTAGAGCTGAAAATGTAGATGTTGTTAGTAGGTTCCATCGTATGAAATTGTAAATTTCATAACAAAGTAAGTTTCCCTAATTTATTTATTTTTTAGATCCCAGCTACGTGGTAGAATTTTTCTAGCGAGCGATGACTGACTGACCACTGGACTCCGTGCTCATCCGTCGCATTGATGTTGTATAGGCAATAAATCAAGCAAAGCTGATCATCGACGGAAATCTCATCGACATGTGTTCCCTGTATCTTCCAATACTGTGAGGTAAGTGTGCGGCAGCCGGTTTTGGTTCAATTAATTGTCCTCCCTTTTGGCGGCCTTAAGGGTTTTGCGCAGTGTAAATATTACAATAACTTGGTCAAAAATTATAACATGCTTTGTTAAGACTTTTAAATTAGAACCTATTAATTACAGTGAAAATAAAAATAACACTACGTTAAGTCGGTTCATAAATTTCAAATGCTTGTACTTCAATCAATCTCAACTAGCCAAATTTTGATTATTTTAAAAAGTTAGTCCATGCAGGTGTCTAGAGATTGAAGAAATGCAGATACGTTATGCAGAACGTTATCACAAACCAGTCATTAATGAAATAAAAAGCCGTTGTTGTAGGGAAGAATGACACTGCTTGTTAAATTCCCAATATAAACAGAAAAGCATTCTTTTCGAAATAATGACGTACGGCCTTTGATTAAGATTAGCCTTCTTCATTCTTATCTAGATTCTTGAGATGGGCTTGAGTCTAGTCTTACGAAAAATATTGAAGGCTTGTTTTTCCAACAGATATGAATGTGAACAAATACGTACCTACACTTTGTTGCTGAATTTTTTTCTAAGAGCAGGAAACGCAAAATAAAGAATTAATTTTCTTCAGTGTAAACCTTATTACACCATTTAAATTACCTCATATTCAATATATGTAGGGTTACGTAAAAAAATACGATAAATAATTTTATTTAAAACTTCATTTTATTCATTCTCTAAACAGCATCAAGTTGAAGGGACATCACCGAATCCTGTTGGTCTGAGTTTGCTTGAATTGGAGTAGAATTGCGAGTCGATAATGTTAGGCGGTAGCAGTAAGTTATTTTCTTTGCGGATCCAATTGCTAACTTTAATTGGTGATTGATATTTTTAGAACCCGATGTTGTAAACTTGACACAAAGGAATCGTTGGCCAACCAACAAGCGAGAGCACCTGGAGTCGGTATCGAAGCTGATAGTTATTGTTATATAACAATGTATATATATTATGTACATAATATGAGTCCCGGAAGTAAGTGTAGGGCTCCCGAACGTATAACTAAAAGAGTGTCATTACTGAAACCTGAACGAAGATACATACTTATCCTGGCGCATGGAGGTGACGAACGATATTGTTATTGAAACGCTGTTCTCTGTACACATAAACACACACACACACACACACACACACACACACACACACACACACACACACACACACACACACACACACACACACACACACACACACACACACACACACACACACACACACACACACACACACACACACACACACACACACACACACAAATTTGATGCAAATTTGGCTATGGTTTGAACTTGTTTTAAATTACGTTTCAGAAACTCGAAGTCTCAATGTTTGATTTAAGAAAATTTAATCTTTGGTTTATGTTGCAGCGTTCGCTACTATGTAAATGTATATAGTATTGATTCCTTCAAGCCGGAGGAGCTAGTTAAACTATGTCCGACAAAAGGAAAAAATACTCCAAAATCCATATTCGGGGAATAACCTCGTTTAAACATATGCTTCAATTCCAAAATGAGATCACTGCCTAGATGGATGGAAAACAGGTTTTTACAAATGATTTATTTATCTTGAAAATAGTATCATCAGGTTAATTTTGTTTACTTCCAGGCTCAATTTTTAACGAATATTGTATTATTATCTTGGTCTAGATGTGCGGAGGCATTGAGAAATTATAGCTAAAGCTTCCCGCTTCGCATGTTGTCAAATGGCAAAAAATCAAACAACTACGGATTTACTGAACAATGTGGATTGTGTCGAAAAACAATCCTCTACGGAAAATAAAACATGACATCGAAGTGTGGAAGGATTGAAACGACCGCCGAGAACAAATGGTGCAAACCAGATGCCGTATCACTCATACAAGGATCATGGAAGGACATCTTTTTGATAAGCAAGACAACATATGTCAAACCCAAAAGCTAGCTAGCTTGGCTGATCTTTGTAAAAGAGATCTCAGAATCATCATAAATAGATACACATCTTCTGTTTGGTAGATACTGGATTCATATACAGATGTTGGTTTTGGTATAAGAGATGTATAGATTTATTTATTTTTTACTCGGCAACCGTCATCAATACATTTATCAAATTATTTTAAAACTGAATTATGGAAAAAAAAATTTAAAAAGAAATTATTTTTGAACTACTTTATAAAAATGTTAGCTTTAATATTATGTTCGTGATTACATACAAATTACGAAATTTATTAATTTTTATTAGAACTAAATACATAACCGAAAAATTAACAAAAATGGGCAATTCTTCGAGATTTTCATTTCCGCAATTAATGCATTTTTCAATGAACTCTTTATGTTTTTGAAACTTTGTGTTTTCCGAAAATTTTGTTCGACTGTAAGTGAATTTTATGTCAAATTAGATGCTACATTTTGTACATAATGTTTGTCATATATTTACTTCAAGAATGATCTAAAATTATTTATGTTTTCGTGAAATTATGTCGTTGTCGTCGTTTTTGACTCTTCCAAGGTTTTTATCATCCTCATGTTTGTACTATTATCTGGCATTTCTCCCGACAGGAGAGACGGGATCCTGAATAACAAAAAAAACTATGAGGTTAACTAAATTTAAAATTTTCGGTTATTTTAACCGAACCCTGGAAAACGTTCAGTAATTTCAGCTAAGGATGGGCATCGCATAACATGAAATGACTCGAGTCTCCAGAAGATACTTCAAGCGAGAAAATTTCACTTCTGAAGAACATACCTTAGGACCTTAGAGACTATGTCAAATTCATGTTTTCGCATAAAGCGGAGATGTCTTCTGAAACGAAATTTTCGACTTGTATTATTTCTTGTCAGACGCCATGAAGCTCGACGTGAAATGACACGAGTCGAAAATTTCAAGAAGACACTTTCGTTTTAGGCGAAAACATCGATTTGACGGAGCCTGGTTTATATATGTTCTTCAGAATTGAAATTTCTCAATTGAAGTGTTTTCTGAAGACTCGAATCATCTCGCGTAATGTGCTGTGCATTATAAGCTGAAATTACCGAAAGTTTTAAGGGTTTCGGTAAAAATTACCGAAAATTTTACAGTTTTCGGTAAATATTACCGGTATCTCGGTAATAATTACAGAAATTTCGGTGAAAATTACCGTTTTTTTGGTAAAAGTTCCCGATATTTCTGTAATAGTTACCGAAATACCGGTAATATTTATCGGAATTTTGAGAAGATTTACCGGCATTTCGGTAATTGTTACAGGTGTTTCGGTAAATTCTACCGGTCGGTCGGTGAAAAATACCGAACTTTTACAGCTTTTCGGTAAAAAAATAACGGTATTTCGGTAATAGTTTTAGATAATTCGGTAATAATTACAGGTAATTCGGTAATATTTTCAGGTTTTCGGTAATTTATTAAGGAATTTCTGTAAATCTTACCGGTTGTTCGGTACATGCTACCGAGCTTTTATAGTTTTCCGGTTAAACATTACCGGCCTTTCGGTAATAATTACAGGCATTTCGGTTGTACAACACCGTTGTTCGGTAATATAACGAGCTGTCACGTTGACAACTGTCAATAATTTGACAGATGATCTTAGATATAATCAGCCGAGTTTCGATAATTTTTTACCGAAAAAGATCTGTAATATTTGACAGCTGTCACTTCTCCGCCATGAAAAAATTACCGAACAGTTTAACGATTTCCACATGTTAGGATTTCGGTAAAAAAATTACCGAACTCGGTAATTTTCGTTTACTGTGTACAGTTACTCCAATCCGACCCACAAACAATTACAGAAGTACACCAAGCTACTCATTATCAAGGCGCGAGGCCATTACTCGAAAAGTTAATCCGAACCCGAGTGATGGGATTTCAAGTTTATCTTTGACTAAAAATTCTGTCGATTAGGAATTTGCATTATACTGTGTTTATTGCTATAATGTGTTTATTTATGCTAGCATAACGAAAGGCGCTTTCTTGCGCAACTTCATTGACTACTGAAGTGAACGCATGGTAGTTAATGATACAGATTTGGCTTACAATATTTCACTTCTTAGTTTTATTTTTCTACCATCTATCCTATCGGTGCGTGCGAGAATTCTACTAAAAAAGATTGGCTATTGGTCTAGACCGAGGTGCTGTTGATGCTGATGTTATTCCGCATGGGGATTCCCCGTTCTAGTGCATCGGAATTCGAAAAATTCATAGTGGGACTTCCATAAATTCTCTACTTATGCATAAGATTTTTAAATTCTCGGAAATTTGTCAACCACTTTCAAAATACTTTACGGACGCGTCCGACGCTTTGTAAGCGGTCCGGGAAAAATCGGATTCTGCAAGGTGATCCGTTGCATGAAAGATGGACGACACACTGCGAAGATGGGTATGAAAATACTGGAATAGGCACATGAGGGCAATGACTCACCAATTGTAGCCGGGTTGGCTTTACCTCGTGGCAATCTCGTGTGTCGTTGTCGAGTCTGCTGCTGTTCACAACCGCTATTGAGCTGCTCGGTCGTCGTCGATGCTGTTTAGGAAACAGCTTGTAGAACGCTGATCTGATTGTCGGCGGCGAATGGACCTCGCCTCGTTGCACTGGGTGAGGACCCCGGGTTGACGGTTGGGGCCCTTTTCCGACCTACCGTCGGAATGTCCGGTTCGTGGGCGGCCAAAACTCCTCCGCTTCGCTAGATCGGGCGATACTTTTTTGCCAATACGGCAGTACTATTATTACAACTCGCGGTCAAATTACAACGCACGACTTTACCTGCTACAATTTTCTATTCTCGCACAAATTCTCTGCCCTATCTCGCACTAGTAGTTTAATTGGCGAACTACTGTAAATTTAGAAATTTTAGTTTCGAATAAAATTAAAGCCACATCACTAAATTTACCTATTAAAGCAAAATTAATTGAAATTTAAAATTAGATAAAAAAATCGAAACGCGATCAAAAGTGCACTTCCGTGCTCACTCACGAACCAGATTAAAGTGTTCTGTAAGATGTATCCTCAGATTAGGGAAAGCCATCTCGGGCGTACGACTTTAACGGAAGTACGTCATTTCCCGATCCATCTTTAGAAAATCTTCGGGAATTCTTAAAATTGGATAAGTCGCACGCTATTGGTCCGTAATTCGGGTCTTCCTGTCTCTTTCCAACCCTCTTGGAATAGCCTATGGGTCGACTTGGGGGAGTAAGCTTGACCCTCATCCCTTCGAGATGAGCTTCGATTAAGGGATGGGAACATTCAGTGCTTTCACTGCTTAGTTGCATACATTTTGGCGTTTACGATTCGAGATTCGAACAGTTATCCAATTCAAAATTTTAAATGGTGCGACCGCTACATAACACCGGACTTGTTTTACGAAAATTTGGTTTTCGGAGCAAAACCAAATTTTCGTAAGGGAAAACTATTATTTAAAATTTTTATTCCTAATAAATGTCTATGTACAATTTACTATGTCTCTAAATTTATGTCTAATGAAGATTATTGGTTCCTCGATTACGAAATCTGACGAAAACTATGTTTGGATTAACATTTCTCTTTTACTTCCGCTATGGTTCCCCACATTCCCGTCAGGTTCCTCTGAGTCGGATTTATTTCCATTTCGGGAACACAGTTGCCGCTCAGATTCACCGCAAGCATTTTTTTTATTCATATATAATTCCTGATAACATTCGATTCGTACTCCAAACTTATTTGGTTAATTTGTTTCGAATTTCATCACCCCTCAATACTCCATACCGATTTCGTAACGCTTTCGGTTACTCGCATCAGTGTCTTAAACGCCGAACTCTTCGACCAAACTCGACATCTGATGATTTAACCATTATTACAATCAATTCACTGGTTTGTTTATGTTCAATAACCCCGAACAGTCTCGGTCAAATATGACATAAGTATCAAACCGTTTGTTTGTTTGTTTATTTTATTTAACGACCATTCAACAGCTTGGGTCATTCTGGTCGGTTAGTATCAAACCGTAATACCGTACTAAATCACAGGCTCCATTTTCAACACCGAAATAAAATTTAATCAGTTAACTAAAACGTAACGCCTATGTGATTTTACCCACCCCATAAATTTTGATCACCCCTAGATTCAATTCTCAACCATAACGAGTGCGAAAGAGAAATGTCAACAAAAGAAAACAAATTTTCCAAGTGAGAAGTGTGGTTTTTGCAATTGCTGCTGAATTCTTCCAAAAAATACGGTAATTCCGTCGTTTATTCTTCCTAAATAACTTTCGAAAATTGATCCCAAACTAAAAGCTTGGTAAGTAATCAAATTTACTGAAATTTTCCTTATTCTAGGCCGTAAATGATCCGGAAATATGTTCACCCTACCCACTGAAGAGGAGCTTTGTTTACTTTCGGAGACTGGTGTTTCACAGACGGCTGGTGCAACTTGAACGGGGGCGATGGTGTCTAGCATCGATGTGCTGCTTTTTCGAACCGTGTCACTCCCTGGTAGGTATTTTGCCGCAATACATTCTCATCTCTTTTACTTTTAGGTCCCGTTCGATAACGCCTTTCCACTGAAGAGACGTTCGGTTAATTCTCCGGTTCTATCTGGTTGCTTTTTCCTGTTTCGAATGGTTGACTCCTCTCCGAGGTGGCCTACTCCGATTCCCGAACCAGCGAAGCAGTTTTATTTTCTTGTATCGATAAAAGGTAAGTCTTCTCAATGCAATTCATTAACAGCTTTTCCTTTCCTTAGGTGTCGCCCGAAGTCGGTTCCGCTGTCAAAGGCCTCCCCCCCATGTGACTTCTGGACTTGGCCCTCCCACTTCCGTTTCCCCGCCTGGACTGCACCTGTGGAACTCCAACCACCAGTCCCCTACTCTCAGTTGGTCCCTCGTGGCTGTTCTGAATTCGCCCAACCAAAATACTGGAGGACAAGAAAAAGGTAAGCGCTTAAAGCCACACCCACGCAAAAAAAAATCAAATTTCGATGTATGCGTGAAAGAATTCAAATTTTGTATTAGCCTAAAAAATTGTAAACTTTATTTTAACTAGCCTAAGAAAAATCAGCCAATACTCAACTATGTAAATTCACTATAATATTAAATTTTTGCTTAAGTACTAACATAGAAAATAAGAAATAATTGTGAACTACTACTAACGTCACTTAAGTAGAAAATATTGTGAAAATTAATGAGAAGGGTTGAGAAAAAACTAAGGCTAGGGAATATTTAAGGAGATTTGCACTCCTCTTCTCATTTCTTATAGCTATATTTACATCGTTTAAATCGGTTGTTTTCTGTTAGGTTTCGATATATCTCTTCGCTGTCTAATTTAGTTTCGAGATGCTCACTCTTCCTTTAACTTTTCGTTTGATTTGAACTACTATAGCAGCCAGCTCGATTGACTACGGTTGCTCAACACGGTCTTCTCTGTGAGAGGACTTATGAGACTTAGGGCGATCAGCGTTCAGGTTTCCCCACTTCTGAACTCACGCTAGGCTTCCAAACTGTACTCCTCATCAATGCCATTTGGCTCCGAGTTTTATGGTTGGGTAGGTCATCATCCAAGCGGCTTAACCGATGGACTCACTCTATTCTTCTGGTCGAGGGGAAGGCTATACATGCTACTATACTGCCGCTCATAGCAAGTCCGTCCCATTTGCGTTTTCATCATTTTTCAGTTTATCGCTGGAAACACTTTAGTTTTATCTGTAGTTTCAAGAGAAAACTTTGTTTTTAGTACTTTGTTCTGATGAACATTGAAAAAAACCTCAAGAAATTTTGTCCCATTGAACAAATGATCGCAAGTCGGTCCCATATAGCATAAATCATCGCAAGTCGGTCCCACAGCCATATGGGCCCAGCAAATGATTTTCAACAGAATCAAAACAAAAAAAATAATCCTTATGAAGCGAAAATCTTTCATTAGCCGTAGCAGTGGCAGATTCTGTTGATTACTTTGATAAAAAACGCATACAAGTGCCGAATTAGCGTTGGACTTTTTACGATTTTTCAATGCCGTTTTTCTCACTTCAACAAAAACGCAAATGGGACGGACTTGCTATGAGCGGCAGTATAGCAATCGAACCAAATGAAAAGACGAAGTACTTATCGTGGTAATTTGTATCTTGCTTCCAGCTAACTTTTAATGTTCCTTCCAGTAGGTGAAACTGTTTTTGTGGTAAGGCACGATCCTTTTAGATATGTTCACAATTAAAAGAGCTGTACAATATTTTGAGCAACCAGAGCTTATGTTTCCTGGCGCATTGGTCCCTCCTATGAAAATAGGGCTACATAGCTAAACTTCTAATACCTTTTAAGTTACTCCCGGTGAATTGGTAAACTTTTTCAAGAATTTACAATTAAATACCCCCAATCTTTTCCCGTCTGGAGATTCCAAGTCATAACAATGACTGCCCACAATCCTTTTGACTATAGCTTCCAGGTATTTAGGAGCCAGTT
The DNA here is from genome assembly GCF_029784155.1 of Uranotaenia lowii. Taxonomy (NCBI): domain Eukaryota; kingdom Metazoa; phylum Arthropoda; class Insecta; order Diptera; family Culicidae; genus Uranotaenia; species Uranotaenia lowii. The sequence continues at coordinate 221,937,524 of NC_073693.1, read as the reverse complement.
TACCACAGATCCCTCTACCTTTATCTGATAGTTCGGTGTTCTTTTTGAGGACCTTTTCTCCCACCGCGTAGGTTGGACAGTTCGCGTTTGATCTGAGGTTGTAATGTGAAGCGTGTTTCTCATAGGCTTGTTTTAAGTTTTTACGCACTTCCTCGAAAAGTTTTTCCCTCTCCTCCGCACCCAACTGACCATCATCCGCTACTGACGCATCTCGAAGACGACGATACTCCGCTCCATTCGAAATCATGTTTCTTCCGAACAGTACAAAGTAGGGCGAATATTTGGTTGCTTCGTGTACCGAGTTTCTCACCGCGTTCGCAATCGTCTGTAGATTGTTCGACCATTCCTTGTGATCCTTTTTAATTGTTGCGCGAACCGCTGTTGTTATCACTCGGTTCACCCTTTCTGCGTCGTTAACCTGAGGGTGATAATTTGGAGTTCTCCAATGTGTTACCGCGTACTTTTTTAGAAGGTTCTGGAACAGGTGCGAAACAAATTGAGTCCCATTGTCTGATAGGATGATCTCTGGTACTCCAAATAATGAAAATATGTTATTTTCAACAAACTGGACCAGTGTTTCAGCTGTAGCTTGTCGAAATGGCTGTACAAGGATAAATTTCGAGAACACGTCGGTCACTACCAGAAAGCAGGTGTTCCTTCCTTTTCCTGAAACTGGTAAGGGGCCTACATAGTCCATTGTAAGGAACTGCCACGGATGTTCGGCCATCTTCTTTTGGTTCGTCATCGGTGGTGTCGTATTCTGGTTTGTTGCTTTCGACTTTTGGCATGTTAGGCAGGATTGACAAAACTTCTTCGTATCGCTACGCATCAAAGGCCAAAAATGCCGTTCCCTTAACGATGCAAGCGTCTTTTCAGTCCCCAAGTGTGCTTGGTCGTGGACTGCTCGTATTATCTCTTCTCGTTGAGCCTTCGGAGGGTAGCTTTTCCATTCAAACCGCGGGTCTTCAAGTCTATTAGGAATTTTGACATATTTAAGGATTTGATTATCCACTACGCGAAAATCTGGAAAGTTTCCCGGTTCTTTCTGAATCTTATCAATCAACTCTTGGTGTTCCCTGTCCACGGTTATTGTACTGATAGTTTCTATCGATCTATTCTTGCTGGTACGAAATGCCGTGAAATCGCGTGACTCCTCTTTCAGTGGGATCTGAAAGTACGCATCTTTCAGGTCGACCACTGAAAAGTACCTCGCTTTCTCCAACCGGTGAAAAATTTCTCCCATAGCTCGCATAGGGAAGCAATCTTTTTTTGTTAAAGCATTAATCTTCCTCGAATCCAAGCATACCCTCAGCTTACCGTTTGACTTTCGAACAGGTACTAATGAGCTTGCCCACTCACTAGTACATTCTTCGATGGCGTCGAGCTTTTGGTATCTTTCGATTTCTGCGTCCATCTCGGCCTGGATTGCCGGTGAACACCTGTAGAATGGTGATCGTACGGGCTTGGCTCCTTCCGTCAGGACAATCTCGTGCTCTATGAGGTGAGTGCGACCAAATCGATTCTCCGTAGTGATCGGAAACTGCCGAATAGCTTCGACTAGTTGGCAGCGTTCTGCTTCGGACAGCTCATGCTCCGTCTCGACTGTTTCTGGTGTCGTTTTGGATGGCTCTGGGGGTTCCAACGCTGGTATGTCTAATGTCTCGTCTGGGTCCGTTGGCTTAAGGGTAGGCAGGGTCTCTATCGGCAGTAAGGTCGATTCTAACGTCTCAACCTCCACTTCCGGGTTCTCGTTTGTCGAAACTGTTACCACGCGCTCGAAACCATGTTGCCCTTCCATCATTGGTTGAATTCCAAAGGTTTTCCAAAAATTGTACCCTAGAATTAATTTTCGACAAACCTGTGGGACAACCAACGTCGGAACCACTCTCGTTTTGCCGCAGAACTCAATGGGGAGTTGTACATATCCCAGACAGTCATGAATTGTTTTATCTGCTGTTACTATTTTGAGCGGACTAGGATGCATTGTCAGACCATTCTTCTCTCCTATATCCGCAATGCTCGTTACACTTACGCTTGCTCCTGAGTCCAATAACGCATCGTAATTGGTGTCGAAAATTCTAACTGAAATTTGCGGGCACGTTTCAGTTTGAATTCTAACCTCGCAAATTTTAACGAATGGATCATCAAAAGGCCTATCAGTGGGAACTGTTGTAATTTCTGGAATGTTGTTGTTCCCTCCCACGCATTCCAGAACTAGTTTCCCGCGTTTTGTTGGTTGGATTTCGGATGGTTCTCACAAAAGGTTGAAGTCTTGCCTGGGTGTCCACATACATAGCAGAACACACGTTTCTCCTCCTTACACTGTCTCCACATGTGTCCCTGCTTTCTGCAATTCCAACAATAAGCAATCGGCTTATTGCGAGCTTCCGCTGTTGAGGTGACTTCATCCTTCTTCGCAGCGCCATAACTTGCTTTCGTCCTGTCTACGAACTTTCTGCGTTGATCCTGACCTCCCTCAATCGCGTTTATCTCTCCCTCGTCCGAATATTCTGAATAAGTATTCTCCTGTATCTCTGCTGTGTCTAGGGTATGGATATTCGATGGTCTAGGTCCTGCTTCTCGCGTTCCTCTGAAAGCTGGATCATTTGCGTCTATACGATAAGCATAGTACTCCAACTTTTCCATAGTCTTCACTACTCTGCAGGAAAGCCTCGATCGATAATGAGGCCGCATATTTTCAAACATAATTTTGAATAGTCTACGCTCGCTGTACGGTTTCAAAAGCATTTTATTGAGTCTTTCAATTTCCATTTTAAAAGTTAAAAAGGTCTCGTTGCGTTGTTGTTTCCGTTCCTTGATCCGTTGTTTGTCCCCTTTGTCCTTTCCTGGATTACCATACATGTAACGAATTCGTCTTTCGAAGTCTGACCAACTCTGCAACTCTTCCGAATAGCATAAATACCAATCGTAAGCTTCATTTCTCAGGATTGTGTGGATTCTCTGAAGAAGTACATCGTCGTCAATTCTGTCCATTCTTGCAAGTCTACGCACCTTGTGTAGAAAGTCTTCAAGAGAGCGATGTCGTGAGTCGCCGTCGAAAGTGAGGTGCCACTTTTCCATACGGCGGTCAGCATTCTGTATTTCAGCGTCACTGATACGCCTCGCGGTTGTCTGCCGATAATACCTGCTCCCTCTTTGCTCTCGTTCATCACCTGTAGACTCGTAGCGTGTACCATAAAAACTGTTAGATTCTCGACGATTGTTCTGGTGACGCGTGTTCCTTGTTTCGCTGTAGTGGTTCCTAGAATTCATCCGTCTTGAAGCGTATTTCCGGTCTCGAATTCCGTCTGTAACTTCCTCTTCGCTTTCGCTTTCGTCATCGTCTGACATGCTGTCGGAGCTGCTTTCAACCTCCTCCTTTTCGCTTTCATAGTAGTATTGCGGTTTGCGTATTGGTTTGCGTTGTGCGTTCTTCTTAGATGGTCTACCTGTCCAAGTTGGGGTTGTTCTGACCGGAGTTTCCTTGGAACGAGACGGGTCCTGTTGCCTGGGTGTGGGTAACAAGCTCCGTGGCTGCTGTTTCCTGTCGTTGGTAACTCCTTGGGCTTCTGCCTTACGGTGTTCCCCTCCTGCTTCTGGTTGCCCCATGGTCAATAACTTCTCCTCAAGCTCTGCAATTCTCTTCAGTAGCGCTGCCTGGTCCTCTTTACCTGTGCTTGATGGTTGGACCTTCGGAATAGCTCCCATCTGGTTTCTTCCCGTGTGGTGTGGTATCGGTGTGGTAGAAAAGACGCAATTTGGAATGTTCTGGCCGTTGTTAAGTGGAATCGTTGAATGTCCTGGTGTAAAAACTGTGGGAAACGAAATAGGGTGTGGTACAAAATGTGTAGGGGTCGCCACGTGGTGTGACATCGTGTTTCCTAACGGTTGTTGACCGTAGCCTGCTGTGGTAAAGTTTCCAAATGACGTCATCGGAGGCCAGAACGTTGATGTTGTTGGGTGTGGTGAGATTATGTTCTGTGGGATGTTCAGCTCAGCAGCTGCTGCTCCGGTAATGGGTTCTGTCTCTGTGGGAAAACTAGGCCTTGCCTCTTTTACAACCTCAGCTTTAACCGTTCCTATCGATCTTTCTGTGTCGAATTTAATTAAAATTCCCCGGATATCTGAGGCCAATTCCTTGACCATCTCTTTTGAAGGTTGATCGTCCGCCGTACTTCTCAATACCCTAAGAAGATAATGTTTGAGCCTAGAAACACTACGCTCGTCCGGGACGTTCTCCAACCTTTTCCTAAGTTCATTTACGATTCCAGCTATTCTGTCAAACTCCTGGTCAATCGTATACGGCGACGCGTACTCTTTTCCGCTTCTCGCATCTTCGTGAAAACATTTGCGTAAAATCCGACATTTCTCTTCTTGATTCCCCTGAAAACCAGCCGCTTTTCCCCGAATCATTAGCTCGTATTCGACCTCATCATTGGTCAGATGTTCCACTTGTGGAAACTTTGACCCCATTTTGAATTTGAACTCTACTGGTGTGAAGTTCAGAAAAAAACCAGTTTAGAAATTCAAAAAAAAAAATATATATATATATATATATATATAAAAAACAATTCAAATCAGAAAACTTCCAAAATAATAATAATAAATTAAGATTAGATTTAAAAAAATAAAATAAAAAATTAAGATTCGAAAAAAAATTGAAATAAGGAAAATTTGTAAAATGTAAAATAAATATGAAATAAATAATAAGAAAAAAAAATAAATGAAGATAAATAAAATTAACAATACACTTCTGACTATGAAAATTTATTTCCAAACACTCCGAAAGAAAATAAGCGATCCTTAAACAGTGTGTTAAATGCAAAAATTTAAACACACGCAATCCTTAACTGTATGGATCAATCCATACGAACTGATGAACCAAACTGAGACCTAAGAAACTTAAATATATCCAACTTATCCGTACATAGAAAAGATTTTCAAAAAGACGCTATTGATCAAAAACAAGTCCAAAAAATAATTATTTAATCCAGAAAACCTAATGTATGCATCTAAAACCTGCGATTGGGCGCCAATTATGTAACCGCGGGGGGTTCTAACCTTTAAAACCCACTGTGGTTGCCAAATAGTAGCCAGCACTGAATGGTCCCTTCGTGAAGCATGTAGCTTATGCGCCACTCCGACCGAAATCGAAGACCACACACCAAGGTCTGAATTGCCCGGCTGAGACTCTCGTCAAGGCGAGTCCATATGTTAATCCGAAAGGGATTAAGGACCGATCCAGGTGACTTACAAATTAAGACCCAAAAGCTCGAGCGGGAGCTCGGTCACACTCTACCAATTCGTCCGAAACCAGATTCAAAGCCAAGATGAGGCGGTAAGAGTTCGCTCATACCTAAAGGTATCTTCATTGGCCTACAGTTACTCCAATCCGACCCACAAACAATTACAGAAGTACACCAAGCTACTCATTATCAAGGCGCGAGGCCATTACTCGAAAAGTTAATCCGAACCCGAGTGATGGGATTTCAAGTTTATCTTTGACTAAAAATTCTGTCGATTAGGAATTTGCATTATACTGTGTTTATTGCTATAATGTGTTTATTTATGCTAGCATAACGAAAGGCGCTTTCTTGCGCAACTTCATTGACTACTGAAGTGAACGCATGGTAGTTAATGATACAGATTTGGCTTACAATATTTCACTTCTTAGTTTTATTTTTCTACCATCTATCCTATCGGTGCGTGCGAGAATTCTACTAAAAAAGATTGGCTATTGGTCTAGACCGAGGTGCTGTTGATGCTGATGTTATTCCGCATGGGGATTCCCCGTTCTAGTGCATCGGAATTCGAAAAATTCATAGTGGGACTTCCATAAATTCTCTACTTATGCATAAGATTTTTAAATTCTCGGAAATTTGTCAACCACTTTCAAAATACTTTACGGACGCGTCCGACGCTTTGTAAGCGGTCCGGGAAAAATCGGATTCTGCAAGGTGATCCGTTGCATGAAAGATGGACGACACACTGCGAAGATGGGTATGAAAATACTGGAATAGGCACATGAGGGCAATGACTCACCAATTGTAGCCGGGTTGGCTTTACCTCGTGGCAATCTCGTGTGTCGTTGTCGAGTCTGCTGCTGTTCACAACCGCTATTGAGCTGCTCGGTCGTCGTCGATGCTGTTTAGGAAACAGCTTGTAGAACGCTGATCTGATTGTCGGCGGCGAATGGACCTCGCCTCGTTGCACTGGGTGAGGACCCCGGGTTGACGGTTGGGGCCCTTTTCCGACCTACCGTCGGAATGTCCGGTTCGTGGGCGGCCAAAACTCCTCCGCTTCGCTAGATCGGGCGATACTTTTTTGCCAATACGGCAGTACTATTATTACAACTCGCGGTCAAATTACAACGCACGACTTTACCTGCTACAATTTTCTATTCTCGCACAAATTCTCTGCCCTATCTCGCACTAGTAGTTTAATTGGCGAACTACTGTAAATTTAGAAATTTTAGTTTCGAATAAAATTAAAGCCACATCACTAAATTTACCTATTAAAGCAAAATTAATTGAAATTTAAAATTAGATAAAAAAATCGAAACGCGATCAAAAGTGCACTTCCGTGCTCACTCACGAACCAGATTAAAGTGTTCTGTAAGATGTATCCTCAGATTAGGGAAAGCCATCTCGGGCGTACGACTTTAACGGAAGTACGTCATTTCCCGATCCATCTTTAGAAAATCTTCGGGAATTCTTAAAATTGGATAAGTCGCACGCTATTGGTCCGTAATTCGGGTCTTCCTGTCTCTTTCCAACCCTCTTGGAATAGCCTATGGGTCGACTTGGGGGAGTAAGCTTGACCCTCATCCCTTCGAGATGAGCTTCGATTAAGGGATGGGAACATTCAGTGCTTTCACTGCTTAGTTGCATACATTTTGGCGTTTACGATTCGAGATTCGAACAGTTATCCAATTCAAAATTTTAAATGGTGCGACCGCTACAAAGTTATTTAAGATATAATGGCGGATCGAATAATGTCGTATTAAATATGACGCTCAAAAATCGTCTTTATAAAACTATGTATAAACACCATGAACATTAGGAAGTGTTTGTTATGAAAAATATTTTTATTGTCAGTTTTTTAAAGAGAGAAAATAAAAATGATTTAATGAGTTTCACAAAAAAGTGTTTAGCTAAAACTCTGTACTATGTGCAATAAAGTATCTATCTTCACATACCAACACAAAATCTTCACATATCAACACGTTCAATGCAGAGTTTTGTTTTCTTCGGTACAGATTTTGGTACAGATTTTTGAGTTTTCGGTACAGATGAAAAAGATTTTTTCGATCAGCGGTACAGATTTGCATGTGGTAACACTGCATACATCGTTCGCGTACCCGTGTTGTTTTCCCCTTCTCAGAGCAATCTGTGCCTGAGTATAATGTTGGGCGAAGTTACTATCGCTTTCGTACCATGCAGTGTGGGCATGACGTACTCATCAACGACTTCATAAATTTCGGGGTCGTACCCCTTGGTGAAAACCATTTTAATGATTACTAATTCGTAGCTTCGGTACCGAAATTTTTGGAATGGTTCGGTTGCAAACTGAACCATTAATATGAATAAATTTAACGATTGGCAGGGAAAATTTTAGTTGTCATCTTCCTCCCACACGGTTTCTGTCACGATGACATCGAATCTGAGTGGGAGTGAAGCCTGTCTGTTCTCCCTTCCACACATCGACAAATCCATACTTTTAAGCGGGCCACAGACTACACAACATTTGTACAAATGCGATGAAATTCGATGAAATTTTGTCGCTGTGAGCACGATTTGCATAGTGTATGGCACTGCTTGAATGAGCGCCCAAACGGTTGGAGTAAAATCGGTCGGGATCGAAATATTTTGTACAAAACATTCTCCCAGCTGGGGTGGAGATGGTTTTTTGTTGTTGCTGTTGCTGTTTTCGCCAGCAATCATTTGTGTTCGCGTGAAATATGTTTGTATAGTGTGTGGGCGAGCATAGATCAAACAATCGACGCGGAATCATCGAATTTGTACAGGCCAATTTGTGTAGTCTATGGCCCGCTTTAGATAGCAAGCGCGTATCTATGACGTCACGTATAATTTGACGTCATATATACGATAATCTTGATTTTAGTGATTGCTGGTTGTGGCTAGCAAGCCAAATTGACACGTTTTTTGGAGAGATGATTTTTGATATTTACTATGAAAAAAAAATTTTCAAACTATTTTGTATTTTTTTCTTTCTTTTATAGGTTGAAGAAGAAAAAAAATCAAATTTTTCAAGATAAAAATCATTTTTATGGTACTGCTCAGTTTCACAAAACCGTCGAGAACAAAGTTTACAAAAAATTCACACAAATACACACAAATACACAGACATCATCAGAACTCGTCGAGCTGATTAGATAGGTACCTATAAAGGTATATCTAAGACCCATAATTAATGATCTCCCAAATCGACCGATAACTATACCTTTCTGTAAGAAAGGCAAAAAAGCTGGCTGCCATACAAAATTTACAAACAAAATTACACAATTTGAACATTTTTTGGAAGCTACTGAACCGATCAACGTGAAATTTTCATTTGGTGTTTTCAAGATCGGGCATGGTTTCTATAACAGGGGGCTCCTATACAAAATCAATAAAATATGACACAATCCAAACAATTTTTGAAAACAACTGAACCAATCATCGTGAAATATTGTAGCCGGTTTAAAGACCGGGAATGGTTTCTAATATATTTTCAAACCCCTCCGAATCCGAAAAGGGGAGGCTTCCATACAAAACCATTAAAAAATTGTCAAAATTTCAACAATCTTCGATAGATTTTTCCCATTTTAATAAAATTCAGACTCTCATATTCAATAAATGGAACATATGTACATAATATTATCAAAGCCAAAGTCTAAGTGTTTTCATAAAGTTTGGCAAACTTTTTGACACTGTACAAATTTTCCTGTATCTTAATACACCTTCTCCTTCAAAAAGTATATTAAATTGTATTGAACATCCCTCCTATTTTTTTCTCTAAAGAGTGGCTCCTTCAACCTTCAAGCTATGTTGCGACTCAAGACTCTATGTAGAAGCTCGGATATCATGAAAAATAGTTTGCTTTTTAAAAGTGAAGAAATTTTATTAAAAAGAAAGATTATTTTAATGATAATAATTTTAACGAAATTAATTGTTTTTCCATGGAAGGCGTAGCAGAGCACACTGGGTCAGCTATTATTTCAATATGTCCCTTGAAAAATTTGTTGGCAACAGGTTTTATTTGTCGATATGTTGATGTTTTTCCTCAGGTTTTTGGTGCCGATATAGCGGTTCCTTCATCGTATTTAAGGTCCCTAAAATAAGATTAAAAATCATTTAAGATTAGATTTAAGATTTGAAATATTCTTTAAAGGAATTTTTCCGCTGAGCAACTTTGTCCAAAACCGAAACTTCGTATTCGTTGATAACGACGAGCTTACTCGTCTCGTGCATTCATAAATAGCGCACGGAGCTAACCCACACATCTGGCCTTTTCAAGTTCAAGATTGAGGATATTTATCCTGGAGCTTAACATTTGGGCATTGAAATATAAAGATATCGGCTCAAAATTGGTGAAATATAAAGTCACACCTTTCTTGTTTTAATGGTCTCATATATTACGTATTAAAATAGAAGTCCTATCTGGAATTACCCAGGGACATATTCTTAAATAACTATACTTAATAGTTCTGTTTAGTTTGTGCAACAGGACCGTTTCCCTTAAAATCTTCAGGCTTTTTAGGCTCAATTCGAAATAATTGAGATACGGCCTTGGGAAACCAAATGTTCCAAAACTCCATACTGAGAAGATATTCAATGATACAGATTCCAATGATCATATAAAAAACTTCACCCGCTCTTGATATTTTGCTGTAGTTCGAATTTACTCAAATTTTACCAACACTTATGGACTTATCTATGACTTTCTTAAACTAGTGTATATATGAGATGATTTTAAATGGACGATAGCTCTTAGCTTCTTTCCTATCATCGATATGTATAAAATCAGTAGGGTAGAATGAGGATACTTGATCCCTGGGGATACTTGATTCCTTAGCTATATCTCGAAACTGGAATGTCTTACAAGGATCAAATGTTCTAGAAAAATGTGCCAAAATGAGCAAAATAACAATGCTTGTAATTTAAAAAATTTGAACAAAATAATTGTTTGAGTAATTGAACTTTGTTTGAAAAATTTCACAAAATGTAACTTGAAGATCTTTTTTCATCACTTAAAAATGTTCCTTACATGGGAAAATAATGAAAAAAATATTTGTTCCAATTTATCAATCGTTTGAGCGTAAGATGAACTTCATAATGCCATATTTTCAAAGCAATGGAAAACTCTCAACTTTTTTCAGAAAAAGTTTTCTAAAATGTTGATTATGGGTACAATTGATCCCCTAGAGCTGGGTACAATTGATCCCCCTTCCAAACGGCATATTCTTCTTCTGAATTGATCGTTATGATTGCTGATTACGAAATTACTAATATTTATCCAAAAACTAATATTTATCAAACAATTGTCTGAAGAAAAGAGCCAAAATAATTAATTTTCACTTAATTATAAAGTTATAGAATTTTCTTCTTATGTCTGCTAAAAATTGTGAAATGAGAACAAACATGACCAAAATAGTTAATTAACATTCTATCATGGGGTTTTGTTTGATTTTTATACAAGGATTAGGGCTTCCTGAATAAAAAATCAAGTCTCCTTCAATAGGGGATCAAGTCTCCCCTAACTTCAGAAAAATCGCAACTTTTTAACTCCCACGAAAATGCTTCTAGTTCATCAACGGGTTCAAGTATCGTTCTAATTTTTGGAGCATAGAAACTTGAAGTTACAAGCTGTCAGAAAATGTCAAAGACGTCGAGTTGCTAAATTTTTCCAAAAAGATATGGTGAAAATAAGAAAAGGGGATCAAGTATCCCCACTCTCCCCTAAAGTTCAGATTTTGAAATTTGAACACAGTTTTATTATTACTGTAAACAAAGTTACAATTTTTTTATTTTATATGAATTCCAAAAGATTACCAATTGATAGTAGGTACCTTGAGTGTATATTTTGTATTCAAAAAATTAAAAAAATCAAATGGTTCCTTTCGAAATTAAACAAGCTTTCAAACAGGCAAGATTGATCTTATTGATCTTATTGCTTCTGAACTGAATAACTTCTCTTCGAATCAGCTTAATTCGTTTTGACCGGTTAGCTCATCCATTAAATATCGTCGTCACGCATTCGATTTCGGTGGATTAGCATTCCTTGGTCATTAAAATTCGATCCCATTCTAATGCGATTGGTTTCCCGAGAAATCATAATCGTTTCCATGTTGCTGTTGATTGATGCGTCCAAGGCCTTTCGGTTGGCTAGATATTTACAATTCCTGTGCTATTCCGAGGGGTCATTTTTCCAACATCAACATGCAGCACAGCAGTAGCAAGTGGGTAGATAAATATATCTAAAACTCTTTGATTGATCTGAAAATTGGCGGTTTTGATCGGAGGTTCCCCGGAACCGGTGTATGTTTGTGTCTATTTCACGTTCCGTTCGCGCGCCGCCCCGTTTGCTCGCTGAATTCCCTTTTTTTGAGAGATTCTCCGATAAGCGCGTAAAATTGGAGGCTGTGCGGCAGCGATGTTTGCTGATTGCTTCTGGACTGCTGGAAATTTGACCGCTATCTGGGGAGATGATTGGTAGAAAAGATATTAAATATTTAGTGAGGCTAGCGTGCAAAAATAAGTGTGAAACCAAATTATTTATATTGAAAGATCGATGAAAACATACAAAAACGATAGAAGTTGTACATATTTTAATTTAATATTTTTTGGATGGAATGTTTCAGAAAACCAAAAACTTTAACTTGAACATATTGAGATTTTTGAGAACTGATTTGTGGTTACTTATCAAAAATAAACTCAAATTTCTCTGAGAATTTTTTTTATTGTGTGTTTTAAAATATTTTTTCAAAAATTTAAAAAAGTTACCCCGGTGATCAAAGATTCCCCAATTTACGGTAATTTTTCTGTCGACAGTGGAAAAATAATATCTTCATAAAGTGTGAAAAGATTTTCCCTTTTTATATCACTTTACTCTTAAATTTACAGGATCCTAAGATATGTTGTATATTAGAGATCTGTATGTCAATTGAATTTATTGTGCCAAAAAACATACCCCTATTAAAAAGGCTAATAACTTTTTTGCCTAATAAGATAAGAAATTATGGTTTTCGGCAAAGTTGTTCAGCGGAAAGTGTCCTTAGCAGAATTTATAAATTGGCACAAAACCATAGGCAGGCTCGGTTGCACATAAGAAACAAAAATAATGTTTATTTTTCAGTATCAAATATTCAATTTTCCCATACAAACCTAAAAGTTCTAATTTAGTCATGTAAAATTACATAAAAATTCTGCAAAAAATCAAGGATGAGTTTTGGAACAAAAGGAAGCTTTAAAGACCCCAGGGTTTGACAAATTCAAAATGACCCCAAATCAGCTCAGTCTAATATACAATAAGTCGAAACCAATACCGAGAATCCGACAATTGCTGTCGATAGTGGAAAAATATTATCTTCATGAAGTATGAATTTATTAAGATCCATTAAATTTAAAAGTAAAGTGATATAAAAAAAAACAACATATCTTAAGATCCATCTTAAGATATGTTGTATATTTTTATATCACTTTTATCTTAATAGACACGAACGCCACAAACGTGGTAAAGTGACTATAATTAGAGAATAAAAACTTTAATCATAAATTTAATAGATCTTAAGATATGTTGTATATTAGAGATGTACCGAATAATGGTATTGATCTTTTCAACTATTCGGCCAAACGAATATTCTGTCGAGTTTTTAATTAAAATACGAAAGCGATTAGATCAATTTCCTTCTATTGCTTTCACCATAATGCCCCTCATGCTTTTTAATCGATTTATTTCAACCGGATGTTATTGCCTTATGATGTACTTATTACAAGATCTTTTTCAAGTAGGGGTCTTTCTGAGTTTCAAAATGTCAGCAATAACTGTAAGGACGTCAGATGACTTGTCAAACTTAACTTTAAATCTCTTAATTTAATTTTTAATCTTCAAATCTAAAATATCTTACTGAATGCTGCTGAATTTCCGAAAATAAGGGTGTATTTGGTAATACTGAGCATTCAAAAATTTATGTGGTTTTCTTTATTTCCAACTTCGTCAATTTACAGGAAGTCAAACTAAACGGAATTTCATCGATACTACTTCTCTCGCATATTAATCCTTACGTGACCCGCTTTTGGAACGAATGGATTCAATCGTGAATTTGTTTCCTGTAACGGGAATTGCTCGTCTAGAACAGAGGTAGTCAACCTTCTGAGTCGGAAGAGCCAAAAAATTCGATTTTTTATTATTTCAGAGTTTAAAAGAGCCACATTAAAGATTTATTATTTCTGATCTTAATAAAAAAAATTTGATTTTAATAAAAATAATAAAATATATGAATAATGTATGAACATTTGTTTAACGAAAAAAAACTTTAAACCCATTAGAGTTTTTTTTTATAACACTTGAATTTTTCTTTTAAATTTGTTTCTGTTTACCATTAAATACATGGGTTCTCTTCTGGATCGTCAACTCTTATAACACGGTTTGATTTTATATCAATTCAGTTACGTTGAGACAATAAAATTTGAAATCCATATAATGCTTTGATGAATACTTTGCATTATGTGAAGTGAAAGATTTGAACATAATTACATAAGCAGGTAGTTGATAATTTCTTCGACAAAGAAAAGCTTTTAAAATAACAAAACAAAGGATATAAATTTTCTTGAAATTATCAAGTTTTTTTTCCCCAGATTTAGCAAATCCTTTCTGAAATCCAAAAGTAGGAGGTAAAATTCTACAGAAATTCATGCAGCTGAAAATTTTAATTTTCAAAAATTATGCTCCTGACAACTTGGAGAATTTTCAAACTTCATGTCATCAAGCGAGCGTGTTTTCTGAAGAATAAACTGTGGTCTGACCCTTATAAACCTGTAATAATATAATTTTAACTGGCATAATCAGTTCAAGAATACTTTCAAAGTTTCAAAACAAAAATAATAAAAATAAACCAACGGTGATTAACTCATGATTTGTGTGCTTTTGGTAAATATTGGCTGCAGGCATCACAATTGAAATTTTTAATGTGTCCAAATATTCAAAGGTTTACTTATTTTTGAATACATACTATTTAATTATTATCAATAAACTGCTTTGGGGCGTAAGGTCAATTTAGTTATTGATTACAAGTATTTGGCCTGTAATTAGGTTTTGAAATAGATTTTCAGAATTGAAATTTTCAATCATTCTCAATGCTGATTCGAGTTGGAAAAGCTGTCAAACTTTAATTTGTAATTTTCAATTCTTAGTTTTGGAATTTTGTACTAGAATCTCGTGTATCTGTTCACTTTTTGACCCGTTTTTTATTGAGTAGGCATTCCAGTTTTTTTTCTGTACGTATCCAGGCTGGGAAAATCCGGGCATTGGATTTGATATTTTAAACCCAACTCGGATAATATCCAGGAAAATCCAGCCAAAATCTACGTATTTTCCATAAAAAGGCTAGAGAAAAGAGTTTCGTAAAAATTGTGAATAATCCTAGAAAAAACGGAACTTTTTGCTCGATACCCGGGCAACCGTAGCAGAATTGGCATTCTTAATTTTTTTTTTGCAAATCTAGGAAAGATAGGTTAAAATAGGGTTGCCACCCGTCCCGCAAAAGCGGGACATGTCCCGCTTTTTTGGCAAATGTCCCGCCGTCCCGCTTTTTACTCAAAATGTCCCCCCTTTTTCAACAAAACTTTCAATTAAAAAATCAAATTTTCCAACGTTTGATTTATTTTGCTTTATTAAAACTGCACAACACACAAAAAAGTTGCTTGCTTTTTCTTTGATCCCTTATTTCTTTGGGAATTATGTTTTAAATTTTTCTATGCAATGCCTATTATTGTCAGATTCCAATCAATCAAACATGACATTGCATTTAAAGTTGTAAGCAAAACTGGGTTTTAATTGAATGAATGTCATTTGTTATGCATTTTTTCTTTGTCAAGCTCCACTTGAGTACGTGACAGTGTCACGTTGTGACACGCCATATCACTCATACTATTTTTCTATTTTTGAAACTGGTGGAAATCAGATGCAAATCAATGTTAAAAAGCACTTTCTTTATTCAAAACTAGCTGACCCGGTGTGCGTTGCAACACCTTCCAAAAATAAATGAAATTTAAAGAAATTATTTAAATTTAGTTTTTTGTAGGTATCCTAAAACGCTCGGTTTATACCCAAAAACTTTTATGGAAGCCCCGCGTTTCCCCTTCCCATCTGCGAATGCTGGAAGTAGGTAGGGATCCAATTTTTCGTATTCAAAATTTCTTCTCTTCATACTGCTCGACAGAAGGGTATATAAAATCCATAGAAACATATCTTATACTCGAATACCTTCCCAGGTCAAATTTGATTTTTTTTTCTCTTGATTACTTCTATACCAGGGAAATTGTGTTGGACCCCTCCCCATTTCCTTTGTACTCACTGGAAAAAATATGATGTATCAAATAATCATTTCTCGTACCCAAATGATTTCTCATGTCATATTTGGTTCCATTTGATTAATAATTCTTGAGTCTATGATAAACAATTGGGTTCTCGAGTTATTCAAAAAAGGTTAACCCTCTCCCCACTTTATGTCTCCCCTCTGGCAAGAGAATGGGGTCTCAAATAATCGAAGAAATATTTTCCGTACACAAATGTGCTCCCATGCAAATTTGGTTCCATTTCTCGATAAGTTATTGAAATATTAAATAAATCGTATAAGTGACTCTCTACCCACTTTTTATCGTTCCACTGAATGGAGGGAGGGGTACGAAACCACCGGAAAAACATTTCTTGTGCTCAAATACCATCTCATGCCAAATTTGGTTTCGTTTGCTTTATTAGTTGTCGAGTTATGCTATAAATTTTGTATCAGAGTCCCTCTCCCTACCTATCCACTACCTGAAGGAGAGGATCAAGATCAAACATTCCGTGTATTCACTTACACTCCCATGCCAAATTCTGTTCCATTTGCTCGTTTTTATTATTGTTGGTTTATGCAAAACAATCGTATGTGAACTTCCATCTTCTCTAACTGTATTCCCGATTGAAGGAGAAAGAAGTCTCAAATAAGCAAATAACCATTTTACGTATCCAAATGCTTTTCCATGCCAAAGTTGTTACCATTTGCTCGATTATTTCTCGAGTTATGCAAAAAATTGTAAAGGAGCCCCCTCTCTCCTTCCTTACTGCAACTGGAATGAGTCAGTATTAAGTACCAAATATCCACAGAAACATTCCTTGTGCTCACATACCCTCCCAAGTCAAATTTCGTTCCATTTGCCGGGTAAGTTCTCGAGTATGGGAGCACCCGCCTCCCTTAAGATTTTCGACTTGTAGAACGAAGGGTTCTCAAAATATCATAGAAACATTTCTCATAATCAAATACCTTCCCACGCCAAATTTTTGTTCCATTTCCTTGGTTATTTTTCCAGTAATGCTGAAAATTGTAAAGAAGCCCCCTCCCCACTTTCTTTCTTCTCACTGGAAGGAGGGAGGGGTAACAAATCTTCATAGAACTATTTATCGTATCCAATTACCTTTCCAAGCCAAATTTGGTTTCATTTGCTCTAATAGTTTTCAAGTTATGCAATATAAAAGGGTTTAAATCCCTCCCCCCTTCCTTCTTGTATCTCTACTGGATAGAGGGAGGGGTCTGAAATAATCATAAAACCATTTCTCCTATTCCACTACCCTCCCAGGCAAAATTTGGTTCCATTAGCTTGATTAGTTCTCCAGTTATATAAAAAAAATACAAGGTAGGCCCCTCCCTCCTTTCTATCTCCCCACTGAAAGGAGGGAGGGGTACCAACTATTCATAGAAACATTCCTCGTATCCAAGTACCCACTCGTGCCAAGTTTGGAATGATTTGCTTGATCAGTTCTCGAGTTATGAAGACTAATTACTTTTAAATGAGAGACCCCCTCCCCCCTTCCAGAAAGAGGGAGGGGTCCCAAACTATTACAGGAACCTTCCCCGGCCTCCAATACCCTCATATGCCAAGTTTCACGCAAATCGGTTCAGTAGTTTTCGAGTCTATAGGGAACAGACAGACAGACAGACAGACAGACAGACAGAAATTCATTTTTATATATATAGATAGCGTTTATGTAATTTAGTATTGAAAAACAAACATTTGGACATTTAAAACAGTATCGAAAAGTGCTACATTTCAGCACTGAATTCAGTGTCGAAAGGAACATTCCACGACCTACTTGATCATTTAGAAACACATTCCACTTTAAGTGAAGTATTTCGAAGTTCCTCGATAGTCATATCCAAGGTCATTCAAATACTAGGTTATCTGACTTTTACACTAAGTAGGCGAGGAGTGCGCGGTGATGGGTGGTAGCAAGTGGTAGGCTCGTTGCGTTTGTTAGTAAACATAAAAAAATCTATTCGCATGTAATATTATTTTTGAATCTTAAGTTCTCGAACAATACAGAAATTTGTGTTCCATTGGCCAGGAAGTGCTCTCTCTTCAGGAGTGAATCTTACAAACTCGAAGAAAATTAATTCCTCTCCCGTGTGTACCGTATATGACGAAATTTTATTACATTGTATAAATGATTCAAACATTACTCTGATTGATTAGATCCTGGATCGCAGATTGAGTGCCATTTCCTGCCTGGATTTAGACAAGATGTTCCGAAGGCGCCAACGTTAAAACGAATGATTGTAACTTTAGGACCGATGAACAGCTGAAAGGTGAGAGGGAACAATCGATAAGCAAACCTCACCTATAGCCCCAGGTACATCAAGTTTGGCAAGATTCATCGAATATTCTTTCTTAAAATGGTACATTCCAGGACTTCCCGGAGTCGAAGCAGCTAGCATATTTATTGAAAACACTGTCCAGCAAGAACAAACTTATTTTTTTGTTTTTAAAATGATAATCCATTGACAATTCTATGACGTTTTGAAAGATTTTTCCACAATTAACATTTCTTAAGATTGCTTTTAAATCTAGTTATATGTACTATGTATCAGCAGGAGAGTATAAAATATTTTATTAACTAATATTTATTTACTTATTTACAAAATCAATAATCATTATTACAAGATCTGCTGTACTCATTATTACAAAACGCTGTTTTATTTGAAACAGGTAGATTGTAGCAATTCACTTTATCGGTAACAATCTGTCGCAGATACAATAAGTCTTGTGAGCCAGCCGGTTTGGTGATATTGCGCCTAGGCACTTATTCTTTACAGTCTCGTATCATTCCATTTCGCGACGCTATTTGTTGGTCCATTTTCAAATCGTCAGGAGCGGTTCCATACCTGATTTTCGGTTCTTTCGCTTCAAATAAAACGCTACTCACGGGACTGGGTGATCCAACATCGTAGTTGTGATCCCTGCCGGGTTGAGTTTATTCACTTTTCAGCAGACTTTTTTTTTCGAATAAAACCGTGAAGAATCATATCCCGTTTATTGCATCGAAAAGAATCTGTAATTGGAAATAGTAAATCTTTGAGCTTTTTGTGTTTCGATCATTTTTATCATATTTACCTGCACGTCCCACGTTTTAGTGAACAGCTCCAAACAAATATATAGAATTTAACGCAGAATGTCCAGCATTCATCCCGCAACAGGGTAATCATACCGAGCACGATCCCTAAGGAAGGGATTGAATCCCCGAAGTAGAACTTCTCGACACTTGCAGCTGTCCTCTGCGCTAAGGTCCTCGGGCGTCTTCCACGTCCATAAAACGAACCAGGCCGTCGGGATATGCTTTTAACTGCACTTCGAGTCGAATCGAATCACACGTATGATAAAACTCGGAAAAAATTGAATGCTTTGTTGGTAAACAGACGCAACGTAGCCTTGGTAGCCAATTTGAAAAACCATCATGGTTGATCGGGAATTTTTGTAGATCAGTACACCTACTATATACCCCCCTTGGTCATATCTTGGAGTTAAGCCGTCGATACGTTATTTAATCGAGAAAACACCTTTAACAAAGTGTTAAAGAAACGTGGTGAGGACGTGAACCAGGCCCGTGTGAGCCGTTAAGGAAACAATCACTGGTGAGTGATTGTACTCGGTCACTGCCATCCGTGTGACCCCGTGGCCATTCCCGCTCGAGGTTCAGGACTAACGTTCCTTCAAGTGAAGGTGTTAGCAACGGTGTAGGGTTTTGCTCAGCCTGAGCTATTCTACGACTCTGGGGTTCGGACATATAGTTCGCCTGCAGAGTGCTCCATCGCATCGTGGGCCAGCGAAGGATACCACGACCTTCGCCGGAGATCTGCCGGTCGTCAATTGCCGGAATCTTCGACTTCGAACCTCGGAGCAAGCCGAACCTTCGCCTTTGGGTCCGGAACCAGCAGCTGGAGTAAGTCGTGCACGCATCATCTTAAACACCACCGCCACCGCCACCGCCACCGATACCACCGCCGTCGCCGCCACCACCACTACAGGACCCCCGTCGTCGTTGGAGCAACACGCCGAGCTGAAGGAAAGCTGAAGAATTAAGGTCAGACCAATCCATTTACCTACCAAAATACTTTTGGGAACGCATTAAAAATCGATCGATCGAATTTCTGTCCATAGCCCTTACTGGACAGGCACAATCTTGGAAGGGAAAACCACTAAGACTTTCTGCGAAACCTACCTGATTATCTGAAGATTAAACCACTTAAACAAGAAAACTGTGCCATTCTAAATAAAAAACTTATTAGCTTCTGGAAGCTGAGAGGGGAACTAACGGTGTTGTTCTTTGGTTGATTCCGCCTCTTTTCTTTAGTTTTAAATCAGATGGTTTCCTCCTAGAATTTGTGTTTCTTAGATAGTGTTTTTATACCGTGCCAATTTGCATCTCTGTCTACGGTTGGAAGGAATCGCGTTCTTATAACTGGACTCGCCTTGAGAGTCTCGTCGGGCATCGAACGACATTGCTACTTCGCATGCAAAACAACCTCTTGTTTTGCTTGGCGCTTAAGCGGAGTATGTCCCTTCCGCAAACCTATCCACCTAGCTAGCAGTGTTCGTTACATTTACATAACATTTAGTTGTTGGCATCGACCACATGTTGTTATTTGTTGAATTTTCATAGGAATTTTTCGAATTTGCAAAAAATTGTGAATACAATCGTTTCAAAACTCGATTTTTTTTAGCACTCGACATAATTATCCGACTCGACAACTCTCGTTGGATAAATTCACGACTTGCGCTGAAAAAATCTACTTTTTGCAACTTGTCGCGTAAATAACTATTTGCTGGCGAAACTTATAGTTTTTCAGTATTTAGATAAATAATACCATAAGGATCTCATATCGGGTAATACTAGTGGTAGATTGCTAAATAATGATGATTCTAGAAAATGTTTCATTTGATTTTTATAATTTTGAAATCTTCCCCATCTTGAAACGAAGTTTATGTGTTGTTTACAGTGATTAAAAAATTATGCTAATAAATGTAATGAAACTCTTTTCACAATCGAGAAATTTCAAGCTTAAGAACATTCCATAAAAAATCAGTGAATGTAGCTAGTACATATGAATTAAATATGTACAAAAACACATTTATTCGTTTAAAATGTAAGCTGAATTGCCTAATGAGAGCCTTATCCAAGCATTATCCAAGCAAAACGAACCGCTTGTTATACTAATATTTTTTTCATTATTGATTTAGTTTTTATTTCCATCAACGTTGTTTTAACGTCTTTGTGTCATTCGCACTTTTTTTTACAAACGGAAGGGCACTGAAAAGCTTCAACTTTGTTCAATGTTTACGCCTGGATTTGAAAGCATATAGACGTTAACTCGGGAAGCAGATGTTATATCAACTGAATTATGCCTTAATTTTCGTTTTATAGAACCTTATAGTCAGGTTTAAAAAAAAGCACCGTACTTTTAGAGAAGAAAAAAACATATTTACATATGTATACATAGATTTCCTGTCTTCTTAAAACAAATTTTTAAAATGTCCCGCTTTTTTCGGCTGTGTTCCGCTTTTTTTTTCTCAAAATGTCCCGCTTTTTTTGAAAACCATCTGGCAAGCCTAGGTTAAAACCAACAATCTGGAGTGCTAATGAGGTATCTATATTCAGATACTTTAGAATTATTGTTTTCAATTTAAATAAATAGGAAGGATTGAGGTGGTTTTCCCAAGATTTTTATGTTACGTCTCAATGTTGTAAATATTTTTCGAAATGGTTGATTATTTAATTCTAATACTGTTTTGGAAATTCCAACAGATCCATTTTTATAGAGGGCAAATAGTGTAGCGAATGCTTTAAATATAAAATTTTATGAGGGTTACGTTGTTTGATAACAAAAAAGAGGCTGTCTAAGAACTATTGTAAATGATAAACTTTGATTTTCCTGTTAGCTACAGCTCAACTTTTGTGTTCGATTGATTTGGAAATAGGTATATACACGTTTTTGAAATAAATAATTTTATTTAGGTTATTGTTGTTTTAAAACAAAAATGATTCTTTGCATTTACGGGTATTGATGAATAAAATCTTGCTCTCTTCTTGCTGAATCTTCAAATAAAAGTAAAAAGCAAAAAATTGTAAAATTAGGCTTCAAAAATGCTTATTTGCCATTTGGTCCTCTCCTCTTGTTCCTATAGCCGAAGCAATTTTAAACTTCTCTTCTGCTCCTATGTTAATCCGTGTGCCAGATCACAAGACTTAAATATCGCTTTAGCACGAATTTCTAAATATTTTATTCAAAACAATATACAATATTTACGCAGTGAACTAAAGAGCCGCAGCTTTACACCAAAAGAGCCGCATGCCCGGCTCGCGATCCACAGGTTGCCGATCTATGGTCTAGAATCATTTGATGGGATTGATGTCCGATGCTGTCAGAAAAATTATTGGTTTCACCCGTAATTTTTAAATTAACAAAAACATGCGATTTTTACCCTACTAAGGAGAAGGGGTGAGTTGCACAAATTTTTACATGTATCTCGAAGGATTTCAAAGTTAAAGCCTTTTACAAAACTTAACGATGGTTTTTGAACTTTTAAAGTGGTTTTGCCGTTAGTTGTAAATCCTGTAAATTTGTTACTTGGGTAACCCGAAAATAATTCGTGAACAATCGTTATGTTAGCTATATTATTTGCGTTTTTCCACTGATTTAAATAAAATTTTGTTGAGGATATTTTAAAAATACTTGGAAATAGATTCAACATTATACATTTCTTCTCCAAAATGTTGGACAGTAACTGCAATTCCCTAATAAAGAAAATCCTGCAGAAGTATGTATGCAGGAAGGTCCCCAAGATACTGTATGTAGTCCGAAATTTGAGACGCAAATATAGGAGCGGTCCCCTGCTTGCAGCCCGCTGCTGGTGTGAATCCAATTCAACGGACCGGTTCAAAGAAACTCCCAGCAGGAGGGCCGTCCGAAATGGAGCATAAAATGATGAATGTTACCGCCTTCTTTTTTTATGATGTTGCCCTCATAGGGGGATTTGGGAACTGGAAACTGCTGTATGTAGGTACATGTGGAGAGATGCCGTCCGAGATGGGGCTTTCGTTAATGACGTTTGGCTTCCGTAGGGTAGAAGGACCATAAAAGTTTTAACAAAATTTCGTATTAATCATAAACAATATTTGTCATTCTTTGATAAGTATAATTTGCAAATAAAGGAGTATTAAATCATTTTTAAAAGCAATTGGTTCTAAAATCGCAGACCTTACCCCAAAGGAAACTTGCATGGCATGTGTTGGACCCCTTTCATGCGGTAGCTACACCGCAACACCTTCCTAACCCTTCTCGTTGCATCAGTCATCAGTAGAGTCCCCCATCAAAAATGCATCGAAACGAAACCCACCAACCAACCGCATGGATCCAGTTTTGCAGTTGGACGAAATTTCCATCAACTTTGTATGCTCGCATCGAGAAAAATGCGAAGAAATCGCGTGTTCTCGACGATCCGTCGGACCAATCGCTGAACTCCGTATGGATTAGGAAGGGATTTCTTTCATGGAAAGAAAAGTTAAAAACTTATGACTGGATTTCTATTGGACGGCTCAAAGTTGGAATGTTCGAGCATCGTGAAATAAAAATGATCGAAAACATGGAGAAACTCTCAGGTTATTTAAATTGCTTAAGAAAATTTAGTCGGATATTTGTCTTGATAATCAATGTTTTCAAAGGGTTTTCAAAATGGCTCAATAGATTATCAAAAAAAATTGACAAAATCGAATAAATGTAGTTTTCGTTTCGTTTCTTCTGAAAGTTTATTGCTGTTTTATCAAATGACATCGTACTATCCTTTTGTCTTTTTGTCAAGTTTTGAACCAGTTAAAAAAATTAAACAAAATCAAGATAAAAACGACTTGAATATACATATTTTTATAAACTTTTGTAGGTTTTTAATTTTCTTCTACCTAATGTTTTCTAAAGTCATTATTGGGTTTTATTCCAACATTAGCGTTTAATAAATCCTTTAATGAAATTCATTAAACCAATGCGTAACTATAATTCACTGATTTGTACTTTAGTGTTTTGACATAAACAACTTATGTTGAAACTTATGAATGATTTATTTTTGGCTTTGAAGAACTTCGAGCCAAAACATTCAATCGATATATTGCAAAAGCGTGAAACTATTAATAATGCATATTTTTAATTTGCATTTCAAGCCATCAATCATTCTTTTTCTTCTTCCTTACAGCGTAAATTGGTTTTATTTAACGATAACCTTTATACTGAGTGATCGCTATTTGACTTTCCATGATGGAAAGTGATCGCAAATTGCAGGTGTAAGTGGAACATTTTTAATAAGTTTCGCTAATTGGAATCTTCTAAACAAATGAACAACACTAACAAAAATTGTGTGTTGTATAACAAGTAAAATAATTACAAAGTTGCTTGCAGTTGGAAGCAATTCGTTCGGTAAAAAAAATAATTACTTTATTTTTTGAGGAAACAGTTTAATATATTTCCAACGATATAGGTACCTATCATAGCTGTAACCACATCATTAAAGCAGCACCATATTGTCAACAAACAACTGCCGTGAGCAATTAATGCTATAGATACCATAAGATCATCTTTAAAAAGTTTTACTAAGACTTGCCCAGCAAACATTTAAGAAGGTTTTTCACAGGAACAACAGAATTATTCAAACAAATAAACCAGATCAAAGATTGTATTGGCCATACCAAAATAGCATATAGCTACAAAAGTGGAGGCGATATATCTATAGGGGAGAATGAGGATACTTGATTCCTTAGCTATATCTCGAAACTGGAATGTCTTACAAAGATCAAATGTTCTAGAAAAATGTGCCAAATTGAGTAAAATAACAATATTTGTAGTTTAAAATTTTTTAACAAAATAATTGTTTGTGTAATTGAACTTTGTTTGAAAAATTTCACAAAATGTAACTTGAAGATCTTTTTTCATCACTTTAAAATGTTCCTTACTTGGGAAAGTTATGAAAAAAATATTTGTTCCAATGTATCAATCGCTCGAGCGTAAAATGAACTTCCTAATGCCATATTTTCAAAGTAATGGAAAACTCTCAACTTTTTTCAGAAAAAGTTTTCTAAGATATTGATTATGGGTACAATTGATCCCCTAGAGTTGGGTACAATTGATCCCCCTTCCAAACGACATATTCTTCTTCTGAATTGATCGTTATGATTGCTGATTACGAAATTACTAATATTTATCCAAAAACTAATGTTTATCGAACAATTGTCTGAAGAAAAGAGCAAAAATAATTAATTTTCTCTTAATTATATAAAATAGCGCCTTTGAGTATGCAATGTTATTAGTGTGAGGCAAAGTTATATAATTTTCTTCTAACGTCTGCTATAAATTGTGAAATGAGAACAAACATGACCAAAATAGTCATTTAACATTTTATCTTAGGGTTTTGTTTGATTTTTATACAAGGATTAGGGC
This sequence comes from Uranotaenia lowii, assembly GCF_029784155.1. Classification (NCBI taxonomy): domain Eukaryota; kingdom Metazoa; phylum Arthropoda; class Insecta; order Diptera; family Culicidae; genus Uranotaenia; species Uranotaenia lowii. The sequence continues at coordinate 221,912,509 of NC_073693.1, read as the reverse complement.
TTCCTGAATAAAAGATCAAGTCTCCTTCAATAGGGGATCAAATCTCCCCTAACTTCAGAAAAACCGCAATTTTTTTACTCCCACGAAAATGCTTCTAGTTCATCAACGGGTTCAAGTATCGTTCTTATTTTTGGAACATAGAAACTTGAAGTTACAAGCTGTCAGAAAATGTCAAAGACGGCGAGTTGCTAAATTTTTCCAAAAAGATATGGTGAAAATAAGAAAAGGGGATCAAGTATCCCCACTCTCCCATGACAAGATTTAAAACGATTTAATCCCCACAAAAAGCAAAATAAACAATTTTTAGTAATTTGAGTAAAACGAAAAAAAAAATCTTCAACCGAGTGTTGAACTCTAGTCCTCCAAGTTTGCTGTCCGATGTCTCACTACAATGCCAACTCATCAGTTGATTTGTGCCACGCTATAGCTTTATAATTAAGATTAACATATTACGATCCGGTCAAGGAAAGAAAGGGAGAGACTATATAGAGTGTCAATTGAAGGACCACCCATTTATCGTAAATCAGTTCACTTTCAGATAGCTTAAATAGTTAATATCGAATTAGAATATTCTCAATTTTTTGGAGACATATTCAAGGAATGACCAAACTGCTGTACGATTCAACTTTTTATGGGCGAAGCTTGTCATAAATGAATGATATATACTTCGAAGTTATCGACATTTTTCGGTGAGTTTAAAAAATAATCAAAACAAATTACCAGTTGTCCATACGTATCGAGCTACTATGGCATTCGCTCATCTTCAGTGGACACTAAAATTATATTTTACGTTTAAAAATAACACATTAAATCTAAATTTTAATTTAAACTTACAATTGACTGGCCATCGTCTAAACTATTTTGGTTTTGGACAGTTTGTTTTGTTTTGCGTTTACATTTGTTTGTCAGTGTCTGTGTTAACTAGGATATTATTGGGTCATAAGCGGTCTTAAAATTTATGGAATCTCTCTGCCTAATATTAACGACATTAACGTCTCCTCCAAACTTGATATAGAACGTTTCGGCAGTTATCCTAGCGCTGTATCCAGTAATTCTCTCTAATATTTTTGTATTTTCAAAATCGAAAATGTGACCAGTTTCTAAACAGTGATGAGCTAGACCTGTGCTTATTTGTTTTGTGGATACAGTTGTTTTATGTTGTTTTAATCGTTTTTCTAAAAAATGTCTTGTTTCTCCTATATACGATTTCTTACATCCGCCACACTTTATGTCATACACAACATTAACGTTCTTGTTCTTCGGTATTTTGTCCTTGGTTTTTGTGAAAATCGTTTTTTTAACTTTATGTATAGGTTGAAAGGCGACATTGATTTTATATTGTTTCAAATATTTGGATAATTTTTCACCCAAACCGGCGCAGTACGGGATGGTTACAAAATTAGTCTTACTTCTACTGGAAACGCTTAAACTGTTGTATATTTTGTGTGTTCGTTCTTTGATTACATTTGTTACAAGATGTGTAGGGTAGTTATTAATTTTTAATATGTTTTTAACTGTCTTTAGTGTTTTTTTCCCTATATTTTGTGTGGGTGAGCCAACCCCCTGGCAACTTGACAGTTTAGTCGAGTTTGCTGTGCCGTCTTCAAAATGGTAGATGTCGCACTAGTCGCGTTTGTTTACATGCATCCTGGGTCGTCCCTAGCAGCGGCAACGTTCATTTTCCATTGAAACCACTTGATTTTGTTTCGGCATTCGTGGATGCAATTCAACTGACGAAATACCATTTGAAAAGGGCACATAATCAAAAGTGATGCAAAAAAGAAAAATAAATAACTTTATAATTAAATTTTATAATAGTTGTCAATGAAATAAGTAATTTTATTTCAATCTATTTGTGTTCCATTCTCGGTTACAACTTAATAACATTTCTGTTTATAGCAAAGATTACAAAATGGCCATCTTTCATCCGAATCCGTCAAGGAATATTTTAAGGAATATCTTTCAATATTCCTTGCGAATCCGTTGTGTTTTTGTTACAAGGCGTCACCAGATAGAGTTATGAGTTTATTTCGTTAAACATAACGTGGTTTGAAATAGTTCCGCTATTTCCTTAAATTTATTACGGTAAAATTTTATCCAGTTGAATGTTATGAAATATTAGTTTAACAAATATGTTGAGATAGTAAACACTGAGAATGAAAGCGGAAACGAGTTGAGGTGATGGCTTTGCATTTGCACAAGTGACGTACAGATAAAATTTCGGAAAGTTTAATACAAAAACAAAAAAAAAATAGTAAGTAGCATCAAATGTGAAGATTGCAGAAATGAACTTTTCAATAGTTTTATTGGCAGATTAGAAGTTAATGCCGATGTGTTAAAGGTCTGCAGAATAACCGAGTTGGAGGTAAAAATTGTAGAACAAAATCATCAAAGTATAAACTTAGTATACTATATTATGATATCATAATGAATCGAACTCTGACACAGGTTTCAAATGATGCACGGGATGTTTTTAGAGGATTAGCCGAACACATTTTGGATCAAGATGCTTTAGTTAACCATCGAAACTTGTTGTTGAAATTATGTGTTGATTGTGTTTCGGATGGAGTCCTTCGCTAAGCAACTTAATGATTCTAAAGAATCTCTTCGAAAAAAACTAACAAAGTTAATATTGTTTAGAAATGAATAAAATGTTGTTTTTAAAATTTACCATGCAATAGAACATTTACAAGATTTTTGAATTAAAATTTGTTTGTGTATTTCATAAATAAAAGCCATTTACCACGCTGACTTTTTTGACCATATTATCGTGTTTTTCTTTAAACATCAATTCATTTTCCGCTTAATAGGTGATTCTTAATCATTGTTTTTAAAAAAAAAATTTTTTCAATAAAAATATGTTTGAATCCATAATTTGTCGAACATTTCATTATCCACCCTTTCGATATGTTTGTTGAGTGAAAATGAGATTTTGACAGAACCAGAGTACCAGAAAAACTGGCACACGCGATTAGTATGGGAAACGTCAAGTTGCCAGGGGGTTTGGGTGAGCCTAATTGCTCTATCCACCAGTGCGGCTACAGTATTTTTCTTATATGAAAAAGGACAAACGGAGTTGAAATATCTACCTTTCTCATCTTTGGGGAACCATTCCGTTGATATGCTATTCATTTCTCGGCGTAGAATCGTGTCTAGGAATTTGATTTCACCATTCACCTCATGCTCAATGGTAAACTGCAGCCTTTGATGAAACCCATTGAACGTACGGACGATCTCGTTTTGTTCATCACCCTTTGCAGCAACCAAGCAGTCATCCACATACTGCTTGAAGAAAACCGATAGGAAATCATTCAATACCAACGTGTTAACGATTGTTATTGAAAATGTCTTGATATATGATTTCGATTATCATTTCTATTACGATTCATTATCATCTACGTCGAACTTGATGTCGTTCATTTCATATCTGTTTGACAGCATGCAACAACAAAATCAAACTGATGCCATTTTCATCGACTGCAGTTCCACATATTCTGGTCGTCGAAAAACTTAAATGAATGGGATTTCTGCCTTGGCTGTATCAATGGGTTCTCTCATACCTAACAGAACGCACTGCCTTCGTGAAAATTGGAATTATGTAATCGAACAGATTGAGATGACATAAAGTGTTCCCCAAGGTGGTATTCTTGGACCAATGCTGTTCATACTGTTTGTGAACGACCTTGACACCGTTATTCAATCCCCCAAATTGTTTTTCGCATATGACTTCAAAATCTTCAGGACTGTTGAAGATCGAGCCGACTGTTCAGCGCTTCTCTACGACATTGATGCGGTCCAGAGTTTTTACTGTAGAGGACTTGGGAATTACCTTAGTTAGACACCAGATTGACATTCGACGAAAACATCTCTACTTCAATAAGCAAAGCCTACTTGACTCTCGGTTTTATAAATACGCAGAACTTCAAAGACATCTATGCTTGAGAATTCTGTTCTGCACACATGTGTGAAGCACACTGGAGTACGGAATCCAAGTGTGGGCACCGTTCTACGCAGTTCATATCAACCGCATCGAAAAAATCCAAAAGCGATTTCTCAGATATGCCCTCTGACGACTACCGTAGAACGATCTTGTTTTGCTTCCTCGATACAAATATCGTTGTAAATTTATCGACCTACAAATCAGTGATCACGTTGATTTTAACATCACTAAAGATACATACATCCAGAATTAGAATAAGTAGGCAGAAGGAAAAGTCTGTGCGAATGTGTATAATTCGAAGACCAGTAAATAAATAAATAAGTAAATGTTAGCTGGGAGGGTGGTCCAAAAAACGGGTCCACCGAATCAATATCTACTTGGTATCTGGAATGGCTACTTAGACTAGGAGTAGGCGATGGAGAGAGACTTTCTGGGAAATGCGTGATCCTTAAAATCTCTCTTGTTTTTTTTAGTACAAATTGCCGAAGGCCTTCACAAATTGTGGAAGACTGCCACAAGTTTTGGCTAAAGAGAGACATGTTCGACACACGAGAGTTGTATTGTATGAGAAGAAATTATGCAACGAAAAAAGGTCATTCTCATGAATCAGCCACCGTTTTCGAAACATTTTTTGGAAATGAAACGGGTTAATAAGTAATCAAGGAGTGTATTCGAAAAAAATACAACACTTTGTTTTGTGACTAACTTTTGAATGCATAGATGGAAATTGATAAAATTTTCAGTGAAGCTATCACGTGATGTAATGTGTACATATACAAAATTTGGTGGCTATCTGTTAAGTGGTTTTTGAGGTATCGCCCAATACTGAATTTCATTGACACAATTTTTTGGGCCGGGCAGAGAAAAATCCAGGAAAGTCCCAGTGGGAGACCCAAAACCAGCTGGAAATAACCTATTTAACCAATGTTCACATAGACAATCGTTCAAGAAGTCCAAGAGGATAAAATAGAGAGCAAAAGTAAATATAAGTAAAAAAGATTGATTCCAATTTTTTCAAGCTCAATCCGACAAAATCCGAAAAAAAGATGATTTTTTCTGACTGGGTCGTTTAGTTGACTAACGAACAGGCCTGACCAGGCTTCCGAAAAGTACAGCTTTGCTATGACAGCTTTTTTCTTGCCAAACAAACTGTCTCGGTTTTCCTTACCACTCGGTTCACTGCTGTACCGTCGGTAACGAATCGAAACGCTTCGGCTACATCGAACACGTGCGAGAACCCATGCTGTATCTGAACAATCGGCTCAAAGCATACGTTACCCAAAATGTTGTGCTTTAAGCTGTAGCGAACCCAACCGACAGTTCTGTTTTCATCCCTTCATGCCTTCTGTTTCGAAAATAATTTCATCCTAAATGTCGGTTGCAGGGCGTGACAGTTTTGGGCAGGACTGTCACGGTTGACGGTCGTGCCCATACCGTACCCATGCCCGATCGTATGCGCTGCTGCTCGGTTCGAATAGATCGAACGAGCCATCTATTCGAACCGAGCAGCAGCATACGATCGGCGCGTAACGCTATGTGTGGTGCCGGTGCAGGTTAGGCGAAAAGGGGAGGGGAGGGTGATTGGGGTGATCAACACCCATAGTAGCTTCAAGCAAAAGGAAAATACGTTCGTTCGAAATTAACTCGGCCCGAGCGAATTCATAAAGCAGGAAACATGAATAGAGCAGAAAATTATCGAGGAATTTCAATTCTGAGCTGTTTTCCGAAAGTTTTTGAGAGCCTCATTTACGATGTGTTGTATCAAACTGTGCAACATACCATCTCTGAAGATCAAGCTGGGTTCATGAAACGTAGATCAACGACCACCAATCTCATGACGTACGTTTCGAAATTAGTTGGCAGGCTAGATAAACGTAAACAAGTCGATGCCGTACATGTAGACCTGAGTAAAGCCTTCGATAAAGTACCGCATGATTTGGCTGTAGAAAAAATGCGGCGATTGGGGTTTCCGGACTGGCTCTGCAACTGGATTAACTCGTACCTCGTATGTCGAACTGCTTTCGTACGACTGGGCTCTGTTAACTCGTCTCCGTTTCAAATAACCTCGGGAGTGCCCCAGGGGAGTCATCTGGGACCTCTGATATTTCTCCTCTTCATCAACGATTTGAATACTATTCTTGAGTCTGAAAAACTGATGATCTCAAAATTTTCCGAACAATCTCCTCGTTAGTCGATTGCTGCGCTCTCCAAAAGGACATTGACTGTCTTCTCACTTGGTGTAATCAGAACGGTACATAACCAAATGTACTACCATTACGTTCACTCGACAACGACGGCCTATTAGTTTTGAGTACAACATGTCAACGACTATCCTGAACCGCACATCGGTCGTCAAGGACCTTGGTATTACTTTGGACAGCAAGCTCAGTTTTTCTCAGCATATTTCCACGACAGTAGCCAAAGGTTTTTCGGTTCTAGGCTTTGAGCTTCCGCCTTACGAACAACGGTGCTTACTACTAAATCTACCGATGCTGGAATCAAGGCGCGTTTTCCTACAACGCCTCTTCATTTTCGACATCATTCAGAATAACGTGGATTGTCCGGAATTGCTGTCGCTCCTGCCGTTTAATGCTCCTTTAAGAACGACCCGGTCGCAGGAATTGTTAAGACTTTTTCACCGACGAACTCTATATGGTCAGAACAATCCTTTAGATGTATGTTGTGCAAAATTCAACGAAATTGCTAATGAATTTGATTTTAATTTGTCGAAATCTTTGTTTAAATCTAGGACAATTAGTTAGTTTAATCTCTGTATATAATTTGAAGCATCTGCAAAGATTGTTAAATAAATAAACAAACTCTCGCATGAGGTAAAACAAGGCATCGCACGACTGCTCCTTTTAAAACTATCGGGGAAGAAATATTCGCGAGGCTTTCATCGAGGTACATGTGCGACGTTCGCAAGAATACTGTCGTTCGTCAGTACTTTTCGGAAGCCTGGGCCTGACTTAATTTCTACAAGATAGTAAAGCTGCCCATCGGTAAAATAAACAAAGTACAATGGTCAAATCGTGCGCAAAATATTTGTAATGCTAGTGGGGAGATATTTTGAAAAATTTCGTAATGAACAGCAAAACGAACTCTTTAGCGTTCACCAGGCAGGTTTCCAGCCAGAAACTTGACAAGTGTCGCCTGTATTTTCCGGGGATAAACAAGGAGATACATTTGAAAAATTTGATGACTTGTAATTGAGGAGTCTTGCGATCTGTGGAAACTGAAAATCACACAATGTTTAACGATTGACACAATGAATGGATAAATATACAAAGAAAGCTGCCTCAAAATGTGACTGTTTTCCCTGCGAAGCACTTCAATAGGTCCCAAAAAGTTAATACTCTGTTTAAGTTGGATCTGGAATCGTGCTATTACACAAAAATTGTGATGGAACGATAAAAAGTCAAAGTTTTGTTATTGTTCCGAAAAAGGACAATCGGCTAAATTCGTTAGAACTTCAAACAAATAAACAATGTTGAGTTTATTTGAAGGTCAAGCTTCAGGAAACAAAAAACGTAATCAAAAATAGCTTTGATTAGGAAAAACGGGTCGTTCATAGCATGTTATATGGATGGCGCACGTGTTGCTTAAAAATTAAATTCAAAAAACTTCTTCATTGGACGCTATCTCAACAACAAACAAAAAATTGCACTTATTCAATGCTCAAAAATTAAATTTAAAAAACTTCTTCATTGGACGCTATCTCAACGACCACTTTCAAAAACATAAAAAAAATTGCACTTAATTCCCATGTATAGCGAGCTCGGCTCGTTTGAAGTGTGTGTAAAACCACGCTCTCAAGTCACTGGGCTCGCTATACATGGGAATTCTCTTTCTGAGTTTCTCATATATAGTTAGCTAGTGTAGGAGCTAGTGTTCATGGGAGCTTTTAATCAACATGCCCTCTAGCCTAAAATTTCAACACCTATCAAGCTTTCTCCTATTGGCGCACTAATGCCTGTCTATCTACTTTTCTTTCAAATTTCTACACTCATAAAAATCCACACTTTTAATGTATGTTCCTCCACACATACGTTCTTCGATTTCTTCTGCTATGTGATACAAATAAGATTCATGTTTGAATTACCGTCAACTGGGGCAACATGCAACAATTTTCAACTTCAATGGCTTCTAATAAACTTATGTTCACAATTAATCCTACCCCTTATGCATCAAAAGTTTTAAGGATGCTGGGATATCAAATTGGCGTAGTTAGAAAAATTATAGGTTTCTTCACTTATTTTTAATTTTCTTAAAACATGCGATTTTCACCCTCCTTAGAAAATGGGGTAACTTGCAACAAACTTTGTTTTTAATGAAAAATCTTATGAACACGTACAAAAATGTATAGTTTTTAATATTTTTGCGATACCTTAAAGACCATTACGCATGACAACACCAATTGCAGTAGTTTTTGGGTCTGTAAAAACTAATTTTCACATTTTTTTCTGAAAATAAGGATGCTGCATACATTTAGGGGTTAAATAGTACTACGAAAAATTCTAAAAGCTGAAATCATATAAATAAATGTTTGGATGAATGAAATTTCAATGTTTACAAACGCGTGATGCAAAACATTCATATTCCAACACATGGAAACGAGATTTACAAGGTATTTCTTTAATTAGCATTTTGTTGCATTTAACCCCAGACATCTAACTGAATTTTAAAAATATTCATTTTAAAAAATTGGGTGATTGTTCGAAAAATATGTTTACACCAACAATGTTGGTATAACATGAGGAAACCAGTAAACATTTTGTAGGTTAATTTATCAAGCCGATCCGTCATACTGGGTAAAGTTTTTTTCAGCATAAAAAAATGTTAAAATTTGTACATTTATTGCCTGATTTTTCAAATTTTACATACAAATAAAAAACTTAAGAAAACTAGCTTAGCACTAAACGTACCGGAGGCGGTCAAATGACGGTTTTCAAACTTTGAAGGATGATTACGCCTTATGTAATTTTTTTTTCGCCAATTCAACGACAGGACTATTTTTATATTCAAAATGCAAGTATTTTTGCGTTTTTAATTTTTTTTTAAGTGTTGTGGTTTTCGAAAAACGCATGTGGTATCATATTTTTGCTAAGCATTGCACCGCCAATGCAGTTACACCACTAGAACCAGTATGAAATTAGCTTTCTTTTGCATATATTTTTTTTGCCTAAACCTTACGATAACATACTCAAAATCCAGTGCAAAGCTGAGCTTAGGTGTAGGAATTGTCTTAGAAAAGCCAAATTGATAAAAAGTTCGAAAAACAGCTACCTTTGAAAATTCGTCATAAATTATGTATTTCGTACTTCACAAAATCTAAAGATGCCAAAATGTGATAAATTACGTCCCCTTTCCAATTCACTTTTTAAATTTTCTCTACTGTAACAGGAACAGTTTTGGCGGTTGATTGATTGAAAAGTACGGGTTTTACACAACTTTTTTACAATTTTTGTGGGCATGATCTTAAAAAAAATTTGATAAAAATTTCCGTATGTGCAATATATAGCCTCTAACTTCAGCTTTGTCAGGCCTTAAGTGAAATTTTTTTCGAGCTCTTAATTACTGATTTATAGCAATTTTCCTGAAGGATGTTTTTTCATAAAAAATTTCTTGGACTTAAAATAACTTTAATATAATTGATTGTAGCTGAAAATTGTCCGAGAAACATATTTGAGTCACATTATAAGCTTTTCAAAACTATAAATTTTGAAGAAATCGGTTGAGAAACAAGAAAGTTATAGCGAAAACAGTGTAAATCGTCATTTGACCGCTCGCGGTATGAATAGGTATATACAAAGTGTCGGTATGTTTAGTGTTCCCGAGCAGACTTTGATGCCCGAAACGACAACAAACTGATACCAAAATGAGCTGTTAAGAGAGCAACATTTGCTATTGTCTTTTGTATGATAGCAAAATTAGGCATTATTAAGGCATCAAATATTTTTATTTAACAGCATGCTGAGACCAAAATGAGCTGTTAACAGCAAAATGAGAGCAACATTTGCTTTTGACTTTCAGTTTTTTTAAGTACAAATCTGAGACCTAAATGATACCATCCTTTGATGTAAAATTTTCCAAAAAGCGAGATTTGACATCTTTATTTTTTTGAGAATTACAAAGTGACATCGTTTTCTTTGAAACCAATAGTAAAAATCTGAATTGCATTTAAGATTTGAAAAAGAAATATAAATAACATTCTTCGACTTTCTTTAACTAATCAGAGAGCTGAATGTCACTTGAAGAATAACAAAGTTTGGTTCTAACATTAATGAATATAATCAAAATCACTTTTTTTTCTCCCTGTTGTGTTAACAATAATTTTATTGTAAATATAGCTTAATCGAAGTATTTAGTAAATGGTTTTGAAGAGTCTCTTAAAATATATCAAAATTCGTGATTTAATTTGATTTAATTTGATTATTTTAAAAACAAAATTCATGGTTTTATATAAAAACGATTTTATAAATATTTTTATTAAGTTTCTTGAACATTGGAAACTTTAAAGCTTTAACGAATAAATTAAGTTAAAATGCACCAAATTTGAAATTCAAATGAGCAGAGAAAAATCAGGAATCCCGAACTCAAAATTACGAACTTGTAAATGATGTTAATTCTATAAACCATCCAAAATAGACCGAAATTAAACCACTCCTACACATACCGAGAGTAAATAAGAAATGTGAATCACCGAAATGGATTGCAATTTTCTGAATTAACGAGTGATTTGAGTTTAAAACACATTTTGAAATTCATATGAATGAGGATTATCATAATAATTTATATTCACTTACACAGACTTCCGGAATTAGATTACTATAGAGTCCCGTGTCGGTAAGGTGACTCGACTAAAAATTTTCAAAATGTATATTTGATCAACTAAAAACAAATTTCGATTCTCCCAAAAACATATAGGAGAAATAAATCTGTTTCAACAAGAACAAAGCGCAACTGTATGCTAGTGCCCTTGCATACCCTATTCCGTGTAATGTTTTTAATTATTTATAGGTATATCAATATTTATAATTAACTTTTTATAGTTCTATGCAAGGAAATTGTAAACGAATATATTGTAAAACATATAGGCATATAGTCAATTGTACTGAACCAATCGTGCACGGACTAACCCAGGGTGCTTAAAGCTAGGGTGTAAGCATTTTGAGGAAAAGTAGGCAAGGGGTACCAAAAGTTTCTCATTGGTGGGGGGTGGAGACGGCGCGTTTTTTTGACAGCGAAGTTTTCGTCTACCATGCGCCCATGCCTACGATTACGATTGCCTGTCACAAGACGGACGATTCCGTGCATTGCTATAAGAACACACCTGAAGCTTTACACGCCTTGGTCGATTCCGTGATTTGGTATATTAACCCACCCGTAAATGTACTCACCTTGGACTAACCGAGACGAATGTAAACAAAATTTCACAATTTTTGTCGGTGGCAAACAGGAAGTAAAAATAGTTGCTCCGGTATTGAATTGGCTAATCAGGATACTTGTAAGTAACAATGATGTCCGAAACTTTAACCGGTACAAGCATCGGGATAATAATTTGTTTCTCTTTAGGGTAGCAGTAGACTGTAGTGGATGAATGATGTTGGAATTTGGGGAAGTTGCGTTTAAAATCAACGCCAATATGAGATTCCCGTTCTATAAGAAGAAATACCAGCAAAAAATAACCGTAGACTCATATCACGGACCAGTGAATCCGGTGGAGGAAGCCAAGGTTGTTGACAAAAAGGAAGCATACCTCCTTCAACCTCTGGCCAAAGAAGTCTAGTGACCAGCGCATTGACATCTCCAGCAGTTTCCTGTTGATTGATAAACTGATCTCTTGGAACAGTACCTTGCATGGAAGCAGCACCACAATGATATCCAAAACCCATTTATCTAGTTAGCACAAAAGGAAGTCCAGGTAAGAGAACAGTGAACTCCATTTTTTGGTCATTTTTTTATGCAAACATTACTGCAGAGTGCAGAATAGCAGTTTCATTGTTATTAGTAGCATTTTTAACTCTGCTACATATAAGCGAGTAAAAGCTTAAAACAAAAACTTGCACTGCTGAAATCGTATTATAGCAGATTTCGCAGAATGGTCTATTGAATAGTTTAAACGCCTTGGTAATTTTTTTCCAATACTTCCATTTCTGAGGAAGATTCATCCCTAGTTTGGTATAGACAACGCCTGGAATGTGGATTAAGAAACAAATTGTGGTTTTCATCCTTTATCAATGAGTTAATAACATAAAGGCGCTAGTGTTAGGGTACACCGGGGTCAGTGGACACTTTGGCTTTTTCAACAAAATTTTTAATTTTTGTTTAGTTCTATTAAAAACGTTGAATTTAATTGTAATCTTTCCTATAATTGTATAGAAGAACAATTTAGACATACACGTTTATACCGACATTTTTTCCGTTTCGGGATGTTAGGGAAAGAAACAGCATTTTTTAATGAGGAAAAAAGTTTATATAACTCAAACAAACTTTAATTATGATTCCAGACTTGAACTGATGTAGGTGGAGACGGCTTGCTTACACATTATTTCGAAGAGAAAATTGTTGTTTTCGCTTACCCCATGAAGTGAGGTGAGTGGAGCCAAGAACAATGCATAACAAATCATATGGTATCATTTGCATATTTTAAGCTTTTCTCTACACAGATAAAAAAATGTAACCTTACAATACAAGTGATTTTACATTTCTACATCGTCGCTTGGAAATTTTTGAAAAAGAGCATAGCAGCTCAACCATTTCTATGAAAATTACATGTCAATGCACGCTTATTCCAGCGCCGGTGTCAGTTTGTCAGTTTTGTTTTGTTTCCATTCTTATTCGTTTCCCGTCCCGTGCTGCGTCGGCAAAAGATGTTAGTTTTTTTTTCAATCAAATCGTGGTTGCTGATTAAAGGTAAATCAATATTAAAAAGAACTGTGATTGACTTGATAATTTCACACTAATTGCTGTTCTTTACAGGAAATATTGATGCTGAATCCCCAAAACATCATAGCCCCAACTGTGCGACAATTTTCTGCTTTCTTATCGACCCAGCAGTCGAGCCGCCGTCGTCGGCGGATTCGGCAACAAAGATCAGTGCAAGTGTTGTTAATCCATCAGCAAGTGTGATTAACGTGAAATAAAGTTTTTCCTGCATAAAAACGGTAATTTTTTTGATTTTGCGAAACCACTCCTTGTCCAATAAGATTTGTGAGATGTGCTAAATAATGTAAATGTACAGTAAACAACAGCAATGAATGCTACCGGGAATTTACATGAAACGTGCAGTATTATCACTTGTAAATAGCCGATTCCTTTCTACCCATGCAGTTGCATGTAAATCTACGTGGATTTTTCTAAGTGTGTACAGCATTGTTAAAACCCATATTCTGCAAAAAATTAAGCCTTGTTTTATCAGAATTCATCCAACACTGATTATTTTAATGATTTTTCAAAGTTGAACTATACGAACGAAAGTCTCAATTTGCCCCGGTGTTTTTTACTGTGCTTCATGCGCATTTTTTGCATATTTTTTTAACATAAATTCAGGCGTTTAGCCAGATGGAATAATGTGCTAGGATATATAGCAACTAAAATCGAGTGTGAAAGTTTAACTTTTTTCTCTTTTTTTCTATGTATGCGAAGAAATTAAAACAAATTTGGCTATCATGTATTGTTAGAATTCTTGTTTCTCCTGGTTAAGCAGAATTTGACTTGCGGTTTTTCAAATCTTTTTCAGAATTACAATTTTAAAGGTTTTCTAATAAAGCTACAGTTTTTATGAATGAGTAACACTAGATTTTATTCGAATTTCATAACATTCATATGGAAATTAAAACTTTTTCTGTTGTACCTACTTAGTTGAAATTCTACGGAAGACTGATGGATAACATTCTAATTGGAACTAAATGCCAGTTACTTTGCATGGTCATAAAAGTGCTTATGTTCATGATAGGAGCAGTCACGTATACCGTGCATGGTAAAACGCCTTAATGTATGCTACCCATACAACTATCTTATTGTTGGAGCGAATAATCCGATAATCATTTTTTCAATTGAAGATTTCTTCAAAAACCATACACATGAAAAATGGTGACGGCAAATTGAAATTGAACTTCCAGAGTAAACTTTTACAGCAATTTAAAATCAAATTGGGCTATCACGCCATGAAAGCAAAATTTGCTATTTGTTTGAATGACTTAAGGTAGTAAACAACTTTTTTGCCTTTTTTGAGCTAAAGTTTTGAAAGCATATTGATCCCAAATTTTGCTTTCAAAGAAAATTTTGATGCCCTATATTGGCATCATTATGCTCTCCAGGCTCTCGGAAAACGAGGTGTAGTTGGGGTCTCAGTTTTAGCAAAATTTGGTATCACTTTGCTAACCATGTATAGAAATTTTTGCTCTCATTTTTGCTGTGTACCACCTTATGTCAAGCAAAATGATAGCAAATTTAACTCTCAGGGCGTGATAGCAAAGTTTGCTATAATTTTGCCATAAATGCCTGCTCGGGTTAAGATGCGAGAAATTATGTCATCATAATTTTGATATCATTGAAAGATAACTTTATTACAATACATTAAATTAAAAATTGATTCAATGTAGTGTTATCTAAATGTTGCATCGAACCCCGCTGTTGCATGATGCCCCGTTTGACGGTATAGCTTGTATTCGAATAAAGTATAAAGTTTATTAGTTGACACATAGCCTTTATGTTTTTCATCTTTGAAAGATTTCATGAACTCAAAATGGCTGCAATTGGAAAAAAACGTGTTGTTGAAGGTGTACGCAATCTTTGTTTTACCAAAAAAAAAACAGTTTTAAGTAAGTTATTTTTATTATAAAGTTCAGTTGGATTTTTTTAGTTTGTTTTTTTATTCAATCAATTCAATCAATTGCAAAGATTACAGAGAGAGTACACATTAAATTAAATCTTTCCCTCACAGTAAGCACCGTAAGCTGGACCTTTGGCGTAAGAAGCAATCGGCTTTTCAACAACGATAAAACTGGAACTTCAATCACTTGCAAGATGTATTTAAGAAGGTAAGTCTTTAATTCAATTGATTTTTCTGATTCCTGTAAAACAGACCATGCATTCATCTGCTTTCAGATTTAACTTCTCAAACCTCCGGCTTGGATTCGGAACAGAAGCTTGAAATAGTCGGCTCGGATGATGGGTCACCGATGGAAGACAGCAGCTGTAATATGTTTAACATGAAAAAGTTTTGGTAAACAATTCTTCCAAAAATATAATCAAAGTAAAATTGTGTTTAAACAAACAGAAAATCTCTTTATTTTTAAACGCCGAAAAGTAGATAAGAAAATATCGATGAATAACAATTTGCTGCCTATTTTCTGGCGTTTTGCAAACGAATATTTCACACATATAACATCTATGTGTGAACTTTCATAATGTTCATGTGTTGCATATAGCGCTGAAATATTTCCTAATACATATGTGTGACACATAGTTTTTAATTGGGATACAAATTGCAAAAATCTATATAGCCTGACACATACCCGAAATGTGTGGAATTTTTGCAGTGTATAAATAAATAAAAAATTCTCTCTTATTTTAATTCCGGCGAACATGCCATTACAATTATAATCACTATGTGAAATTGCCCAAATACCCACTCAGGTCAAATTTGGTTTAATTGGCTTAATAAATTCTCGGGCTATGCAGACATTTCTCTTTTCTTTGAGATGAATGTTCCTATGAATATATGGTAACCCTGTTTCAGTTAGGAGATAGGAAGAGGGAGGGAGTCTACCTTACAATTTTTTACATAACTCGAGAACTAATCTAGCTAATGGAACGAAATTTGGCATGGTAGGGTATTGGAATAAGAGAAATGGGGAATAAGAAGAGAGGAGAAGGGCTTCCAAATATTTTTTATTGCATAGCTTGAGAACTATTCGACCAAATCGAAACAATTTTGGTTTTTGGGTACGAGAAATGGTTCTATGAATATTTGACACCCCTCTCTTCTTCCATTGGAGAGATAGAAAGGAGTAGGGTCTCCTTTACAATTTTCAATGTAGATGGAAAACTAATGAAGCAAATGGCACCATAATCGACATGAGAAGGTATTGGAATACGAGAAATGTTTCTATGATATTTTGAGAACCCTCTGTTCTTCCAGTGGGAGAACTTCTAGGGGGAAGGATGCTCCCATACAATTTTTTACATTACTCGGGAACTTACCCCGCCATTGTAACCAAATTTGGAATGGGAGGGTATTTGAGTACGAGGAATATTTATATAAAAATTTACTACCGCTTCTTCTAGTGGGCTAATAGGAAGGAGAGAGAGGGAGGGGGCTGATTTACAATTTTTCGAATAACTCGAGAACTAATTGAGCAAATGGAACCAAATTTGGCGTGGGAGGCTTTTGAATACGAGAAATGGTTATATGCTTATTTGAGACTCCTTTCTCCTTCAATTGGGGACAAAGTTAGGGAAGAAGGGTGCTCACATACAATAACTTTGCTAAGCCAAGAACTCATCCAACAAAAAGAATCGTTAATTACATAGTAGTACATAGGAATAATTACATAGAAGTACATAGGAAGTGGGGAGAGGGCCTTAATACAATTTTGTTGGTATAACTGGAGAAGTAATAAAGCAAATAGAATAAAATTTACAGAACCTTCTGCATTGCAACGTGGAGAAGGGGAGGACTTTTTTGGCATAAATCGAGTTCTTATCAAGCAATAGAGACCATATTACGTAAGAGAGGTTGTAATTAGAGCCCCTCCCTTGAGATCTTGAAAATTTATCAGACAAACGGAGCGAAATGTGATGCTATTTAGATACTATTTATCCATGGTAGTATGTGTGCTCTCTCCGCATTGAATTGAGGAAAGGGTGATGGTTCTATATCAGTAAAACATACATTTTGGCATAATTAAAGAATCAATGGAGCTTATAACAACAGATCAAAAATTCGAGATCTCGGATAACTTATTTAGAGATCAAGTTTCAGATAATGAGATTTAATAATATTTGTAGCGCAATTCGAAACTCCAGTTGTAGCTCCCATTTAAGAGCTGTTGCTTTTGAATTATGTTTAAACTTTATTTAAAATTTTTGTATAATATTTTACCATACCCGTATAACTTATCGAAAATTCTTCCCATATGCTCAGTGCTGCTCCCTTCTTAGAAGAAGCATCAGAACAAGCGACTAAAATAGCTTGTACATTGTACACCCTCCATGGGAGTCAATGGTTTTAACATTCAACAACGTAAACATCAAATAACATACAACATTATCAAAGTAACCGTTGATCGTATTCGCACTGTTGGTATCAATTTTAACATGCTTGTTTTTATGAGCGAATAAACTCACAATTGAGCATTCAATAGATGATTTTCTTCTCGAACAGAGTAAAATAGGATAAGCTGAGTTTCGGTTTCATTCAAATGCAAATCAAGTGTTCTCTGGATGTTAATATTAGGTTACCAATTCGTCCAAAAGATCAATCAAAATATATTTTCATCATTTAAAGTATCGTAGATGGCTCTGCTGTACTTACTTGCAACAGATAAACATTTCAAACTGATTGGTTTTTCCAAGACACACATTGTTCAGATTCATGAATCTTGTTGCCTGAACCCTTAAGATGGCGTCACCAACATCGAAGGTCGATATAGATAAAAGATTGTTCGTGGCAAAGCCTTCTTCATTATCTTGAAGTGACGTTATCTTTGATTATACATACGAAATAAAACTAAATTAAAATAATTTACAAAAATTCCATTTATTTTGGGAGGTGTAGCAAAGCACACCGGGTCAGTCAGTTAATTTTCCTAACTTATCATTGGGTCGCCTGAAGGAAATTTTCATTGCATTCTTAAAATTAACCGAAGATAAACCACTGCAGAACGAAGTCATGTGCAGTCATAAGTTAGCAGTCCAATTCAGTGCGCTGCGTATAATATAAAACTAAAATTAATAGTCTCGAATGAAAAAACGCATGCTTTCTTTTCATGGTTGTGTTGCAATCTATGTATACCAAATCTGAACTTTACGTGAAATCTAAAGTTCAGTTTTTTTTCCTGTGCATGATACCTTTTGTATTCTATTCTCAAAACGTCCCAAACGATTAGCACTGGAGCGGCACGATTTTTGCCGATAACGATGATCGCACGGAAACATATTTCACATAATATCCCAATCCGGAACACGAAAACAAATGGCTTCATTTCCGGCAGCCGGCCAACTAACCAGCAGAGCTCATGGCGGGAAATTGTCTGGCGAAAAAGACCGGCTCGTCTGTCCGAGATCGATAAATTTGAGCTGATGGTGGTCCAATTTTGTTTGGCATTACGCAAAAATCTAAATAGGTAGTCGGGAGTCTAGGTTAGCCAACGAACCAGGTTAGGTATCTGGCTAGCTTGGCAAAGTGAACCGAAAGCTGTCAGAAACATGGCACCTCGGGGACCTGTCAAAGCTCAGTGCTTAATCCACTAATGGGATGCAGGAGTGGCTGATGTTCGATGATGTGCATGTAGGAATGGGAGGTACAATGTGTGCGCGTTGTTTTTTTGCCCATTTTCTGTATGTACGTACATTTCTTTTGCTTCAGGGGGTTCCAGAGAAATGGAAATTATTTTTATCCTACATTTCCTGGCTTAATGGGGATTGTTGTGTATGGAATGGAATAGAACAACATTATCATATGTGTGTATACGAGAAGATATGGCGCACATGGCGAAAATTCCCGGCCATCACTTTACGCAAACGGCGTGAAAATGCACCGTCCATCCACCGGGATCGGATGGTTCTCTCCTGGAGAGCCAACAATGTTGTTGTTGTTTTGTACCGTGAAAATAACAATTCACTCAAAATGGTTTTATTATGCTAATCAATTAGCATACACACGGCGGGCTACATTCGGGAAATCAAGGGTGATTTTATGCAGCGGAAGAAGGAAAAGTGAGAGGGATCACGTCACATTTAGACCATTCAGAGAAAATTGTTCGTGTGAAAACGAAAACTCCCATAATGTTTTGAAGGAAAGAGAGAGACAGCGCGCGAAAACAAAAATGTACAAATGCGATAAAAATGCCATTCCCGAGATAAACATAATATTCACATAAATTGCAATAATATTTGCTCGCTGCGGTTGTTTGTTGATGATTGTGCTGCTCTATGTAATGTTGTGGTTATGGGATATGTTATTATTTTGGAAATAAACTCAATTAAATAAAAAAATAAGCTAAAAAATTTTTCATAATGATAATAATTGTTTCCATTAAAGCAAGCAATTAGGCAGGGTTCTGTTTCCGCTTTCGTTTAGATGACTTCAATCAACGAGACTTATTAAAAATTCTCCCGGTACACCTGTTATTTTCGATCGCTTTACACCACATCAAGACCCGCTAAGCGTGAAGGCTATTATTAACAAAAAATGTAAACAAGTGACGTTACAATGAACCCCAACAACGATAATGATTGATGGCTTGAGCTGCAATTGAAAAATACGGTAGCTTAAACATATGCATAATAAACAATTTCGCACAACTACAAACTGTTGATTATACTTTTCGAGCTGGCTGTTCATTAAGGAGTACCTATTCAAATAAAAGAGGATTCTGGATTCAATACTTCCGTGTCGCTCAGATATACTGAAATTTATATCTTTGAAAGTATTAGGATTGCAATTGATAAATGGGAAAAATTTCATTATAGAATTTCAAAAATGCTTTTTGCTGCTTGGCCCAAAAGCTAATAGCAGTTTTTTTAAACAAAAAAACCAGCAGGTTTCTATGGAATAAAAGTTGGCATAAATCACGAATAGCTCCAGGCATCTGCGACATAATTTTTTCACTAGGATGATCCATTTATTTTCTACTATGGTAGACCTAAAATAATACAAAAAATGAAAAGAAGAAAAAGTGAAAATTTCAATGACAAATTACACCGAGTTGAAAACAAAAAAGTCAAACATAATGACAAAATAAAATAAAATTGTAACAAAAAAAATAATTTGTTAAAAATTAAAAAAAATGGAAAAAAATATCATAAATTACAATTTTTTTTTTTTACACTTGTCAGTTTTGTTATTTTGTCACTTTTGTAATTTTTGTAATTTTTGTAATTTTTGTAATTTTTGTAATTTTTGTAATTTTTGTAATTTTTGTAATTTTTGTAATTTTTGTAATTTTTTTAATTTTTGTAATTTTTGTAATTTTTGTAATTTTTGTAATTTTTGTAATTTTTGTAATTTTTGTAATTTTTGTAATTTTTGTAATTTTTGTAATTTTTGTAATTTTTGTAAGTTTTGTAATTTTTGTAATTTTTGTAATTTTTGTAATTTTTGTAATTTTTGTAATTTTTGTAATTTTTGTCATTTTTTGCATTTTTGTCATTTTTGTCATTTTTGTCATTTTTGTCATTTTTGTCATTTTTGTCATTTTTGTCATTTTTGTCATTTTTGTCATTTTTGTCATTTTTGTCATTTTTGTCATTTTTGTCATTTTTGTCATTTTTGTCATTTTTGTCATTTTTGTCATTTTTGTCATTTTTGTCATTTTTGTCATTTTTGTCATTTTTGTCATTTTTGTCATTTTTGTCATTTTTGTCATTTTTGTCATTTTTGTCATTTTTGTCATTTTTGTCATTTCTGTCATTTTTGTCATTTTTGTCATTTTTGTCATTTTTGTCATTTTTGTTATTTTTGTCATTTTTGTCATTTTTGTCATTTTTGTCATTTTTGTCATTTTTGTCATTTTTGTCATTTTTGTCATTATTGTCATTTTTGTCATTATTGTCATTTTTGTCATTTTTGTCATTTTTGTCAATTTTGTCATTTTTGTCATTTTTGTCATTTTTGTCATTTTTGTCATTTTTGTCATTTTTGTCATTTTTGTCATTTTTGTCATTTTTGTCATTTTTGTCATTTTTGTCATTTTTGTCATTTTTGTCATTTTTGTCATTTTTGTCATTTTTGTCATTTTTGTCATTTTTGTCATTTTTGTCATTTTTGTCATTTTTGTCATTTTTGTCATTTTTGTCATTTTCGTCATTTTTGTCATTTTTGTCATTTTTGTCATTTTTGTCATTTTTGTCATTTTTGTCATTTTTGTCATTTTTGTCATTTTTGTCATTTTTGTCATTTTTGTCATTTTTGTCATTTTTGTCATTTTTGTCATTTTTGTCATTTTTGTCATTTTTGTCATTTTTGTCATTTTTGTCATTTTTGTCATTTTTGTCATTTTTGTCATTTTTGTCATTTTTGTCATTTTTGTCATTTTTGTCATTTTTGTCATTTTTGTCATTTTTGTCATTTTTGTCATTTTTGTCATTTTTGTCATTTTTGTCATTTTTGTCATTTTTGTCATTTTTGTCATTTTTGTCATTTTTGTCATTTTTGTCATTTTTGTCATTTTTGTCATTTTTGTCATTTTTGTCATTTTTGTCATTTTTGTCATTTTTGTCATTTTTGTCATTTTTGTTATTTTTGTCATTTTTGTCATTTTTGTCATTTTTGTCATTTTTGTCATTTTTGTCATTTTTGTCATTTTTGTCATTTTTGTCATTTTTGTCATTTTTGTCATTTTTGTCATTTTTGTCATTTTTGTCATTTTTGTCATTTTTGTCATTTTTGTCATTTTTGTCATTTTTGTCATTTTTGTCATTTTTGTCATTTTTGTCATTTTTGTCATTTTTGTAATTTTTTGTAATTTTTTGTAATTTTTTGTCATTTATGTCATTTTTGTCATTTATGTCATTTATGTCATTTATGTCATTTATGTCATTTTTGTCATTTTTGTCATTTTTGTCATTTTTGTCATTTTTATCATTTTTGTCATTTTTGTCATTTCTGTCATTTCTGTCATTTTTGTCATTTTTGTCATTTTTGTAATTTTTGTAATTTTTGTCATTTTTGTAATTTTTGTCATTTTTGTCATTTTTGTCATTTTTGTCATTTTTGTCATTTTTGTCATTTTTGTCATTTTTGTCATTTTTGTCATTTTTGTCATTTTTGTCATTTTTGTCATTTTTGTCATTTTTGTCATTTTTGTCATTTTTGTCATTTTTGTCATTTTTGTCATTTTTGTCATTTTTGTCATTTTTGTCATTTTTGTCATTTTTGTCATTTTTGTCATTTTTGTCATTTTTGTCATTTTTGTCATTTTTGTCATTTTTGTCATTTTTGTCATTTTTGTCATTTTTGTCATTTTTGTCATTTTTGTCATTTTTGTCATTTTTGTCATTTTTGTCATTTTTGTCATTTTTGTCATTTTTGTCATTTTTGTCATTTTTGTCATTTTTGTCATTTTTGTCATTTTTGTCATTTTTGTCATTTTTGTCATTTTTGTCATTTTTGTCATTTTTGTCATTTTTGTCATTTTTGTCATTTTTGTCATTTTTGTCATTTTTGTCATTTTTGTCATTTTTGTCATTTTTGTCATTTTTGTCATTTTTGTCATTTTTGTCATTTTTGTCATTTTTGTCATTTTTGTCATTTTTGTCATTTTTGTCATTTTTGTCATTTTTGTCATTTTTGTCATTTTTGTCATTTTTGTCATTTTTGTCATTTTTGTCATTTTTGTCATTTTTGTCGTTTTTGTCATTTTTGTCATTTTTGTCATTTTTGTCATTTTTGTCATTTTTGTCATTTTTGTCATTTTTGTCATTTTTGTCATTTTTGTCATTTTTGTCATTTATGTCATTTTTTGTCATTTTTGTCATTTTTGTTGTTTTTGTCATTTTTGTCATTTTTGTTATTTTTGTTATTTTTGTCATTTTTATCAATTTTATCAATCTTGCCGTTTCTGTTTGAAATTCGCTGTACATAATTTTTCATTTAAAATTAAATTTCTTCTTATTTTTCGGGGTTTTAATTTATTTTCCGGATCACCATAATGGAAACTCAATGGACCACCCTAGTGAACTTAAGTCTTAGATGCTTTATAACATTCAAATGGGGAACATAAGGTTTTTAAGAGCGTTTGGTGTTTTTTAAATGTCAATTTTTAAACATTCTACAGAAAGCTACCGGATATTTTTCGTAATAACACCAGATTTCTTGTGCTTTTTTAAGTCATCTGGCATTTTGACATTTTGCTCTTTGACACACCTAAATCGAGTCCGTTTGAGCTGAATAGTTGCACAGTTTTTTGGTCAATCAACTAAATTTTAATGATCCGTTTCTTGAAATTCGCATGAGCTCTTTCGTTGCTCTACGTTTGCTACAAGTAGAATTCTACTACGATATAAATTACATGAAATTATGTGAATTCTGTTCCCTATGAGAGCTCAGTTTTCTAACTGAAATTCATGTACGTACATTCACATGATTTTCATGGTGGCAAAAATCTATGTACATATTCACGTAGCGTTCAGGTGAAAAGTTTTTTGAGTGTTGCGATTCCAATAAACTTCCAACTGTATCGAAAAGTCATTAGCAACTTCTAAAACTAGTTTGCTCAAAAATGGGGGAACTTTTTTTTCTGTGTGCATCCAAGTAAAAGTTTGTTTACATGCTTAAGGGGGAGTAGGGTCTAACGGGGAAAAAAACACCATTTTCACGAATTTTTTATAGAGCTATCGTTCAAACAAATGTATTCAAATTTTTTGCATTATACAAAGCACATTACGGAAAAAAGTCCCTGGAGTGGTATGCCGCTAACAACATTCAGGTTGTGCTCAAGGATAAAAACGCTCCCAACACACCAGAATTTTGCTAGATTGAAAACTACTGGGCGATAGTTAACCGAAAAGCAGTTTAAGGAAAATTGGCGTTTTGCGGCGGAAAAAATTAAAAATGTAACTGTACAAAATATGATGCCAGGCGTCAAACGAAAAAATCGCCAATTTGGACATAGAACTTCGAAAAGAAAGATACTTTGATATTTTTAATAAACTTATAATCGATTTACTCGGACCTTAGTTTGACCACTTTTTGATCCGAACACCCTTTAGGATGAAAAAAATTGAGGCCATCAGAAACAGAGGAAGATGGGTGCCCAAATGATAGTTTCGAGAAAACGCGCTTCAAAGTACTCAAGTTGCTCGATATTTCATTGGTTTTTTTTTTCAATTCAAACCGTTTAAAATGAATCGAAAAAATGCTTACAAAAATTTTAAAGTTCTGAGTTTTGCATCAGATGTGGATTAAGATAAACAGAATCGATTGGTAAATTTAACTCAAAATCGATGATTTTGGCACTTATCTCTCTCTGATTCTGAGGGCCTCACCTAACAATAATAAAAACATTGAAATTTGGAACGAACATTTCGCCAAGCCTTTCGGGAATTCCATTTGTAAAAGTAATTTAAAATTTCGTCTGATCAATAGCCCCGTATTGGAAAGCGCTGAGAAATCAACCCCTGGAAATTCGTTCCGCTTTTTCTCCGGAGAACCATAGCGAATATGAGCTCCGTGGCTCATCCCTCTGTTTGAAAGGTGAAAAATCGTTTTCTCAACAATAAAATTTATGATCATGTCCCTGAATTTAGACGTTTGAAAACCATCCTCCCTCTTCCCTCATTCTTTTCGTACGCTCTAAATTTAGAACGTCCTTCAAGAAAATTTCCTATAGTGGGTAATTTTGTTTGTTTTTTTTTTTCATTCCACGTCTATTGGCACATATTTTTATTTATGGGATAGGTTTTGAGTCAGTTTTCTTTTTTTACTTGCATTCGGGAAAGATGAGAAAACAAATGACACTTATTTATCACCTATTTTTTATTCTTCATACTATAAATACATCGCTCGCGCGTAAGTGGATGTGGATGTTTTTTTTTCGCACTCGAAATTCGCACACGATTATTATTGGTCGCCATATGGTGGCAAACGATGATTTCTCCCTCCCAAAGTGAAAATGAAGAGAAAAAAAAATACGAAGTTAAATTGCCAAATGTGCGAGGGAGTGAGGTTTGCCAAATCATATAATGCATATTTATGGCTTTATTTGGTTTTATAATTTAGATGAAATCACCACTTGGGAGGTGATGAATGTGCTATATTTTTTATTATCAGTTTGGAGGGATTTGTGCCTAAATTTCAACGCATTTGGTTTCCAATACTATTGGTGGTGATTCTTGTGAAAAGTTTTAAAATGATCTCAGTTTTATTTGTAAAATATGTGAATCCATCATCTTGTTAAAAAAAAGTTTCTTGAGCTAAATAATTTAAAAATACACGTTACACACTATAAAATACCTTTTTTTAAATCAGCTGTTAAAGAGAGTTCAATGTCTAAATTGTGTAATCCTAAACCCGTTTTGTATAGCGTACTACAAAGTTTTAGTTTTAACCTGCCCAGGCTCTTTTACCTGAATTTAATGTCTTTCGAAGCTTCAACCGCTCCAAAATTGGGAGCAATAAATTTATGGCGATGTATTCTTTTTATGACGACAGAGCCCTAAAACATCGGTGTAAAAACAGAAATTTACTGCTATCAGGGCCTACAGTTTAATTGAGACGGCTCTAGCTCTGATAAAGTGTAGCAAAAAATTAGAAGTGAAATAAAATAAGCAGCCTTTATTTGATTTTTTTTGTGAAGTTTAAGACTTTATTTGTAAATTATGTTGTTGTTCTTGAAAAAAATGTATTTTTGACAAAATTTTAGTTTTTTAGTATTTGAATATTTTTTCAAATTCATTTATTAGCAAAAAGATAAGAGAAAGTTTGAAGTTGACACTTACCGATCTCTAGAAGCCAAATATCGACGAACAGTCATCTTAAATTACCTGAAAAAAGAGAAGGAGAAAAGGTGTGAGAAATTATTACGATTAAATTTCAATAGAAAAAGATAAGGGCCAAGAGGACTTCCAATTGGTACCTTAGATAATGTTATAAACCGTGGTGTATCTATTTTTACCCGGGTTTTATTTTTCAAAGTAGCAAAACTATCGGACAAGAAATCTGAATTTATAATACAACTGTTTAGGAATTTAAAGCAATCGGCAAGCATGAGATCACTCAATCGATAGTGAAGACGTTGTTTATGTTATTTCACCATCAATACAGCGTATTTTTCATGCTAGCTCATAGTCATGATCATCGTATACATATTTTGCATCTCTCCATTCGATTTTTTTTCGGTAAACTTCAACAGATTGGTTCGAGAATTAGTGTGGGCGTAACTTTCTACAAGAAGAAAATAAATCCAAAAATTTAAGAAGCGTTGCCACCGGATGTGACATTTTTACACCATTGATGTAATTTTTAACAGTCAGGATGGCCGAGCGGTCTAAGGCGCTACGTTCAGGTCGTAGTCTTCTCTGAAGGCGTGGGTTCGAATCCCACTTCTGACAAGATTAATATTTTGCCGAAATTGAATATTTCCAAGACATAGTAGTAACGATGAATTTTGATTTAGAGATAATTACATATCTGGGTCTAAATCCAAATCATATCTGTAATCTAAAGATTAAACAAAGCAGCACGCAGAGAAAACTAGGCTTTTGAACCAAAACAAAAATGATTTTGTTTCAAAACATTCATTTTTTTGAATCTAACTCCTGTTTTATTTGAACCGAAAACTTTTGTTTTTGATTCAAAAAAATATTTTTTGAAACAAAGAATTAATTCTTTGAACTAAATATTTTTGGATTTTGAATTTAAGCAAATACTTTGATTCTAAATAAATGTTAATTGAGCTTATTTCTTTTAAAACAAAGTCAACTTTTTTTGAACCAAAGGAAAATGTTTTTTACTTGAAGAAATGATTCCTTTAAATAAAAACTTCAACCTTTGATTCAAAAGATATTTTGATTTGCCTTGCAAGAAGAATACAAAACCGAAAAATCGAATCAAGTTTGGCCGGTCGTGTGAAAATGTAGGTCAGAGTTAGCTATATTAGAAGGATTCAGGATGAAGTATGGTAAGTATGTTAATTAAAGAGTGAATATCGAAGATTTTCTATAAGTGATTGCGTTTTTACAGAACCAGAGCCGAAGGATGGTTTCCGTGGATGCCTCAACCAAGATGAAAGCTGCGCACGATGACACCGCTCCAAATCCAGCTGTCAGATCGACAAAAATTTGGACCGGATCGATTTTAGTGAACTAATTTGTGGCCAAGTGTTTCATCTGTTGTAAATAAAAATAAATTTAACATATAAATTTCTTTCTTTTTATTTTTTGAAATTCCTAATAGGAATTTCAAAACAACAGGAAATATGTCCTCCAATTGGAATAAATGGAAAATGGTTCAATGAACCAATCTTTTTAAATCTAAATCTAAATAACATTGTGGCGAACGAAAACAACTTTGTATCAAATGAAACTGTTTTTTGTTTCAAAGTATTAAGATTTTGATTCAAAGATTTTTCAAAAGAAAAATTCTTTGAAACAAAGGAAAATGCTTTTGAACCAAAAGAATTTTTATTTGTCCCAAAACCAAAGGAAAAAATCCTTTGTTTTTGCGGCACTTTCCTTTGAAATAAAAAACCTTTTCGCTGCGTGAGCATTTGATATTAATTTGAAATTGGCGAAATGGTCATGGAACTGATTTGTGTTCTCAATATTGATTTTTTTCTCCAATAATCTTACTAGTACCTCTGATCTTGAATAGTGTAACTTGTTATTCTGAATCTACACAAAAAATTATCTTTTGATGTTATACGATTGAAGTAAATTTAACCGTCATGACTTTATTTTCTTTAAGAGTTTTATAATGTTTTATTCTATTAGAATATATTGACAGTTTCACACGAACACCACCTTAGCAAGAGGCCTCAGCCCTAACCTCAAACCATGAGAGAACAGAATAGATTTTTGAGAAGGGCGCACGATAAACACGATTTTCCGATTCTAATATCGTCAGATTCGCCCTGTGGAAAAGCGATACACTGATGTTAGTATTTTGATTTTTTTGGGTGTTCAGGGATGCCGAGTGCATTGATATTTGGAAAATGATTATATTTTTTTTGATTGCATTCTTATTGAAAAACGTTTTCATGAGTACTGAGAATTTGCAACTTTCCCGTAGATTTCTATTCGAATGTGAAATTAAACGCTACATTTATCTTAACGAAATAATAACTGTCTGTAGCGCACACTTCAACAACGTGGCGAATTGTGTGGATATGTTTAAAATAATCAGAGCATGCAGGCTATTATTTTCATAGTCAACATAGACAGGGCTTTCATAAATTTACTTTTTTTGAAACGGTGAATGATTTTGCATTCGTTTAGAAGTTAAAACAACTGTTTTAAATCTACCAGCAGTACATGAAAATATATATCAGATGTTTTAAATTCACCTTGAAAAGTCATTAGAAAAAGATGGCTCATTTTCATCCATTTAGGGACGCCCTGTAATGAATTCAAACGTTTAGCTGTTGATGAGTTGAAAAATTGCATCTATTATTATAATTAGTTTAAAACAAACAAAAACTTTTTTTAGTAACGCAGCTAGCATCACTGGTGAGGCCGCCAGCACATCAAAGTTTGAAGTTATGGCTGAGGCCAATTTTTCGCCAATACTATCGTCCATATATACCCTTATATAAGGAATGTGATCGAAAAATGCAACACTTTGTTTCATGAATAACTTTTAAATTCATGGATTAATATTGATAAAATTTTCAGTTAAGCTACCTGGTAATGTAGTGTAGATGTATAAAAAGTTGTTTACAATCTGTCTAGTGGATTTTGAGATAGAGTTCAATACAGTAGTTCATTGTCAATTTTTTGGGCAGGATTGAGAAAGATCCTGGAAAATCCAAATGGGAGTCCTAAATCAGCTGGAAACCATCTATTCCACCAAAGTTCATATAGTAAATCGTTTAAAGAGTTCTAGAGAATCTAACAGTGAGCTAAAATTTGAATATAAGCAGATTATATCGGCTTTCCTGAAATTTTGACGACATCACACTAGTGCCAACTAGGAGTTAACGGGTTGGGATTCAACACGCAGCGAAAAGATTTTTTATTTCAAAGGAAAGTGCAGCGAAAACAAAGGAAAATTTCCTTTGATTTTGGGATAAATAAAAATTTCTTTGTTTCAAATGCATTTTCGTTTGTTTCAAAGTTTTTTTCTTTTGAAAAATCTTTGATTCAAAATATTGATACTTTGAAACAAAAAACCGTTTCTTTTGATTCAAAGTTGCTTTCTTTTGCCACTTGGTAATTTAATTTAGATTTAAAAGCATTTATTCATTGAACCATTTTCTATTTATTCCAATTGGAAGCGTCATATTCTGTTGTTTTGAAATTCCTATCAGGAATTTCAAATAATAAAAAAAAGGATTTCAAATTTAAAATTTATTTTTATTCACAAATGAATGAAACACTGGGTCACACAATGGTTCACTTTAATCGAATAAACCGGTTTAAATTTTCGTGGACCTGATCGCTGGATTGGAGCGGTGTCACCTCGGTTGAGGAATTCAGGGACTTGGAAAACCATCTATCGGCCGTGGTCCTGTAAAATTTCAAGCACTTATTGAAAATCTTCAATATTCATTCTTTAATACATAAACTTACCATACTTTATCCTGAATCCTCCTAACTAAGCTAACTCTGATTCACATTTTCACACGACCAGCCAAACCGATTTTTCGTTTTAAATTCTTCTTACTCAATGCAAAAAACCTTCTAAGTTTGAAGTTTTTATTTTAAGAAATTATTCCTTTGCATTGAATACATTTTTCTTTGGTTGAAAGAAAATTTACTTTGTTTCCAAATAAATATGCAATTGAACAAATGTCTTTTGAATCAAAGAATTTGTTTAAAATCAAAGTCCAAAATTATTCGATTCAAAAAATTAATTCTTTTTTTCAAAAATTATTTATTTAAAACAAAACCATAATTCATTGATTCAAAGAAAACAGGAGATTGAATCGAAAAAATTAATTTTTTGAATCAAAGTCAGTTTTGTTTTGTTTCAAAATCCAAGTTTTCTCTGCGTGAAGATTCAACCATAAGTTTAAACACTTTTCACGCACACTCGTGCACTAGAGCAGTTGACATTACTGTAAAGAATATAAAGAAATCATGGTGTGAGTGAAGTGACGTTTGATATTCAATTTCTTAGTGTGAAGATGTGCTTTCACTCAAAGCTTGAATGCAAAGCTGCGATGCTCAAGAAGAAAGCTGTAATAAAGCTTAGATCTCATCTCGCAGAGCGGCAGCACAATAAACATTGTGTAGGCGTCGCCAACCATTTGTTCGAGAGAAAAAGAGCCCGACTTTCTTGATACTATGAGATCTTTGATAAAAGTGAAGATAATTGATTGCATAAAGTTAAGAAAGGAGATCAATTTCTCCGACTGGTTCGTCTAGCTGACTAATAAACATGCCTGACATAGTTTCTACAAGATAAAAAAAAAAACTACCCATCGATAAAATAAACAAAATATGGTGGTCAAATCGTGCGAAAAATATTTAGACCACAAGAGGGTAAATTTGTTAATAACATTTGTAAATTTGAAAAAAAAAAATCGAAATGGACAGCAAAATGAATTCTTTAGCAAGCACCACAAAGTGTATACTCTGTTAAAGCTGGATCTGGAATAGTGCCATTAAGCTAAAACTGAGGTGAAGTGATAAAAAGTCAAATATGTTGTTTTTGTGCCGAAAGAGGAAAAAAGGCCAAATTTACACTATCCTCTAAAAAATTCAAAATTTTGAGAAATTTAGAAGGTCAAGCTTCAGGAAATATAATCAAAAATAGCCTTGATTTGGAAAATTATAGAATTACGGAAAATTATAGAATTATAGTGCCCCAAATGACCGAACTTTTCAAAAAGTTATGTGCTGTCGGCTAAAATTGATCCTCGGCTTAGTACAAGATCTCATGCCAAATTTGGGCGAAATCGGATCACGGGAAGAGGTCGCTCAACAAGCCTGAAGTTTGTATGGGATTTTGAGATATTTTGTTCGGGAGAAACATGAAAAAACAGTTTTTCATCAATAACTTTGGTTTCCGTCTGCCGATTTCTTCCAAAAACGGGTTTTTTTAAAGCCTAAACTAAGAAAAATATTTCATCCGAAAAAGTTATTAGGCTTCAAAAATGGGATAACTTTTTTAACGGTGGTATTCAGCACTATTAATGAGGCGTCAATATGTTCGACCGCCTCGACTCATTAACAGTGATGAATACCATCCTTAAAAAAGTTAACCCATTTTTGAAGCCTAATAACTTTTTTGTCTTAACTCTAATTGAAATGCAGTCTTCGGATGAAATATTTTTCATAATTTAAGCTTAAAGAATAACCATTATTGAAAGAAATCGGTCGACGGGAACCAATGTTATTGATGAAAAACTGGTTTTTCATGTTTCTCCCGAACAATATGTCTCAAAATCCCATACAAACTTCAGGCTCGTTGAACGACCCCTTCCCATGATCCGATTTCGCTCAAATTTGGCATGAGATCTTGTACTAGGACTAGAATCAATTTAAGCCTGCAGCGCATAACATTTTACAGGTTTTGAATTTCCCATACAAATTTGGGGCAGTCTAATGATCATATGTAAGTAGATAAAACAACATTAACCTGTCAATGTGGAGGCAATATACATACATAAATTTCATTCATTCTAAAGCGACGAAAACTACACCAATTGAGTGTTATTCGACTCCCTATTCGTACCTATCGGAAGGATGCAAGAGAGCGCAAGAGTTTGCTCTCATTGCCTTCAAATTGTTGTCAGCGACAATATTTTCCAGTTCTTTCATTGGTTAATATATCACAATTCCCATTTGGATGCACTGCTGGTTGAAGAGAGAAAATTGACGATGATATTCTCACTTGAAGCCCGCACAGGAGCGAAATCATTTCAAAATTTACATACCTGGTGGACTTTCTGTTATATCCGATTAAAACTGACTACAGGCGACATTCAATATGATTTTTTCACTATGCAGTTGGAATTGCGATTCTAAACACCATTGTAAACGACTTAAGTTATCATTTCTGATACGATTTCATGTTTGCTGGGTATGTTTCAGCAACTGATTCTGGAAGATTTTGACGTCATGTACTTCTTGAACTTTTGTAAGATTGTATTAATAATCTGTAGATTTGAAGATTCGGCATTTAATTTTTTTTTTATGAATCATTTTCGAGTGAAACAATCATTAATCACTAATGAACACCTTTATGAAAAACAAAAACTGATTTAAAATTTGAATCTGAGTATTACCCTCATAAAATCATGGATTTAGATTTGCCTGAATATCCAGGTTTAAGAAATATCACGCCTTAACAGATAAAAACTTAAAATTTGCCCTTAAAATTTAATAGATTACATTCCAACTGTTTCTGAGATCGCTAGAGAAAGTTTTTTGTGTTATTAAATATTATAGATTTTAGTTCATTTTACAACTTTGATGAATACTGCAGAATGTGTTGGCTTATGCTTTCAGAACATCAAATATTCATTTTGTATAAAGTTCTATCAATTTTGCCGGAATTACCTTTTTTAATCAGAACCGGAAAATAAAAAGAAGACTTACACTTTCTGAACATTTGCAATATTATACAGATTTGCCAAAAAAGTGAAGGACTTTCTTAAATGAATTTGCACATATTTTCAAAAGTTTTCTCAAAAAACACAACCGGCTGTATTGGGTTTCAAATTTATATTTCAATTCAAAATTAAATATTGGATACTGGCTGTGCATATTTATAATAAGCAAAGAAAACAATTATTCTCTTTCATTTTCACTAAGGATATATTTATTTTCAGACTTTTTTTACATTCCAACACTGGCTTTGGGTTGGCAGCTTTGTGCAAAAGTGTTGATCATTCGGCACCTAAAAAAGAGTTTTGATTAGTATCTTTCATAGAATGTCTACCTGTCCAATAAAAACTTACCATTGACTTGATGTCTGATTGCTAAAATATAGAGAAAAAGAAAAATAGATGGATAAATCTTACAAAAAATCGTGAAAAAGAGTCTCACCTTGCTACAGCGTGCGAAATCTTACAGACTCCAATTTGACAGCTAGATTGCTGACTTCCAGCAAAAAAGACCAATTGCTGGAAAGTTCAGCAATTTGAAAAGCGATTGCTAAGAACACGACCGAATGCTGAAAAATCCAGCAATTAGAAAATCGATTGCTGGTCTCCAGCAAAAATTTGGATTGCTGAACGTTTCCAGCAATTTTTTTTTGCTGGAAATCGAGGCAAAAGTTTACTGTGTAGGTTTTTGAAAATAAGAACCTCAATAAGTATGCGCGAATATTGCGTTTTATTTAAGTGAGATGAGGTTTATCAAATGGAGTAGTTTTGAATGCGGCTTTATGCGGGCTTCTCAGCAACAGAGAAATCGCTATTTTAATATTGCGACTGGAATACGGCTTTCCAGTGAAATCTTTTTGTGTTTAAGGAGTGATTCCAGTGTGCATTTGGAAATCTGTTTTCCTCTCAAATATTGGTTTTGTTTGGTTGAGGTTTGTGACCTAAGAACAACGGAAGAAAAACCAAACAGAATTAAAAACCATGATGGAAATTGAAGAGGGGAAAATTGTGATAGTCATCAGCGCATTGACTACTGAGTAACAATGTTGGGGGCAAGTAGAATGTGCTGCTGAGTGCATGAAGTTGGGCGCAAATTATGTTGGCATGAAAAAAAAAATCGGGACTTGTTTTTTGGATTCAATTCGTGTTATCGACAGGTTTTCCTTGAACAATTGTACTGGCCAAAAGGTAAGATGTGTCTATCCATGCAAATGATTGAATATATAAGAATGCTCAATTAGTTACCAGCTAGCCAGGTATATACACGGATGCCGGAATACCTGTAGAAAAATCCTTTAAAATGTTATAAATTTTGAACTGGTTGTGTACCTGATTGTCTCATTCATACAATATATACATAGGTACTAACTAGACACAAGGCGCACTCTTTACATAACAGTTAACACGAAGCCATGGTAAATAATGCCTGTGACAACATACTTTGGCAAAACTGCGGTGAATCCGTGCACTCATGGTGGATTACCAACATAGAACATACATTTTCAAAGGTTTTCCCAAAATCACAGAAATCATGATAGAAAAAATGTATATTTGGTTTCAGCAATCCAAAAAAGCTTGTGAAAAAAATGATACTATAAATGTAAAGACAATGAATAGAAATTTTGTTAAGGAATTTGATGATGTTGAAATTTGCAGTTTGAATATTTTATCCAAAGTCTTGTCTAGCAAAAACGAAATTGGAGTAACTGCCAATGTGTGTCCGACATTACAACTGACACTAAAATTTGGTAACACCTCAAATAAGATTCACCATGACTCTTTTGATTTGGATGTGTTTTGATACAATTTTAAAAATCTAACGCATTTCGCGTTTTTAAACTGTTTCAATGTAGAAGACATCCTATTTGCAAATTGTCAATACAGCGATTTCCAGAATATCCCATTAGACGGAAAATTGCCATACTTCTGAAACATTGAAATGAATACCGAAACGTGGGATGAAAAAATAAAACATTAATAGTTAGGGGAGAGTGGCCCACGATACGGCCATGGGGAAACGTGGGCCACTTTTGATATCTCAGATATGTGTTGAGATAAAAATCTCAAACCAACTGTCATCGTCGTCACTTTGCGTTAGCACATATTTCTATATGTAGTTGACTGAAAAACGCATCATATGCTTCTTTTATTTATCAAGCTAAGAAAAGTTAGAAAAATTTATTTACATAATTAAAAAAACACCCGCTAATTTCATCGATGGGGAACCTAAAGTGCATAACAAAAATATGTTCATACGCTTATGATCTTAGTTTTTTCATGATCTTTCACGTGGAAAAGGAATTTTAGATGAAACATCAATAAGTCATACAAACGCAACCAATTTGCAAATCATAGCTTGTGGGGAATCGTGGGCCACACATCTGAATCACCTATATTTTTATGTTTTTATACACATTCAGAACTTAAAATACGTTTTTCCTATCTGCAAAATTTTCTTATGCCAAATGAAGAGTTATGAAAAATATTTTGTCCATCCTGTATAAGAAATTTTGATAAAACGTTCGTGAGCCAGGTTTTGGAATCTATTCGATCATACACAGCTCTTTTTTTATTTCATCATCTGAAACTGCTTTAAAATAACAAAATGAATTAGGAAATCACAGTATTGGATCAACTCATAAACTTTGCATGTTACTTGGTCAATTTGGATTTGATGGCCTACGATTCCCCACCATTTTTCAAAATCCAAAAAGTATTGTCGGAATTTGGGGGGAAATAACTTATTAAAAATTAAAAAAAAATACCTTATGATACCTTGAAAATGTAGAAAACCATACCATTTTTGATTTTCATTTTATCATTTATAATAAAGAAGTTATGGAACAACGAAAAAAGTGGCCCATGATTCCCCACTCTCCCATACGATATTTTTCGAAAATGTGATAGCACAAAAAGAAGTTTGTTTAAATAGATGTCCCTGTAAGTGAAAATATAGGGGAGAGTGGGGATACTTGATCCCCTTTTCTTATTTTCACCATATCTTTCTGGAAAAAAATAGCAACTCGCCGTCTTTGACATTTTCTGACAGCTTGTAACTTCAAGTTTCTATGCTCCAAAAATTAGATCGATACTTGAATCCGTTGATGAACTAGAAGCATTTTCGTGGGAGTAAAAAAATTGCGATTTTTTTTAAGTTAGGGGAGACTTGATCCCTTATTGAAGGAGACTTGATCTTTTATTCAGGAAGCCGTAATCCTTGTATAAAAATCAAACAAAACCCCAAGATAGAATGTTAATTGACTATTTTGGTCATGTTTGTTCTCATTTCACAATTTATAGCAGACATAAGAAAATCCTATAACTTTATCTCAACGCTAATAACATTGCATACTTAAAGGCGCTATTTTTTATAATTAAGAGAAAATTAATTATTTTTACTCTTTTCTTCAGACAGTTGTTTGATAAATATTAGTTTTTGGATAAATATTAGTAATTTCGTAATCAGCAATCATCACGATCAATTCAGAAGAAGAATATGCTGTTTGGAAGGGGGATCAATTGTACCCATCTCTAGGGGATCAATTATACCCATAATCAACATTTTAGAAAACTTTTTCTGAAAAAAGTTGAGAGTTTTCCATTGCTTTGAAAATTTGGCATTATGAAGTTCATTTTACGCTCGTACGATTGATACATTGGAACAAATATTTTTTTCATAATTTTCCCAAGTAAGGAACATTTTAAAGTGATGAAAAAAGATCTTCAAGTTACATTTTGTGAAATTTTTCAAACAAAGTTCAATTACTCAAACAATTATTTTGTTAAAATTTATTAAACTACAAGCATTGTTATTTTGCTCATATTGGCACATTTTTCTAGAACATTTGATCTTTGTAAGACATTCCAGTTTCGAGATATAGCTAAGGAATCAAGTATCCCCAGGGATCAAGTATCCTCATTCTCCCCTACTGTTAACAAGTCTATTGCGATATAACATTGATATCATGAATCAACACATAAATGCTATTTAATATTACAGAACTAATCTGAAGTTCCAATGGCTAAGTTTTTTTTGCAAAAAATTTCCTTAAGGAAGAAATATTCAAACGAGTATGAGACATTCGCTCAGATTTTCTGTGAAGATTGATGTTACTTACTAGTAGAACAAATCCTATTAGGTACATGTCACAAATCAACCTAAACTTTCGGAATCGAAAACAAATTTTTGATGTAAACAAAGCCAACTCAGACTACTTTGATATAATAATGTTTCAAAAAAAAACATTTATTTATTTAATATCAAATTCCTCTATGCTGAATGGTTTCTCAAGAGCTTTAAAGTGGTTAAAGTGGTTCTAAATTTTCCTAGACGTCTGTCTAAAAGCTCTCGTCAACAACCCCATTGTAGGTTGGAAAGGAAATTTAACTGATTGCACTTCCTTCTCGCCATTTTCGGTAGTACCCGCTCATTTGCATCCGGGAAATTTAATTTTCCATAATTTATCGTACAATTTTCGCACTTGTGAAAGGCAAACCCTCTTTCCCCACTGAAAGTACCTCGCAAACGCCTCTCTACTCTATCCCAATTGCCGGTCATGTCTGCTTCTATTCCGGCATCTTGAAAGCGACTTACTGGCTGCTTTTTCTTTTCAGGCAAAATTTTCCCAAAGCAGAGAGGAATCCTTTTTAAAATGCATGCCAAACACTTTGTAGCACTACACTTTCTTTGAGAGCTGTTTCGCTGCGAACAAGTTGCTTTGGATTCTGCTTTTTTACTTTTTTTCAGTCAGTTCAAACCAACCAGCAACTCAATTTATGCAGCTTGAAGATTTCCTTCTTTGACCGAAACGACGAAGGTTTTCTTTGCCCGGCGTCGTCCCCGGAATTCAACATGCTTGACGGCTGAAGTTGGAAAACTTTCTCTTTCGTTGGAGGCGCCAGGCATAGAAATGTTTCTAATTAAATTCCATTCCGGCTGGGAACGTATTTTCGAAACCTTGAACATTTAGAAGAATGAGTAACTTGAAAAAAATCCTAAAAATGCCGACGGTAGTTCGTAAGGTATGAAAATTCAGAATTCAAAAATATAAAGAAACTTTATAGAAGTGGTGTAAAAAATTAAAGAAATTAAAATGTTCATTCGAACTTTTCTGTCATAATTCTTTCGTACCGATTTTTTTTTAAACTTATTGCGAGAAAAAATAAAAAAATTGAATTGGGAATTCATGTTAACAATCAAAGACAATTTAGGTTCAAATTACACATTGAAATTTTCCCCTTAAGATTCCAGATATCAAAATCAGATTTCAGATTCAGATTTCAGATTCAGATTTCAGATTTCAGATTTCAGATACAGATTTCAGATTCAGATTTCAGATTCAGATTCAGATTTCAGATTCAGATTTCAGATTTCAGATTCAGATTTCAGATTCAGATTTCAGATTCAGATTTCAGATTCAGATTTCAGATTCAGATTTCAGATTCAGATTTCAGATTCAGATTTCAGATTCAGATTTCAGATTCAGATTTCAGATTCAGATTTCAGATTCAGATTTCAGATTCAGATTTCAGATTCAGATTCAGATTTCAGATTCAGATTTCAGATTCAGATTTCAGATTCAGATTTCAGATTCAGATTTCAGATTCAGATTTCAGATTCAGATTTCAGATTCAGATTTCAGATTCAGATTTCAGATTCAGATTTCAGATTCAGATTTCAGATTCAGATTTCAGATTCAGATTTCAGATTCAGATTTCAGATTCAGATTTCAGATTCAGATTCAGATTTCAGATTTCAGATTTCAGATTCAGATTTCAGATTCAGATTTCAGATTCAGATTTCAGATTCAGATTTCAGATTCAGATTTCAGATTCAGATTTCAGATTCAGATTTCAGATTCAGATTTCAGATTCAGATTTCAGATTCAGATCTCAGATTCAGATTTCAGATTCAGATTTTAGATTCGGATTTCAGATTCAGATTTCATATTCAGATTTCAGATTCAGATTTTAGATTCGGATTTCAGATTCAGTTGTCAGACTTAGTTTTTTAAATCAAATTTTCGATGTCAGATTCAGATTTCGGATTCATTTTCGATTATCAGAATATTCATTAACACTTAGCATTATTCTTATTTCATTTATTGGCACAATAAGATATCGTTGACTTCTTTCAAAATATGCTTTTTTTTAGTCTGTTTACTGCATTATTTATATTTTTTATGTATTGTGAAGTTCCATTATGCCTTGTCCTGTGCTGACTTTAAAATTGTGAGAAGCTGCCCCAATTAGGTTTATGCAGATTCTGTCCCTAAAATTTGTAATCTAATTAACCGTTAGGGCTCATCGACAAACGGTTAGAAATTCAAATAGGCCCTAAGCTCTAATTTCCATTTCCATCGGAGCATTACCCCGTCGGTCGTCAGGAAGAAAATGTTTCCATAAGGAACTCATAGTTAACGAGTTCCGGAGACAAAGACCCATTCTTGACAGGGCAGAGCTGGAAAAAAATCGTCCTCGACATTGAGAATCCCCCGGGAGAACTTCACATTTCCTCTAGCCACCGTACTCTATTTTTCCTAGAGGTAGAACGAAAGTTTCTCCAATCAAACGTGCGGATGAAGAATGGGGGGAAAGGCACATCGCGCGCCAAAAACCGGTCGAACCTCGTGCTTGGGTGATGGTCTGATAGTCGTCTCGGGCGTTCCTTCGTCGACGTCGCCTTCGTCGTCGTCATTGTCCGGAACCGGTCGGGGATCTTCGCTATGCGCGTCCGGCGTCTTGGTGGAAGATCGTCATCTGGTCGTGCTCATCATTAGCCACATCGGCCCCACCAGCCAGCGGGCAAAAAAGGGGGGATTGGCCGGACCCATCGGACGGAATCCAAACGGAAAAGTTCGCGCATTCGGATCACACTCGGTTGTTACTCTCCACCCAGAGAGAAAGAAAGAGTGCGATAGCGACCAGGTTGGCAGGAATCGAAGCTGGTGGAGCACCGACGAAAAAGTCGCTTCGAAAAAGGCGAACTCACATATCGCTGCCCCTCCCGATTGGGGCCGCCGTCCCAGCCGGTGTGGAGCAGCTACTGATAACAACAATAATAACAGGCAGTGGTGGCGGTAATAATAATAATACCATTAGTGATAGTAATAAGAATGTAAAAAAAACAACTTTGTACGTTCGTTTGGGGACGATGAGCTTCGGCGTTGGCGCGCGTTTTGCTTTCGTCGTGTCGTCGATTGATTCCCCTCCGAAAGACGACTGATGAGTTTTCTTGAAGCCGATGACGGAGAAGAGCTCGTAGATTATTCTGAAAATAAGCGGCCTACAAGCTGTTGGTCTTGAATTATACCTACTTTAAAAAATGGTTGAGACTTTGTAACAAAAAAGATTTCATTATTTAATCATTATATTATAAAGGTTCTATCAAAGTATAAAAAACTTACTGGCCACTTTGAATGAAATTGATTAAATCTGGTAACTTAACAAAATAATGTTGCAAGTAATTTGAAAGTAATTCAGAAAGTTTTCATCAAAAAGCAAAAAGTTAATTTGGATTTGATTACATCTTTGAATTAGATGCTTTCGTATATTAATTTTTTTGGAACATTAATATTTTGCTTCAATATTCTCATCTTTCGCTCGATACCTCACCTTAAACTCATCACACAAGGGGATGTAGCTCAGATGGTAGAGCGCTCGCTTAGCATGTGAGAGGTACGGGGATCGATGCCCCGCATCTCCAAAGAAGTATTTTGCCCTAAATAGCAGTGACAAGAAGGTGAAGATATAAGTGTAAGTTGGCTCTACAAAACGCCTTAATTTATACTTATACCACTTGATTGTTTTTCTATAGCAAAATCGAACGGATTTAAAAAAAAAACTCTCAACGTTTTCTCTTGCTACCCTTCCTTCTTATTCCCGTACAGTGAGCTATTTGAAATCAGTAGGATTCACAGTCCTATAGTATGAAATAAAATGTCGTAAACAATATTTTTCCGCTTTCAGAACTAAAACGTTCTGTGGTTTAAAGATTGAAAGCAAATATAGTTTTAAACTTGTTCATTTTTCATCATCAACAGATCACATATTGATCCAAATGATAGGTTAAAAATTAAAGACAAACTACAATTACACGGAATTTACCCTATACTATACTTAAAGCACTAAGGATTCTTCTTCGGAATAATTCCCTCGAAACGTCAAAATCAAAATGATCGGAGAAGCGGTTAAACGTCTTTATTGCACCAATTAGCGCTTTATTAGCTCCGTAGTTATTCTGTCGGAGAGGAGCAAAGAGCTGAAGATTACGATTCCTCAAGTCTCGGGATCGCACGCTGAGTTGGAGTGCAAGCAGATCGGCAACAATAGAGGCCCGTGTTGCAGTCCGGCGGGCCTGCAGCTTGTCGATGTCGATAAGGCGGCAGCAGCTTTCGTAGCTGGGGAGTCAGAACGGGTCTTGCCAGTTCAGGTTCCGGAGAGCGAAGCGCAAAAAACGCCTCTGGATGGGCTCGATACGCTCCGAGCCATTTTGGTAGTAGGGGCACCATACAGCCGAGGCATATTCGAGGGACTATCGAACCAAGCTGCAGTAAAGACTCTTGAGACAGTAAATACCCTTAAAGTCTTTTGTCATGCGGAATAAAATACCCAGGCATCTGGAAGCTTTATCGACGATGTAGTTTGTGTGGATCTTGAAATCCAACCGTTTGTCCAGGATCACACCAAGGTCTTTCACATGCTCAACTCGTGCAATTGCTTCATGTCCAAGAAAATAATCAGCCGATAGCGGTAGCCGCTTGCGTGAAAACGAAATTACCGTACATTTGTTGCGATTCAAGGGAAGGCAATTGAAATCACACCAGGCGGCGAAGATGTTAAGCTGGCTCTGCAAGACGATGACATCTTCAGGGCTGTTGATGGATTGAAACAATTTCAAGTCGTCGCCATACGCCAGTTTTGGTCCATCGAGAAGCAGCAGCACGTCGTTGAAGTAGATCAGGAATATGATGGGTCCTAGGTGGCTCCCTTGAGGTACTCCAGAAGAGGCAGGGAATTGATTGGAAAATGATTCACCTGATCGTATTATAAGTTTCCGTCCTACCAGGTAGCTATGGAACCATTCCAGTAAAGAGCCGCAAATACCGATACGATCTAGTTTGGCTATGGCTATTTTGTGGTTTACCTTGTCGAAAGCAGCGGTCAGGTCGGTGTAGATTACGTCGGTTTGAGAACCCATGGCAAAACTGTCTTGCACGGAAGATGTGAACGTCAACAGGTTTGTTGTCGTAGAGCGTTTGGGTATGAATACATGTTGTTCGTTAGAGAAATAAAAATTGCAATATGTGAAAAATGGATCTAATACAACCAGCTCAAACATTTTGGCGATCGCACATAGGGCAGAAACACCGCGATAATTGTTAACGTTCCTCCTGTCACCTTTTTTGTATACCGGAAACATGTAAGCCTCTTTCTAAATGGAGGGGAACGTGGAATCCGTGAGCGATGATTGGAAGATTCGTTTTATAGGAGTCAGCATATGTGATATATAGCGTTTTAGAAAAGTCGTTGGAATGCCATCCGGAAAAGTACTACGAAATTTGTCAGCGAAGAGGTTACAAATATCAAGGTCCGAGGTCGCCGGCTTGTCATCCAAAAACATGTAGGACGGTAAGCCCGATTCTTTCCGTTGGTCCTTAATGTACTGCCAAAACGATTTGGGTCTAGTTTTAAAACCACGCTGAATCCGGATAAGGTACCCCTGGTAACAACGCGTGCATACTTTTTTATAAGCTGCGTTAAGTTTGCTATATTGGTTTTTGGCGTGGAGAGACTTGTGCCTCAAGTAGTAGCGGAGGGCTTTGTTTTTGAGTGCTTTCATAGGTCGCAACTCTTTCGTGACCCAGGGAGCACGTAGGTCAGAGGCTGCTGAGGGTTTTGTTACGTGACGATCGAT
The DNA here is from genome assembly GCF_029784155.1 of Uranotaenia lowii. NCBI lineage: Eukaryota > Metazoa > Arthropoda > Insecta > Diptera > Culicidae > Uranotaenia > Uranotaenia lowii. The sequence continues at coordinate 221,870,211 of NC_073693.1, read as the reverse complement.
GAGGTAGTTGATGACATGGGAGAACTTCATAGCAGCGGCGTTTGGATCGGACGATTCGAGTTCAGAATTCCAGTCGATGGCGTCAAGCGTTTGTGAAATAGCGACAAAATCGGCGTTCTTGAAATCGAGAAAAAAGGATGCTGGCTTCTTTATAGGAGTCACAAGTTCAGAGATTTCAAGCGAAAGCAGCAGTGCCGGGTGGTGAGGAACAAGCTTAACCAGAGGCGCAGGAGCCAGTTCAATCGTTGCCAATTGGGATCCGTCGTTTACAAAACAGAGATCGAGCAAGCCACCATTCTCATTCTCGACGCTGTTAATTTGTCGGAGAGTTGCTGTGCTGACTACTCATTTTTGGTGGTAGATGCAGCTTTATTTGTATCAACCACTTCATAGTAGTTGGCCCGTGCGGAACAAAAATTTGATATGTGATGATAATGCTTCTAAATGAATTCTACCCGTTCATTTTCACCATCTTTCATTTCATCTCTCCATCCATCATTCAAATTCATAATCTTTAGATGTCCTTTCTAAAAAGGACATCACTTTTCACCGATAAGGCCGATAAATTAAAGTAACAAACATTAAGTAATAAATTTTCGTTGTTTTTGCGATACTAATGTTGATATACATTGGATTGAAAAAAACGATGAACTTCAACAAAAATATTTTTTGGTCCTTATTGTAGAAATTTTCACTGAAGATGAATTGTCTTTTTTTGGAATTCGAGCTATTCTTAAACTGAATATTGAATGATATTGAATTTTAATCGGAATCGACTCTTCTTGCAAGAAGCTGTAATTGTTTTTTCCTGTAATCGAGAACTTTTAATTTATACTGAATCATTTCCTGCTTTAGTTTTTGCTTTTTGAGCATGTACTTTTTGTCGTAACCGGTGTTAATAATTGGCAGTACAATATAACCTAGCATGTCCGATCGCTCCAAAATTCGCTAACAAACTGACTGTCTTCGTTTTGTCTCTTCTGGTAACGCGAATTCGGTGAAAGGGATAGAGATTTCCAAAATCTCTCATTTTATGCCAATATCTCTTTTCATGTCAATAGAGCAGGGTTGGGGTAAAACGCTCTGAATATAATATACGACACGCTCAACGGAAACAAGTTGAAATGACGTTTTTTCACAACTTCTTCTTTCAAACCTTGTACTCATTCCGCATTTTATTTTTGCTTCTAAATATAGCTCCGATACACCACAATATCCCCCTTCTCTAATCTTAGAGAAGTATAATTTGAAATGTAACTTGAATTTTAACCCTGATTGAATTGTTGTCGTAATATTTCTTTTTATATAACTTAGGAACTTGTCAGGAGATCATTTTTAGCTCACAATGGCTTACTTTTTTCAATGTTTTTCCAGTGTTTCCGAAACTTTTTTCTACTTTTACTCTTATTAATTTTATTTTTGTTTTCTTCATCTCTTTAAAAACGTCCTTTTATTTTTTTTTTAAATTCCTTACCAATCACGTTCTCTTATTTCGAGTCACCTTTTAGTTCAACATTAAGTTATTCAGCCTTTTTATATTTTGTTCCCCCTTATTCGTGACAAAATTACACTCAGCCCGATATACATTTTTGAAATCATTCGAACTCAATTTGAGTTATTTGTCCTGAGCGTGTAAAAGTGAACGTAAACAAAACAAATCCATGAGATTTGCAAATGCTTGTATCGTTCATCTGGTGATTACCTTTTTATTTTAACTTCCAACTTGGCCATTTGGCCTACGAAGGAATAAACATCCCGAATACCAACTAACTCGATTAATCTCGTTGGGCTCAAATCACTGCTGTTTCCGTTCGAAGTTTGAAGGAGATACCAATACTAGAAAAATTGTAATGGATACGAAAAGAAACTCTCGGTGTTATCGCCGTTCTTCTATAACTTCGGAAAGAGCCCACTTATAACATTCAGTAAGTATTATCTTCAGATATCGTCAGATTTCCAGATGCATATCAAAAGAAATAAGTTGAAAGCCACCAGTTTCAACCTGAACCAATGGTTTCCATCTATTACAGAACATCCTTTGCCAAGTATCATCCTGCTCATTCCCGCACGCCGTGATCGAAATCAACAATTTTCCGATGAAGCCCTGTACCTAAGGTATATGAAACTTTTCGAGTGCACGAGTGCACAAAGGTATTCGTATTCATATTCTTCCTGAACCATCTGTGAGATTGTGAGATTGAAAACTTTTCTTAAAATGTTTTATTTTTCGTAGTGCATTTAAAATACCCGCGACTTGAAAAAACTTTTTATTTGTTCTCTACACACTCTACATTATAAAGGTTTTTTTTTTCTTTAAATCATGTTAAATTGTGGTTGTCTTTGAATAGGATTTGATTCGAAATTTTTCATCTTGACATTCTCTTGACAATCCGATCTGAATTCTATTTTTCTAGGAATTAAATTGTTTAACCTGAAGAAACTATGATTTGTTTAAAACATAAACTGAATCCTTGACCTTTTTTTATTTTTTAGATCTTTAATAAGACTCTCGAATCTAAATTGTTTTAAATCTTCAACATATATTAATTAAACTCTCCATTCCTATTTTGAATCTCATAATAGATTTCAATCTTAATTCTGAATATTAAGTTCAATATTAGAATTGAAATCTGAATTGCGAATCTAGATTTTCTAACCTTTTATTCAACACTTAAACTTAAATTTTAAAATTGACCTTCCAATCATCTTTCTTTTTTTTTTTTAATCTTAGATTCAATGCGATTTCATAACCTAACTTTGATTTCAATACCCAATATAAGTATTGAAGGCCGAATTCTTTTCTAAAAATCTAAATTTCAAACTTAATTAAGATCATCAAACTGTATTTAACTATTTTAATGAACCTGACAAGCTTAATAATTATTGAATATGAATGAATCTTCACTTGAATTCTCGTATCGTATCGTACCTTAATTTTACGTTCATGATTTTTTTTAAGCTGTATTTCAATCTGCATTTATACTTCGTATTGGAATACAAACGACATTCTTAAATCCATTTTTTTTTTTTCATTGAATCCTGAATACGAATCATTCTTCGCGAACTCAAATCGTGGATATCATAAATCTGACTTTTGAATATTTCTGTTAAGATTGATCCAATCCAATCGTTTTTTTTTATTTATGTTGGAGCTTGAAATTTTAATCCGAAATTCGCTTCTTAAACTATTAATGTGAACCTTAGTGTTGAGTCTGATAACCTTAATCATCATTTCCAAACTCTCAATCTCACTTTATTTTAAACCATCAAATGTTAATACTTTATTTTTTTAAATCTATATTTATACTCGAGATCCAACGTGATGTTTGACGCAATTCTTCTGTATCCTGATTTTCAACCATATTTATTTTAGTTTTTTTTTCAGTAATTTTTTTTTAATTATTTTTAAATCGTTTTTAAATACCCATAAAATCAGATTTTATTCATTTTTTTTTTAAATTTTGTGTCATTAATCTTGAATTAATCTTCGGAATCTTTTATTATCTGTGCTTTTATCTTTATCTGAATATAAAACATACTCAAACGTTTTATGTCAAATCTGTATTTCAAAAAAAACTTTATCACATTTCCTATTAAGTTGATTTAAAAACTGAAGTGGAATCTGAATTTTGCAAATCGAATCTTAATGTCACCATACGTGCCGGTTAATTAAAAATCTAGTTTTCAATTTTCAATAATTCTCAATCAGGATTTAAATCTAGAATCAAAATTTATTATGTTAATGAAAAATCTGAATCTCGAGCCTCGAATCTCAAACTTCATTTTGACTTTGAATTTGAACCCCTTTTTTCAATCCTCTCATTAATTTTGATTCAAAACTTGGGTCTCGAAGTTTTAATCTCAAACCTGAATGTTGAACGTAAATTTCGAACATGTCCAAATTTCGGATTTTTTCTCTTAATCCGATTCTTGAAACTTAATTTCAAACGCAAATTTTGACTATCTTAAACCTAAATCTTCTGAATCCAACATCTGATCATTTATCTAGGTATTTGAATTGTAAATCTTCATCTATCTGGATGTGCTAGATTTACAGGGATTTTTCTTCCATTTTTTTAATAGTGTACCTCAATCTTAATTGCCTCAGTAACTTAATATCTACCACTCGAATCGCCAACTTTTGTTTGAACTCTTTTCTCAGTTTAATCCAAGTTATAAATCAAGTTCTTGAATATCAATTTTCATAAAAGGATATAATAATCTAATTTTCAAACCTCAATATTTTTCCAAACTGAATCTTGAATCAAAATCTTTGTCGAAAATGAAGATTATGAGTCTTTGAATCTTCAACTTCATTCTTACTTTCGAATTTGAATTTGAATTTTATTTTTCAGTCACATTTTCTTGATTCAAACCTTGGTACTCCAAATATGAATATCAAACCTGAAGGTTGAACGTACATTTTGAATTATTTTTCCGAGTTTTGGATTTTTTTTCGATTCTAGAAACTTTATCCCAAACTTAAATCTTGATATTCATTTCATACTAAATCTGATTTTTTCTTCATTGGACTGTTAAATTTTTTTTAACAATCAAGATTGAGCAAAATTTTCAATATTTATCGAAATTTTATACAGTAAAATTGAACCTAAAATTAGATTCCAATCTTCAATTGCGTAGTTGAATTGAAATCTAGAACCAGAAGCATACTCTATGATTTGCATACGAGCTTTCAATCTTAAATTCAAACATGATTTTTGAAAATAAATCCTTTTTTTTTAAAGACAAGTTAACCACCATAAAAACCTAATTGAAGAAAATGAATCCTGAACATTGGACGTATTTTTTCTTCCACAAATAATGCCGATCTTGAAACAAAATAATTTTATTATCTTCCGTGGGGGGTGTTGGGTTGTCCCTTGTGATGATAGCAATCTCTCCGGTGACGGTAAGTAAAAACTCCTCGTTGAAGTAAGGCACACAATTTATTTACAAAAACTACACATTTATTTTGGCTTAAAAAACACACTACTTTGAAACGAATTTATTGACTACGAAACTACATTAAACATATATTTAGGCAAATTATTCAAGTTTCAACGGGGTCTCATATGACCTGTGCCAAATCGCTCTTAAGACTACTCGATATAATATTAATTAAAAATGGTGAACCTTCAAGCGGGTTTTTCTTCATTTTTATGTTTCTCTTCTCGAACTAAGGTTTGAAGATCAGCTGTTGCACTCATCATTAAACGCTTCCTCAAGACCTTCTGCTTCGTGGGTTTTCGACCATTGACCTTCGCAGCATCGTGTCTAGGGTCCATAGCTAGTCTACCAACATCCCGGCCCATCCTGAAATCGCTCGTATTTCTGAAATGAAAGAAAGAAACCTCGCGAACACAACGGGTGGGTGCTACTGATCTTCCTCCGAGAAACTAGGCAGCTTGTAATCTGGTTGAGACGACGCTGGTAAAACACAAAGCTTTTCGACTGGACGCGTGGATAGTCCTGTTGCAGTCTTCAAAGTAACGACCCTGGACAAACAGTTAAATCCGCTAAAGATGCAGTCCAGTTGATGTCGGTGTGAAACTCCAAAGCCTTTTCCAAAACGTCTTCCGAATGTGGCCAAACAAATTCTGCTAAACGCAGCGTTCTTAGGAAACGGGGCGATAGCTTGAAGTGTTGGTGGGGTCCGGTATTTGGTGAGCTCGTGGAATAGCCAACTCACCCGTGAGTTGCTAGCATTAGTGCGCGAAGATGATGATGATTGTGAACCAACAGTGGTTGATTGATGACCGGTTTTGTGTTGTCTTGGCGATGTGCAATGGCGATACAGAAGAAATTGCTTACTTCCAGGAAACGGCAGCTGGTGATCCGGTTCGATTGGACCAAAATGTTGGGGTGCGGTCCAAGCCCTTGCTTGAACCTGAGTGGACTGTATGTGGGTGGATTCCTTCCTTTAGACCGTGGGTACCTTGGGTGATTCCGTGGGGAGTAGCCCGGGTGATCCTTGATTGTGATAGCAATTTCTTCTGCCGCGGTAAGTAATAACTCCGAAAATTTCACATAAGCACAACAGTTTTATTTAACAAAAAGGTACAACTTTATTTGGTTCAAACACATTCTACATCAAACAACTTTTATTACTCGAATACTACATTTAACATATATTCTCTAATTTTAAAGTGAGACTTGGTTGGGTCGATACGACTTATTCTACCGGCAATTCTTAACAAAGTGATACAATATTTTATAAAATGGTGATTTTTGGATGCCGTTTTTCTTAGTTCTTGGTTCTTAATCTAACTGCTGTAAACATCAGCTGTTTCACTCTTCTGTGAAATGTTTTGGCGATCCTTTGCTTCGTGGGTCTTTCAACATCATAACATCGCGCTTAGTGTGGTACATCAACATCCCGGCCCATCCTGAAATCGCTCGAATTTCTGAACCTAAAAATAAAGAAAAGAATCTCGCGAACACAAGGGTGGGTGCAACTGATCGTTCTGAATCTCCGAGAAACTAAGCTTGATTGTCTTCTGGTTGAGATGCTGCTGGCAAAAAACAAAGTTTTTCTATCGGTCGCGTAGAAGGTCCTGATGCTGTTTTCAAGGTTACCACCCTCACGACTCCATCAGCTCCAGGATGAACTTGTTCTATTCTGCCCATCTTCCAACGACTTGGCGGCAAATTATCCTCTTTGATGATCACCAACTGTCCAGTCTTAACATCGATCGGATTCTTCCATCTTTTAAATCGCCCCTGAAGTTGTGTCAAGTACTCAACTCTCCAACGATCCCAAAAGTGTTGAAGCCGCTTCTGCAATGTCTGACTCTGATTCAATCTGTTCATGGGTACTTCACGGTAACTTCTGTCAGGCAGCTGTTGAAATGGTTCTCCGATAAGGAAATGTCCTGGTGTAAGGGGTTCGAGGTTATCAGGATCATCTGTTAAAGCTGTGATTGGTCTCGAGTTGAGACAATTTTCCACCTGTACCAAGAGCGTAGTCATGTCTTCGAACGGGATAGGATTTTCCCCTAGAACCTTCAGGAGATGTTTTTTGGCTGATCTGACCGCTGCTTCCCAAAGTCCTCCGAAATGGGGCGCGGCTGGTGGTATGAAGTGCCATTGGATATGGTTGTTGGCACACTCCTTCGAAACTGCTTCTTTATGTTGATCACTGCGTTGCAACTTTAGTAGTTCTCGAAGGTAGCTCCGTGCTCCGACGAAATTCGTTCCATTGTCCGAATAGATATCGGAACAGTAGCCTCTTCTTCCGATGAACCGCCGTAAGGCTTGAAGGAAACGATCTGTTGATAAGTCGGATACAAGTTCTAGATGAACCGCTTTCGTACAAAGGCAGATGAAAACCGACACATAAGCTTTGACCGCTGGTCTTCTGGGAGCTTGACGAACATATATCGGTCCGAAATAGTCGACGCCTGTCCTTGAAAAGGCTCGAGCTACTGTCACGCGTGCTTGGGGTAACTCACCCATAAATTGCTCAATTGCATTTGGTTTCGAGCGGAAGCATTTCATACAATTATGTACAACTTGTCGCGGTATATTTCTGCCTCCAAGAGGCCAATACTTCAGCCTAACTGTACTAAGAAGTAGTTGAGAACCGGCGTGTAGAAGCTTGATATGGTAGTATTCGTATAGCATCGTAGTGAACGGGTGTTTTGCTTGAAGCACAATCGGGTGCTTCGTATCTTCCGATTCCAGTGATCTGCCTAACCTTCCTCCAACACGAATTAGGCCGTCCGATGATATGTGTGGGGTGAACCATCTCAGCGGTGAACTTCGATGAACAGCTTCTTTCTTCGTTAAAGCCTTCCACTCATCAGGAAAAGACTCTTGTTGGATACGACGAATAATTGCAAACTCTGCATCTCTCAACTCTTCTACGGTCAGTAAACTGCTGCGGTTGTCTTCGGATTTTCTCAGTATACGCATAAGGCGCATCCAGTATGCGGTGCTGCGTATAAGTATAGTGAAGGACGAGAATTTTTGCACATACTCTTCACCAAAATGTGCTACACAACTGGCGGCTGGGTGTGCTGAACGACGGACTTCCTCTTCAGCTACTTGTGATTCCAGTGTTCTTGGCTGCTCCGGGAAATGGCTTTGCCCTAACCATTCAGGGCCCTTCCACCACAGGTCGCATCTCTCTATCTGTTCTGGGTCCATACCACGTGAGATGAGGTCTGCTGGATTCTGCAAGCCAGGAACATGTCTCCAAGGATAGTTTTCGGTAATGGTTTGTATTTTCGCAACACGGTTAGCTACGAATGTCGACCATGTCGTCGGGATTGCCTTCAACCATTGAAGAACACACGTTGAATCCGTCCAAAAATGCATGTCGACCTGCATCTTAACCGCCGCCCGTACCTTGCTGGATAGTTCCGCCGACAAAAGTGCTCCGCAAAGCTCCAGTCTCGGAATGGATTGACATTTCAGCGGTGCCACCTTGGATTTTGATGCTAGTAGACATACGTAGGATTTTCCATCGACGTCAACGCTCCTTATATATGCGCACGCCCCATACGCGCGCTCCGATGCATCCGAAAAGAAATGCAATTCCACCCTGATTGCATTACGAATGATTGCACAACGTTGAATCTTAAGAGCGTTCAGGATAGGTAATTGGTCGTAGAAATTTCGCCACTCTTGTTCTACGTTCACCGGTACAGGATGATCCCAGTCTAATCTGTTACCGTCTTCTTGTAGTCGCCACAAACGCTGCATGAAGATTTTCGCACTAGCGGTTACCGCTCCTACAAGTCCCAGGGGATCGAATAGCATAGCTATGGCTGACAGGATTTTTCGTTTGGATAATCGCTCGTCCATGGGAACTCTTTCAATGTTGAAATTGAACCGAAAGTGATCGGTGCGTGGGAGCCAAACCAATCCGAGGGTCTTTACTGCTGGATCAGGATCTAGATTTATCTCTTCGGTTTGTTGTAGGGCCAGATCTTCCGAATCCACCTCTCTCAAGGCCGCAGCTGAATTGGATGCGAACTTCCTTAGACGAAAACCTCCGCTACTCGTCAACTTGATGAGATCTACACACAACTTGACAGCATCTTCTTCTAGATCCGTACCGGTTATTACATCGTCCATGTAAACGTCCTCCTCCAATGCCTTGGATGCCGCTGGGAATCGATGATGCTCGTCGATGGCTAGTTGTTTCAACGTTCTGGTCGCTAAGAATGGCGCAGGTTTCGTTCCGTACGTAACGGTGGCTAATTCAAAGGTTTCAACTTCCTTCTTGGGGTCAGCTCTCCAAAGGATGCTCTGCCAGGGCATATCCGCTTCATGAATTCCGATCTGTCTGAACATCTTCTCGATATCCGCTACCACCATGATTTGTTTCATCCGACTACGCATAATGAGAGCACGAAGCTCGTCCTGGATTACGGGTCCAACCAATAACGCCTCGTTGAGGGATATGCCGCTGCTACTTTTAGCCGATGCGTCGAACACAACTCGTACCTTCGTGGTTGTGCTAGCCTGCTTGATGACTGGATGGTGGGGAAGGTAAAACCGCTTTTCTGGACCCACATCCGCCCTGCGCATGTGTCCAAGCTCCAAGTATTCCTCCATAAAACCGTGGTAGTGTTTACGTAGTTCTGGCTCCTTTTCCAGTCTACGTTCCAGGGATTGAAGTCGACGGAAAGCCATCTCCCGTGACTCGCCAATGTTTGCCAATACCTTTTCGTCCTTTGGTAACGCAACGGTGTATCGCCCATCGGAACTTCTGCACTTGGTTAGAACAAACTGCGCCTCGCAGCGTTGTTCTTCCGGGGAATAATTGTTCAAAGACCCTATCTCTTCACATGACCAAAAACGAGTGAGAAGTTCATCCAAATCTACCCTTGCAGCCGTATTGCAAGCGATGCGGGAAGTAGAACCTTGGTTCTCCACGGATCCTGTTACCAACCAACCGAATACTGATTCTATCAGCATTGGTAAACCTTCTCCCAACGGAATTTTAGCATGGCTCGGGAAAAATGAGAAGAAGTGCTGTATTCCTAGCACCATATCCAAGGATTTCGATTTAAAAAATGCCGGGTCGGCTAGCTCCACACCTTGTGGAAACTGCCAAGAGGAAACCGCCACGCTGGTTGTAGGGAGATCCGCTGTGACCTTGGGTAGAAGAAGGAAATCCATCGACCGAGAAAAGTTTGACATTCTTGACCTAATAACCGCTGACACTTGATGTTTGACGCTGGTGTAAGATTGGCCAATCCCAAGGACGGAAATGTTCGAACGCCTACGAGACACCTTCATGCGTTGACAGAGCCCCTCTGTCATGAAATTGCACTCCGAGCCCGAGTCCAGTAGAGCCCGAGTCCAGTAGAGCCCGCGCTTGGAAAACCTTGCCTGTGTCGTCTTCCACTAAGACGACCGCTGTAGCTAGCAGCACTGTTGACGAATGATTCCTGGCCATGTTCGATGAAACTGACCCAGAGTTGGCTGCTGGTGTGGTTTGGTTGGGATTTAGAACGGGTGCGAAGGATTGTGTGACGCGATGATTGGTGTTTCCGCCATCGTCTCGAAAGCAGACTAGGGTATGGTGTTTTCCTCTGCATCTGCGACAAACCTGGTTCAATCTGCAATCCGAAGCTTGGTGGCCACGCCGAAAACAGTTTCTGCACAGGGAATTTTGTCGCAGCAGCTTGTCTCGAGCGGAAGCGCTCAACCTCAGGAATGTAGGGCATGTGTACAGCAAATGGGATTCTGGACAAGCGATGCAACTTCCGGCCATCATCTGGGTTGCGCTGTGACTCGTTCTGGGAGCGTTGTTTTTCTTCTGCCATTGAAAAACTTCCGGTTTATTCTCGTGCGCCTTAGGCGGGAGCTGTGCTAGGATCTTCACACGAGTTTGGAGGAACTGAGTAAGATCTGCTACCTTGTCCTGGTCTTGATTAGCGCTATGTTCTTCCCATGCACGACGAGTTGTTGGGTCCAACCTGGAGCACAGCATTTCCAACAACAGCAGGTCCTTGTACTCCTCCGGTTTGACTAACTGGTCCAGGGTCTGCACGACGCGTTCGAAGCCTTCCAGTACACAGTGGTCCAAAAGGTCCTGAAATGGAACTTTTTTCCTGGTGACTTTGTCTTTCATTTTAGCTATTAGCTGTCTTCAGAACATTTACTAGTAAGATTGTTTCCCATAACGTGAAAGTATCAAAAATTAGTCACAGCCTACTACGATAAAAATAACAACACTAACTTTTTTGTTTGAAGAGATAAAGACCAAATTTGTTCTACAAAGTTGTAGATATCATCAAAATATGAAACTTTGTTGAAATAACAAAAGCTTTATCTCTTTTCAGTGCAGAGTTATAAAGCTTTTAGTTTAAAACATACTTCAAATTTGTTTTTTGTACTTAACTATTGTAAATTTTGAACTTACATAAATATGATGTTCACAACATTTATTGCGATGCTCAATACGCACATTTTGCACTAAATCTTAAGTCTCTACGACCTTGTTTTCCGAAGTTATCACAATTTCAAGTTTTATTTTTGCTTAATTTCACGAATTTTTAGGGCAAAATGGGGCAAGTGGATTCAAAAACTAAATACCACATCTTGAAGTATAGTTTAAGTACTACAAACTACTGCAGTAGTGTCTGGATATCAACGGCCGACTCCTTAGTCACCTTGGGTAGTTTGAACAGGTTCCCAATCTGCCTGCGCTTCAATACCTTGCTGTCGTTGTACCTGGCCATTAAGATGTCCCAAGCTACTGTATAATTTGCTCTTGTGAGCGCCAACGGATCGATGAGAGCCCTCGCCTCTCCGGTGAGACAGCCCTTCAGGTAGTGAAACTTCTCAACCTCCGGTAAGTCCGCCTTGGTGTGGATCAGGGATAGATACAGGTCTCGGAAGCTCAGCCACTGGTCGATGTCGCCGTCAAACGTTTGCAGTTTAATTTGCGGTAGCCTTACATGCTCGATGGTCGGTTGAATCGATGAGTCCATGATTCTGGTGGAATGCAAAACGCTGCTATTGACCTCCAACTCCTTTATGCGTTCCAACATGGATGCCTTCGCGTTGTAGTATTTGGTGGTGAAGTCCTGGCGTATATTCGAACAAGTGGCCTCCTTCGCTGAATATTCCTCGTGCATTTCAACCTCAATCAGCGCGTCGTTGATTCGATCCCACAATTCGTTGAGCTTCTCCAGCCGAACATGGATTTGCTGGGCTGAAGAAACCTCCCCCAGAGTGCTCGCGAAAGTGGTTATGGACTTAAACATCTCCATCAACGCCTTCACCTTTGTCTGGAGATTTCGGAGTGGTGGATTCCTCGAAGACGAACTCGTGGTGGCAGTCGTGGCCATGGTTTTGGATTACACACAAGGATTCACGGTAGAAAAAATCACGTCGTTAGAATTCAATTCTTATTCAAGCTTCGGCAAGGAACATATACTCTGTAGAGCTTAACTTACTTTAAAAAACTTAAAGCTGTGCCCCTCTACAGGAAAGCTCCTCCAAATCCAAAATTGAATTACAATACGCGATGCGACAACGCTGACTTTGCTGGGAGTACGCTTCAAATAACGTGGTTGAATACGATTGTGGGTTGTTGCAGGACTCGGTATCAATCAGATAAGTGGGGTTGCGGGCGAGAATACAATTTTTGTTGTAGTTTACAATTTCAATCAAGCTTCGGCAAAGGACATATACTCTGTAGAGCTTAACTTACTTTAAAGAAATTAAAGCTGCACACCTCTACAGGTACGGAATTCCAAAGATCGATAATTTGCTTCCAATATGCGTAGGAGTATAACTGCGCCTCGGATAGCTCGATCAAATATTGCGCCTCGGGTTTTATTATTTTCGCTCGGACTCAGTTCGATCAGATTTACGAGATGATTGGCAGGATAAAAATTGTTGTAATATATGCTCTTGAAATAATGCTTCGGCAGGACGTGTACTATTTGGTTCTACTAACCTCACCGAAAAATAAGTTGCGCTGAATACTTTCAAAATAACAAGAGTACGAAATTTTGTTGAACGGTGTACTCTAATGCAGGCCAGTGCAATACACTCGGAAGAATGCACTTGTGGGCACCTTTGCGCACAAAAACTTCCTTCCGATTTCGAACATCAACTCAATATCGATTGACGATGATTGACGACGTTCCACGCCTCAAACAGTTGTGTTCGTGAGATTATATTGGTGCGATTCAGTATCGGGTGAAATCCAGCATCGGCTGGTTGTTTATAAAAACGGAACGGAGATAAATGTCACTAACCTGACCGAACGTGGCCGTGTTCGGAAAAAAGCCGTCGGTTTCGCGTTGTGCGGGTAATTCGGTCGAAAAGTGCAAAGTTTCGAGTGTCGAAATGGCGAAAAACGGTTGCTGCAATCCTCGAAAGATGTGGTAAGTATCACGGGAACAAATTTGACCGTGAAAACAGCGATGGCGACCTTTCGCCTTGTGATCGTGACCTTGAAATCACGATTCGTGTGGGGTGCTGGATATCGGTGTGCCTCAGGGGAATGGGATGCCAACAGGTGAAGTGCTTGAGTTGCCGATGAATGAAATCGGAAATAGTTGAGAATTAACCGCCGCAGGATGGTTAATTAATTGGCTGGGTGATGGGGCTTATTGGTTGGGCAGTGATGACGTCACCCTTGACGTCGGCTCGAAATTTTTCCAAGTGTGGCGATCGATGTCGTCACTGATGGATCGGTAGTGGTGATGTGACAAGTTTGCCGATCTCGGTGATGGTGATCGCTCCGCTGACTTCAGTGGTGGTGATCTTGCGCGATCGGTGTTGTAACCAAGTGGATGTGAGTTGGATGATGGCTCGTACCAATACGAGCTCCGGAATGTTTACGAATGGAAACGAGAAGTGGTATGTAGTAAACAACAAGGAGGTCCACGCATCGACTGGACATAGACTGCAAGTGCAATTTATTTACCTGGACAAACAGTTAAATCCGCTAAAGATGCAGTCCAGTTGATGTCGGTGTGAAACTCCAAAGCCTTTTCCAAAACGTCTTCCGAATGTGGCCAAACAAATTCTGCTAAACGCAGCGTTCTTAGGAAACGGGGCGATAGCTTGAAGTGTTGGTGGGGTCCGGTATTTGGTGAGCTCGTGGAATAGCCAACTCACCCGTGAGTTGCTAGCATTAGTGCGCGAAGATGATGATGATTGTGAACCAACAGTGGTTGATTGATGACCGGTTTTGTGTTGTCTTGGCGATGTGCAATGGCGATACAGAAGAAATTGCTTACTTCCAGGAAACGGCAGCTGGTGATCCGGCTCGAAGGACCAAAATGTTGGGGTGCGGTCCAAGCCCTTGCTTGAACCTGAGTGGACTGTATGTGGGTGGATTCCTTCCTTTAGACCGTGGATACCTTGGGTGATTCCGTGGGGAGTAGCCTGGGTGATCCTTGATTGTGATAGCAATTTCTTCTGCCGCGGTAAGTAATAACTCCGAAAATTTCACATAAGCACAACAGTTTTATTTAACAAAAAGGTACAACTTTATTTGGTTCAAACACATTCTACATCAAACAACTTTTATTACTCGAATACTACATTTAACATATATTCTCTAATTTTAAAGTGAGACTTGGTTGGGTCGATACGACTTATTCTACCGGCAATTCTTAACAAAGTGATACAATATTTTATAAAATGGTGATTTTTGGATGCCGTTTTTCTTAGTTCTTGGTTCTTAATCTAACTGCTGTAAACATCAGCTGTTTCACTCTTCTGTGAAATGTTTTGGCGATCCTTTGCTTCGTGGGTCTTTCAACATCATAACATCGCGCTTAGTGTGGTACATCAACACACTCAATTCGCCAACTTTCATTTGTTTTTTTTTCTGATCAAGTCGTTTAACAAATCCTTGTATTTCAATTTTAATTTGCAAGTTTTGGTTTTTTTTTAAATCGTAATATTTCCAGTCACCTTTTTTTTTTGTACATAATTAATTTTTTTTTTGCATCAATTTATTTTTTCATGCCATATTCTATGCTTCCATTTATTTTTTTTTTTAAGCATATTTTTCCATCTGTCGCATCCAATTATTTTTTTTTAGCAACTTTTTTTTCGTTTTCTCTATATCTTTCTTTGTTGCATCCATTTATTTTTTAGCAACTTTTCTCTTTTCCATCATTCATATTATTTCTTTGTTGCATACTAGACTGCCCCAAATTTGTATGGGAAATTTAAAACTTGTGAAAAGTTATACGCTGCAGGCTAAAATTGATCCTGGGCCTAGTACAAGATCTCATGCCAAATTTGGGCCAGATCGGACCACGGGAAGGGGTCGCTCAACGAGCCTGAAGTTTGTATGGGATTTTGAGACATTTTGTTCGAGAGGAACATGAAAAACCAGTTTTTCGTCAATGACTTTTGTCTCCTTTGACCGATTTCTTTCAAAAACAGGTTTTCTTAAAGCCTAAACTATGAAAAATATTTCATCCCAAGGTTGCATTTCAATTAAACTTAAGATAAAAAAGTTATTAAGCTTCAAAAATTGGTTAACTTTTTTAAGGGTGATATTCATCACTGTTTTGATGAGGCGACTAAAGTCCGACCAGAACACTCAATGTGAAATGCCGTTTCTTCAAATAATGACCAATTTTAACCATTGTTGTTGCGCTCGATTGCAATTTTTAATGTTTTTATAATATTTGAGTTTAAATGATATTCACTTGATAGTTCGAAAAGAAGTAAGGGCGGAAAAATGCTTGACAATTAAAAAAAATGCATAACCACAGGGGCTTAGGAACATGACTGGACGATTTGTGGCTAAAAAAACAGTTTTTCATCAATAACTTTGGTTCCCGTCACCCGATTTCTTTCAAAAATAATTTTCTAAAAGCCTAAATTATGATAAATATTTCATCCGTAGATTGCATTTCGATAAGAGTTAAGATAAAAAAGTTATTAGGCTTCAAAAATGGGCTTACTTTTTTACGATGGTATTCATTACTGTTAAGGAGGCGTCAATATGTTCGACCGCCCCGACTCATTGACAGTGATGAATATCATCCTATAAGAAAAACCCGTTTTTGAAAGAAATCGGCCAACGGGAACTAAAGTTATTGATGAAAAACTGGTTTTTCATGTTTCTTCCGAGCAAAATGTCTCGAAATCCCATACAAACTTCAAGCTCGTTGAGCGACCCCTTCCCGTGATCCGATCTGGCCCAAATTCGGCATAAGATCTTGTTCTCGGACTAGAATCAATTTTAGCCTGCAGCGCATAACATTTCACAGTTTTTGAATTTCCCATACAACTCTAAATATTGGCATCATAAATCGTCCAGTCATGTTCCTAAGCCCCTGTGGTTATGCAATTTTTTTAAATTGTCAGGCATTTTCCCGACCTTACTTCTTTCCGAACTATCAAGTGAATTACATCCAATCTCAAATATTTGAAAAACATCATAAATTGCAATCGAGCACAACAACAATGGTTAAAATTGGTCATTTTTTGAAACGGCATGCATTTCACATTGAGTGTTCAGGTCGGACATTTAGTCGCCTCATTAGAACACTGATGAATATCACCCTTAAAAAAGTTAGACAATTTTTGAAGCTTAATAACTTTTTTATCTTAACTTTAATTGAAATAAAATTTTCGGATGAAATGTTTGTCATAGTTTAGGCTTTAAGAAAACCTGTTTTTGAAAGAAATCGGTCGAAGGAGACAAAAGTTATTGACGAAAAACTGGTTTTTCATGTTCCTCTCGAACAAAATCTCTCAAAATCCCATACAAACTTCAAGCTCGTTGAGCGACCCCTTCCCGTGGTCCGATATGGCCCAAATTTGGCATGAGATCTTGTACTAGGCCCAGGATCAATTTTAGCCTGCAGCGTATAACTTTTTCAAAAGTCGGGTCATTTGAGGCAGTCTATTGCATACATTTATTTTTTAGCAACTTTTCTCCGTCATTTTTGTTTGTTGCATACATTTATTTTTTCAGCAACCATTTTTTCCTCCGTAGCTACGCCATCTTATTTTGTAATTTCACTTAGTTCATCGTTTTTCTGCATTTAATTGTAACCTGTTTTCGCCATACCTTCGCCAACCTTTTCTTTCGGTTTGCCCCCCGCCATGTTGTCAATAACCATATACTTACAAGTTGGTCGTTACAAGTTGCCCGAGAAATTGGAGAACGGTTGCCATGGACCGAGTGAATTTTAGGAATTATGTTCGTCAAATTATGTCGTGAGACGGTATACTATGTAAATAAAAAATAAAATAATTACAAGTTGGTCCTCATACCGACTGCGCCATGTCGTAACCGGTGTTAATAATTGGCAGTACAATATAACCTAGCATGTCCGATCGCTCCAAAATTCGCTAACAAACTGACTGTCTTCGTTTTGTCTCTTCTGGTAACGCGAATTCGGTGAAAGGGATAGAGATTTCCAAAATCTCTCATTTTATGCCAATATCTCTTTTCATGTCAATAGAGCAGGGTTGGGGTAAAACGCTCTGAATATAATATACGACACGCTCAACGGAAACAAGTTGAAATGACGTTTTTTCACAACTTCTTCTTTCAAACCTTGTACTCATTCCGCATTTTATTTTTGCTTCTAAATATAGCTCCGATACACCACACTTTTGTTTAGCTTGCACGCGTGACTCTTTCAACTTATATAACTTCCAAGTGTACCGAGCAATTTCTTCGGTGTTTTGCCTTTTTTTTCATGTTCTCTCTTAGCATCGTCGGTCCACCGTCATTTTTCGGGCACTTCCTTGATTGGCTGGGACCAGCAACACCAAGGTTTACAACGTTCTCAATGATTTCGATTTTGATCTCCAATGGTATCGGAGAAGGTTCGCACTTGCGGACACGAGTGTGTCTTTTGGCATAAAAGAGATAAAAGATCTCCACTGCTGGCGATCCGGAGCCAGCGTCTTCACTTGCTGCCAGCCAAGGTTCTCGTCAACTGTGCGGATTTCAGCGGTTAGACTACGCCGCAACGAGCTTCTGGGCCTGCCTCTTCTTCGATGCCCACTTGGATTCCAGTCAAGCGCCTCTCTGCAAATCTCGTTTTCATCTCTTCGCCGCGTGTGCCCAATCCATCTCCACTTACGTTCCCGAATCGCGATGTCCAGCGCCTTTTGATGACACCGGCGATGAAGTTCCACGTTTGAGATCCAATTGCCAGACCACCAAGCGCGAAGGATGTTCCGCAGGCAGCGGTTTACAAAAACTTGCAGTTTTCGCGTCGTCAATGCATATTTATGTGCAACAAGTTTCACGCCCGTAAATCGATACGGATTTGACGTTTGAGTTGATGATTCAGATCTTAGTTCGTAGAGAGATCTGGCGTGAGCGCCAGATGTTTCGAAGACTCGCAAACGCAAATCGGGCTTTTCTGATCCGGGTTTCGATGTCCTTCTTGGTACCACCATCAGGCGTTACCTGGCAACCAAGATACTGGAAGCACTCCACCTTCTCAACCTGTTGTCCAGCTACCACGAAATTGGAACGATTCTCTGTGTTCATTTCCATCGACTTGGCCTTTCCGACATTGATTTTGAGATCTGCTGCCTTGGAGCTTTCGGTGAGGTCATCGCGCATCGAGTTTGCTCTGCATGTCTTGTTTGTGTTTGGGCGAGCAAAACAATATCGTCTGCCAGGTCAAGGTCGTTCAGTTGCTCCATTGATGGATTCCACGGCAATCCTCGGTTTGGTCTACAGTCAATCGATCCAGTCAAGATCTCATCCATAACGATGAGAAAATGCAGCGGTGACAAAATACATCCTTGTCTCACTCCACCAGTTACCGGGATAGGTTCGGACAAGGCACCGTCGTGCAAGACTTTGCACGAAAATGCCTCGTACTGTGCTTCGATGAGATGGACTAGTTTCTCTGGGACCCCTCGTCGTCTTGGAGCAACCCAGATGTTTTCGTGATTCAGTCGGTCAAATGCTTTTTCGAAATCAACGAACACCAGCAGAAGAGAGTCCTGGAATTCGTTGATTTGTTCCAGTATTAATCTGAACATTGACATCACAAGTTTTTGCATGACTACATTGCAAGCAGTATTGGCACAAACACCATAGGAAAGATCGGTTCCACAGTAGAAACAAAAATGGTGTTAATTTTTAAGAACAAGAAATTAAATTTCCCCATACAAACTTAACTGTTCAAATTTACTCATGTAATCGTTACTTGAAAATTCTGAAAATAAAATCATGGATGAGTTTTGAATCAAAAAGAAGCTTTAAAGACCCCAGGGTTTGAGAAATTCAAAAATGACCTCAAATCGGCTCAGTCTAATGATAAAGTTCCACAACAAAAAATACCTAAAGGATTCACCATCCGGTCCAGAATAAGGAGTCCGGTCCATCACGTAAGGAAACGTGCTCTGTTTTGCCCTATTCAAGCGAATTGCCAATTTGCAATGTATTCCATGAACATTTCGAGTAAAAACGAGTGAGCTTTTTTACGAAAAGAGTATTCTACAAATGTCAAAAAGTTTCGTTAGTTGAATTCATTAACCTGCTTTATAAGCTTAATTTAAAAAATAAAAACTCATCAGAAGCCATAGAACTTAAACCGTGTTGCGAATTTGCGCCGGTGTGTATGCAATACGCGTCATAGAATCGAACACACCCGAAAACAGCCGACTGAAAAGACACTATCACTATAAGCCATTTTTACTGGAAGTAAAAATAAAAAGGGACTAAACAAAGTATGAAAAATTTAAAGTTTATTTGTTTGGGCCAAATAAACGCTGTTTTTTTATTACTTTTTGTTAAATTTCAATGAAAATTGACAAGTTTGAAAAAAATATGCATTGGTATTTTAATTCTCAGCAGAACTCGTGAAAAGAAAAATACGTTGGACTGGAAACAGATAGTTCAACTTTCTATTTTATTTTTTTTTCGCGCTATTATTACATGAATCGTAAACTGGGGGAGCTTCGATCATCGGGGAAACTTTGATTAACATGAAATTTTTGCAGAAAAATTTGCCTATAAATATTTCAAATTTCAAATAGGCAAATATGGTTTGTAGTTGGAGATTTTTTATTTTACTTAAAATCTTATTTTAAAGTTTTAAAATATATGTTTGTATTGGTATAGTTTTAAGAGTAATTTTTCTGGTCATTATATGATAATTTATGTATATTAAAAAACGGACATTTTCTTCGAGAAGGCCTGTAACGCCTGTATAGAACAAATGGCTGAAAACCCTATTCATTTGTTGAGTTTGAATAAAAAAAAAGAAAATAAGAACAGTGGGAGGATCTAGGGAATTGCATGAAAGTAAAATTGCATTTGTGTGTGAGGCCAAAAAATATTAAGAAATGTTTATATGTTTTGCCCCTAAATGTATGCAGCAATAATGTACATCTTATGAGTATATTTGTATTTGAAAGAAAACGTTGAAAAACTCAATTGAGTTCGAACAAAAAATTACTGTTATTGATGCCTTCAGTGATAATTGGCATCGAACCCATAATTTTGAAGATGTTGAGATACGTTAAAACCAAAGTGATCAAAGTTTCCCCGAAACATGAAATCTGGTTTTGTAACAAACATTTATTTATAGCCACTAATGTTGTTTGAATATTCTGCTATCAATGATCATGCTTTATACTCCTTACCTCAGTAAGTATTTTGAAACTTTTAGTTGTTACATAAAAGCAACCCCTTCCAAAATATTCGAAAATGCATTAAAAATGTGATAAATGTGCTCCCAGTGTTGGTACCTTTCTTTGAACTAAATTCTCTATTCTTACATTTATTTAATGTAAAAGACCGTAACACATGCTCAATATGAATAGAAACAGCAAAGTTGCACAAGTTTTTTGGCGTTCAATAATGTAAGTTTTATAAGCTCTGTAAGAGCACTTGATTCCCACCTAGCGTCACATATTAAAGCTAAGCCGTATGAAAAACCAACATTTTATCCAAATTGCGAGCCATCTCAAATCACAGATAAGATATGAAGTGGGTAGGTAACTCAATTATTTCCAGCTGGTACCGTCCACCGGTCATAAGTCACGGAGCTCGGAGCCACTAGAGGGAGAGAGAATGATCAATAAAGCCGTTTGCATCGCCATTTTTTTATTCTTTTATAGCTGGGGTGCCCCAAAAGCATAAAAAAAAACCGGAAGAATTTTTCGTTGTTCAACAAAATTAAAATAACACTCGTCCATTCTTCCCAGAGTTTAGGTGGATGAAACAGTGGCGGGAGTATATTCCTTTGCTTTGGTTTGGTATCATGTCCTGCCTGGTGTAGTCCACCTCCGGTGGAACGAAAAGCTACATCTAATATTATCCCTAAAGGGAAAAGGATCCAATGACGAACTTGTATAAATTATTCCGAAATGGAAGAATTCGAAACTGTTCCTTCTTCAAAGTTTTTTAAAGTAAATTTTGAACGAGATGAAGAACACTAGGACAGTCCAAGGAGCAACTACCCTTCCACGAGAATCATGGGAACAGCTTCCGGGAGTGTATGTCTGGACGCTCTGAAGCGTAGTAATCGGAAAACATTTTTGACATCGTCCGGATGTTTGCGGATGGTCGTTATTTTTTTTTCTGGCTATTCACTTTCAGGACTCTGATGGTGAACTTTCGATGTCGGGAGAAAATTCAAGATTAAGAGCCTTCAGACAACGTGCGAGAAATTTGATGGTTTTCTTTCGTTTGCTCAATGTTAAAGTTCGACTGTTGAAGAAGATGTGAGTTAAACGGTAAGGAAATCTCTGTAAACGCTAACTTGTTGAATTGAAGTTATTTTTCTTATCATTTAAATTCAGCTTTGTAAACTACTTAGGTTGAAACTGCATTCATCACTGCATTATACGAGATCGTACTGATAAATGTGCCATTCGAAACCCCTTTTTTTGCAATGGTTGAGGCAAACGTGAGCATCGCGGATAATGATACACCGAAAGTACCAATGCTCTGCTGCTCGCCCACTTCAATGTGCTCATCGGAAAGTGATAGCCCTCGGCAAACGCGTGTTGCAGTTACGGTTTCTTTTGGCAACATCTACCTATCTCAATCCCGAAGTTTACAACTTCTAGCGTTCATACTATGGAGACTGTGGGTGGAACAAATCCAACATAAAACACAATGTTCGCATTGCAAACTTTTGCCTTAAGAGGGATTACAAATTGACAATTGATTTCATAAAATTCATAGATAAATCTGCCCTTGAAATTTCATAGTAATTTATGTTGCAAAGTTAAAAAAAAGAAGATTTTAGCATTTTACTATTTGTTCAACGAGACTTGGCAAGCTTATCGAGTACACTCGATAAGGAATGAGTATTTTTGCTGTTACGGTGGAACTTAGTATATAGTCCTTTTTAAGCTTGTAGTTATGTCACACAATTTCTTCATCATTATCACTTCAGCATACTTCGCTGAACTACGAAAAAAAATTGAAATGCAAAAGTTATCAGGATTTATGTAGTTCCGAATTCTTATGCAGATCCTGTTTCGGAACCTTGTCCCGAATCTGATTCCAATCTAAATCTGTAATCTACTTTTGACTCTGATCCGAAACAAGATCAATATTCTGATTCCGAATTCTGATTATGGTTTTAGTTC
The DNA here is from genome assembly GCF_029784155.1 of Uranotaenia lowii. NCBI lineage: Eukaryota > Metazoa > Arthropoda > Insecta > Diptera > Culicidae > Uranotaenia > Uranotaenia lowii. The sequence continues at coordinate 221,847,675 of NC_073693.1, read as the reverse complement.
TTTTTCGTGGACTCCGGTCCTGAAACTGCGTTTAAATTTTTTAACCTTCTTCCTTTACGGTTAAAAAAAAGGTTAATTAGCCGGTAAAGGCAGAAACACAATACAGCGTCGGTCGTCGCGTCACGTCAGCGGTCAACGCTGTCGATAAGTACTAAAAAGCGGACGCGACGCACCCGACGATTTTTGCATCACAATTCAGCGTCAAGAGACATCTTAGATGTCTCTTGACGCTGAATTGTGATGCAAAAATCGTCGGGTGCGTCGCGTCCGCTTTTTAGTACTTATCGACAGCGTTGACCGCTGACGTGACGCGACGACCGACGCTGTATTGTGTTTCTGCCTTAAGGATCATATATGTAGTGAATATAAGGTATATCGGTCAATATCAAATGATCCGACTTCAATGACTCTTGTGAATAATAATTTATAGCTTTTATAGTATTATTAAATAAACTACATTGAAACAAAACGTTGCTGGAACCATTTGTCGATTAAAGGAAAATGAGAGAATAAGCTTTTGAAATTTGTTGAGGATAATGAGAGAGTGAGAAAGAGAGACGATTCGGTTCTGGAGAACAAAAGGGCATTCAGTTAGATAATTTCGTAAGTGAAGGACACGTTTTCTGAGCCAGTGAAATTTATTTAAAAAAATGGAAATAAAAGTGCGGATCCGGAAAAATCAGCCAAAAGTTACGACAATGGCGTACCAGCTCCCTCAGGGTAAGTATACGGTTACAATAAAATGAAAAATAAGTGAGAAAATACGGAAATTCACTGTAGTCAACCATAAAACAAAATGGCGACAAATGAGGCCGACTATTGAAGCGGACGTTTTACAAATGTTGAAGTGAAAAAAGGACAGGTGACATTACCTATTAAAAAGAACAATTGAATATGATATTGAAAACGTCAGACTGGTGTATCTGAACGTATATTAAGTGACATAAATATAGGCAACATGTGTGAAAATGAAAATAGCTATCGTCAGGCTGAATGTTCTGAACATTGAAAGCATTTTGTTTATAAATCTATTAAAATGAAATCTGAATAGGTGAATTAAATGTCAGACGGTAGTTTCTGAACATTAACACGTCAGACCGGAAGTTCTGAACGTCTAAAAAAATGTGTAAAATGAGGCCAAAAGCTAGATAAGGGTGTCAGACGGTAGTTTCTGAACATCAAAGGTTATCAGGACATGCCCGCAACAAGGGGGTCAGAAAGGTAGCTTTACAAATGGACAACCAAAAGGGAGCCTTACGGATTTGGTGGATAAAGTATGCGAAATTGAGACCATCAGGATGAATGAAGATTTTTTCAATAAGAAGCACGGAGAGCAGAATCCAGGTTTACTAGCACCGGTTTATAAAGAACGTCCAATGTATAGAAATCCACAGTCGTTTAGAGGTAGACAAAGTGTCGTAAATCCTCGAAACTTTGGAATGAGACCTCGAAGTGGTGGTTTTGGAGCGTCGTAGAAACAGTCAAACTATAAAAATCCAAGAGGACAGCAATGCCATCAATGTGTCAATTTTGATCACACTCCGGAAGATTGATGCGCTAAAGAATTGTATTGCCATCACTGTAATCATCAGGGGCACATAAAGCATATGTGCCGTACCCCATATAGTGGAATCCTCAAAAGACCAGCTTCGAGGCCGCAGGACGGAAAATAGATTCCTCCCAAAAAGAAAGCTAGGATCGAAAAGGATGAGGAGGATCAATCTATCGGATCTAAAAATGTAGGTGATACCAAGGATGAGTGAACATTTTTCAAATACACTGATAAAACTTTTACGTCTACTTATTTGCAATTAAATTCTCAAGAACACTTTCATTGTAAAATATAAGTCATCAATGTATGGAAGATTATGATTGGAAATAAGTATTTGAAAAATTTATTAAAGTAATTTTTTTCTGATATACAATGAAGCTAAAGCCATGGTGGCTTCAATTGAGGACCCATCTGGAGGTTCAAAAACGGCATGGGTAGCCGGAATGCCTTGCGAGTTTTTGATTGATTCCGGCGCCCAGGTGAATACAGTGGCAAAGGAAGTTTTTAACAAATTGTTATCGACTTACGAGGACCAAACAAGTACATCGGTGTAGGATGACTCCATCGACGGGGAGACCGCGAATAGACCTCCCACTATTGAAGCATAGTTTACTAAACGGTTCGAGGTGGGAACCAGGTCTGCGGCCCTGGTGGAGTTTAGGGAGTAGGGGGTATACACGGAGTATATCTTGAGTCTTCCCATTGTACCCATGGACCCAGAGTAGCAAACTGGGGGGACGCGGTGGCTCGCCGTGCCTTGGAATACAATCCGTAAACCGGGATTTACCACCTGTGGTTACCAACTAAAAAAAAACAAGAACATCAACCAAACACCGTTCAGCATGCCTACACTGGAAAGAATTTTAGCAGAACTAGATGAGGCTCAGTGGTTTTCAACTATAGACATGTCGAATGCGTTTTTCCATGTAGTTCTGGCTCAAGAGTCCCGTCATTTGACAAATTTCTACACGGAGTTTGGCATGCTCGGCTGCAAACGATTACCTTTTGGACATTGCAATGCGCCTGATGTGTTTCTGGAAATTATGGAACGAAAAATACTAGCAGGGTGCGAAGGTACAAAGGTTTATCTGGACGACATCTTAGTGTACGGGAAAACTAAAGCTAAACACGATCGGAGACTGGAAGTTGTATAGGATCATCTCAATCAACATAATGTAAAGATAAATCTAAGTAAATGCGTATTCGAAAGTCAGGTTGTGAAATTTTTAGGCTTCCGGTTAACATCTAAAGGCTGGGAAATTGAAGACGACAAGTTGAGTGCAATTCAAAACTTCTTAAAACCAACGTCTTGTGCCGAGGTTCGAAGCTTTTTAGGGTTGATCACCTTTACGGATCGCTTTATAATGCACCGAGCCACTAGTACACACAAACTGCGGTTGCTGGCTAATGCGAAAAAGTTTAATTGATCTGATAGCGAAGAAAAGGAATTCGCATATTTGAAGAGCTGTGTTCTGCCGTAATCTGGCAATCTGACGTATACGCCAGCAAGTAAAATTTCCAGTACGAAGCTTTTTGCAAAAACGTTTATTTACTGAGCCTCCGAGCAAATTTCAAAAATCAAATCTGTACACTATGAGTTAAAACGATGACAAAACATGGCCAAATACATGATTTGTGGAAAAAGGTTTATTAACGGAAGTTATGTTACCAACGTCATTTTGTTGTGGAAACAGCTATTATTTTTCACTGTTTCCAAGACCAAATGACGTACATCCATCGTAGCATGCGACGAACCATTTCCAGATATTTTCTTTCAACATCAGTCAAATATTCGCGGCTCGTGGATGGTAAGCTGTCTAATGTTGAAATGGAACCATTTGTAGCCGTAATGAGCTGCAGCGACTTCTTTCAACCCAGCATTCAGTTGAAACAATCTGTTCTAAGCAAACTGAATCCTCGCCCGAAACTGTGAGACGTGAAACAGGTCCGATTCACGCGAGGATGTTTCGATTTCAGTTACAAGACACGTTTTGGAGGAGAATTCCGGAAGGTTAAACTGTTTACTCAATCGCAGTTTGTAGCCTGCTCTGGTCGATCCCCTTTAAGCGTATAGCTTTTGCGCCACTCCGTTTCCGGAGACTACACACCACGGTTTGTTTGCCCGGCTGAGACTCTCTTCTGGGCAGGTCCCGAAGATAGTCAGAAATGTTATAAGGACCGATTCAGATAGGCTGACAATGAATGTGGTGTAAAACTCAAGAAAATATCTTGGACTCACTCATTAGATTGCCCAAATCACCCCAAGATCCCTAGCAAATACACGGTAAGAGGTCACTCATACCTGAGTTACTCATCATTGGGCCCCAGAAAACTCTAAACCAACACGCTAACGGTCGTGGAAGCAGAAAAGCCCAATTCAAATAGACGCACGTGGCGTCGGGCAAGGAATTCGTTACGCGAAAGTGACGAGACATCAAAATTCTTCTACCCAAAACATTTATTAGGAGGCATTAAGAATTGTATTTAAACGTTTTAGTGTGATTACATCGATGTGGGGATTTTTATTCTTAATAGTAGGATAATTTCAAATTCGTGTCGTTCATAATGCATGTGTTATTATTCGTAGCGTGTGATGTACATTAATCATCTTATTAGAACTATCTTCTTCTTATTCTAGCATTTTCCTCCTATTCCAGTGCGTGCAAAAATAGATTAACGAAAACTTGAACCGTTGGTGCTAACGGGCCATATCTTGTCCGGCAGAAAAGCGTAACGCTGCCGGCACTCGAGTGGTAGAGATGGGCTGTGTGGGCGTCTATAAATTACGTATGCATACTTTATGCTCCACACAGCCTAATATTCAATGTTGGGCCTGAATTTACAGGATCCGAAAAATCATGATTTTTAATATGCGCAAATTTCAGTGGCGTCTTTCATGGACGCTAAGAAAACCCCACGCTGCACCATATAGAGAGCACAGCGTGGTCGATGTCTCGCAGTACGCGCTGCAAAGCCCAAAGAGGGAAAAAAAGAACAATGCAATGGTCATCGACTCACCAGAAGATGTCTTATTCTCGGCTCTACTTACAACTCCGGCTCTCGGCTGATCGAATGATGACGTAGCCGACCGGCGGCGATTCGCTCTCGGTGATGATGGTAAGCTGGGATGGAGCGTGACGTAGACGGATGGCTGGCAGAACAAATGCTGCTGACTGATTCTGCTACCCTGGTCGCTGGGCAGAATGCGATGTCGGTTGGATGTTGTGAACCGCGGCGTGGACGATAGCGTGGGTGGCGGCGATCGCTTTCGTCCCGTCGATTCTTCCGGTGTTCTTCGGCAGGATCGATAATCGTATGGTGGAAGGCCTTGTTAGCTGTATGTTAGGGCGGAAACTATGTTTGGCCATACGGCATAAAAGTTAGCACATTCACGGTTGATGGTTCAAGATTATGCACGACTTTACCTGGATTTATTTGTTATAAAAATACGCACTGGTTTTATTACGCCCTAATCTAACCAGCTTTATTGGCACTAGCTGGGAAAAAAATAAATGAATTAAGCTTCGAAATCTTAACATTCGCCACTTATATTACCGTTTGAAAAACTCTAACTTTTTTTAAAGAATTCTAAACGCGATCAACTTGCTTCCACTCGCGATAACTGCCGAGATCAAAGTGAACTGCAGCGTGTATCCTCAGTTCAGGGCCAATGACCTCGGACCTACGACCTCAGCGGAAGTACGTCATTTCCCGAGCATTCTTTAGAAAGCCACAAATCGACCGACCATTTGATCGGATTGAAAAAGGGATCGAAAAGAGAGTACATTAAGGCGGATCCAATTTAGTTTGGTCGATTTCGAGAATTGGATCTTATGTTCTAAAATTTTCAAACGAGCGACTGCTACATCCTCGCCCGAAACTGTGAGACGTGAAACAGGTCCGATTCACGCGAGGATGTTTCGATTTCAGTTACAAGACACGTTTTGGAGGAGAATTCCGGAAGGTTAAACTGTTTACTCAATCGCAGTTGAAGGAAGTACAAAAGCCAACATTCAGTCTTCAATCAACTCTCCTAATCAATAGCGTTGATAGAGGTAACGAAAAAGAAACTCTGTCCTTTGATGCCGAAAGACAAACGACAGTATTGGGAATATCATGAAGGCAACGATAATATTGATGAATTCTGAATATTATAGTCAACAATTATCAAATAAATTAAAAATAAATCGATTATATTATTCTTCCTCTATAATTAACGTATACCTTATGAATTTAAATCAAAAGTCTAATAATCCAACCAGCTTGTCAATATTTTAACATATTATCTTATCATCAGGTCAGATAGATGAAGTCATATTGTGTTTGTTTCTTGCAAAAAAAAAAATCCGCACTAAAACGCTTCATTCATTATGCAAAAACTATGAAACACAAGGACTTAATTAAGACCCAAACCCATCTCCTTCCACCCTTCCCAACCTCCTCGTGAATAGGCAAAGCCATTGACACCTTTTGAAATTAATAATTATCATTTACAAGTATCAAGGTATAAAGGTTTTGTCCCTCATTTCAATTAGTCCTGAAGCTGCCACTAGTAATTTACTAGTAATTTTGATTCGTGGAATTAAAGAATTAGACAAAGACAGCCTTTTATAATGGTCCTCACGCTCACTGCTACTTTGAGACGTAATCAAAGCGTTGCAAACGTATTTTTTTATTAAACTTACGTCACGTTGAGTAGAAATGGCGCATACGTCATTTTGTTTTCATAATGTTATGTTGGTATTTTTTAACATTTCTGAACATATTTTTTTGTTATTAGGTCGAGTTTGATATCTTCTATCGTTCAACTGCAAAAAACACAAATCGGCAACGTTGGCGCATACGTCAGATTGCCAGATTACGGCAGTGTTGGTGCAATTCAATGGAGAGAATATTCTTCGTATCATAGCATGCGCATCGAAAGCCTTGATCAGTACTGAACAAAAATATCCTCAAACACAACGTGAAGCACTTGCAGTGGTTTGGGCCATAAAACGATTTAGTTACTACTTGATTAACCGACATTTTCTAGTAAGAACTGACTCCGAGGCTAACGGATTCAATGGATGCCACCGTATTGGAAAAAGAGCCACATCTCGCGCTGAAGCATGGGCTTTACGTTTGCAGCCATATAATATTTCAATTGTGAGGGTATCAAGTAAAGAAAACGTGGCAGATGTTCTCTCTAGGCTGGTGACCATTTCACAAAATGAAGAACCTTTCGAAGAACATCTTGAGGACCATTTCTTATACGCATTAGATATGAGTTTGATCCAAGAAACATTGGGTGAAAAAACTCCATTTTCCGAAGCGGACGTTTGGCAAACAGCCTCCATTGGATTCTTCGACAAAAGTCGCACAAGATAGGTCTACTTTTGTTCAAAGTTTTTAAGTCTAAATTAGTTTTTTTTTCTGGATTGTTTACAAAATATAGGGGAATAAGGGATTCAAAAGGCACTATAACTCCGTTTTTAAGCTCGTGTAGCGTCTGAAACTACGTCCAATCGATTCTCCGAACATTTTCACTAAAGGAAAGTATTTTTCATAGATTTATTTTGTGTAGGATGGAAGACACTGAATTTCTTCGCGGTTTATACACTTTTTGCCCCATTGTGCGCTGTAAAAAACTTTCGGAGCCGCTGCAACACAATAAGTGAATCCTTCTAACTGGATATAGCTTTAAGTTAGCGTGTTTATCAGTTATCGATTGAATTGAATTTACTCAAATCTGATCAGTTTGAGGTGATAGACAAAATGTTATATATGATTCGAATTCCAGCAAAAATCTAAAAAAAAACTGCGGTAAACATTGCCCTAGTGCAGTAGTCGGCAACCTTTTGAGTCGGAAGAGCCAAAAACCTCAAATTTTCAAAATTTTGGAGTTTGAAAGAGCCACATTAAAGATTTATTGAGTTTTTTTTCGAACTATTGGATTTTTCTTTTCATTATGTTTCTGATTATCTTTAAGAACATGGATCCTTTTCTGGATCGTCAACTTTTCTTACATGGTTTGAATGTTTATCAATTTTAATACGTTGATAAAATCGAGTCAAAAAAAGTTTTAAGTGCATATAAAGCTTATATTAATACTTTGCATGATGATAATGCGAAGGATTTGAACTTATTTATAAAAGCAGAATGTTTATAATTTCATCGCAAAGACAAGCTTTTAAAATAACGAAGTAAAGAGAAATATTTTTTCAAATTGAAAAGCTTTTTTAAGACACTCACCAGATTTAATAAATCTTTTCCAAAATCTAGAAGTATGAGGTAAACATCATCTAAAATTTATTTAGTCGAAAATTTCAATTTTCAAAAATTATGCTCCTGGAAACTGGTAGAATTTTAAAAATTCATGCCATCAAGCGAACGAGTCTTCAGAATTTTATGCATCTGGAAAATTCAAAAATCTCATTTTATGTCACATATGGTTCTTTAGTATTGTGCGTCCAATGCGATGAAAAATACAATTTGATACATCGTATATTATTCATCAATGCTTGTCAAAGCATAGTTTGTTGGAGTAAAATGTTGTTTTACCAGTAAAAATCTCTAAAAATGAAATTATTTAGCCTTCATGTAAAAACCGTGATAAATCATAAAGAAACAGTACATTTGAACTGGCAAAAATCAGTTTTTAACAATATTTTTAAAGTTTTAAAAAAATTAATAAAAATAAATCAACGATGATTAACCCTTTAATGCATGACTTTTTTTTTGCGAAGGGAAAATTTTTTTGACTTATCAAATTTTCTTCATTCAATTCAAGAACATAATTTGAAATGATTTCATGATAAATGATAATATTTTTTATACATTTATAGTATGTTGTTTTAAAACAACATTGTGCACTCCATGGAGATTGATGGTTCCTTTCAAAGAAATGTATTTAAAATAAAACAAATTGATTTTTTATCATTAAATTGAACATTTATTTGACGGTACGTATATTATGGGTTATGATAACGATAAAAACAGTTGTTGGTGGTTGTGTCGCAAAGTGATACTTGGCATTTCTCGCAAAATCTTTTTGTAAAACCTTTGCAACCGGAATATTTGCATCTTGCTTGCTTGTTTTTCCACATTGCCCAGTGAGAAGTTTGATCAAGTTTTACGTTTTGAGGTAGACCAGATTGAAATGGATCACGACGTACTCGTTTGAGAGGTTGGTCCTTCCGTGGGCGTCCTTTTTTTGGAGAGTTTTCACCGATCTTACACAAAACTTCAGCCAACTCAAACCTGAATTCCCGTAGCATAAGTATTTTGGTATTTTTCGGATCACGACGAATAACTTTCTTATAGACCAGCCAAGAATTGATGATTGCCATATCCAAAAAATGATAAAAAAGTCGAGTGGTCCATTTGCGACTCTTAAATGAAATTTTGTATCTACCAATCAAACTGTCGAGTAGGTCCACGCCGCCCATGTGCGCATTGTACTCCTGAACTGCTTTAGGACAATGAATGGAAACTCGAATATGCTGTTTCTTATCAAATCGGCTTATAGTACCAACTGGCTCTGCTCCAACGTAAGAAGACAGCAAAGTGACTGGTTTATTGTCCTTCCATCCTACAACACTGATATCGATTCCTTCAATGTTACACGTTCTTTCTTCAAAATATCCTCTAGGAATCTCCTTTTTCATCAATTTTTGCTTATCCATAAGCTTACAATTTCGTAGACGATTAGTGCGCACTGTACCTAATGAATAAATACCTTCTTTCGCAAGGTATAATATCAGTGGGATAGACGTGTAGTAGTTATCAAAATACATTATGTGGTTCATATCTCTTGGAACATTCCGACACAATCGCACTACTACGTTTCCAGCTTCACCCAAATTTGGTTCTACCGAGGGCGACGATTTTGACCCAGATCCAGTAAAAATTTCGAATTTGTGGGCGAATCCATCCATTCCACAAAGAACGAATAATTTGAACCCCCATTTGTGGGGTTTATTTGGTAAATATTGCTTCATATATGAGCTCATTTTCGTGGCACACATTTGCTCATCTACTGAAAGCTTCTGCTCGAAAGGTAAATGACCGAATCGTTCGTTGAAATGGTGAATCAATGGTCGAACTTTGGCTAGTCGATCGAATTGTGAATGATCTTTAGGTAAAATTTCATCATTATTCGTAAAATGGAGATTTGATCGAATGCGCTCAAAATCATTCAAACACATGGCTGACCTTATAGGTTCATATCCAAAAGACGCATTCCAATAAGAACGTACATTTGAGCAATTCATGACTGAACTATAAACGAGAATACCAACAAATTTATCTAATTCAGATGTGTGCATGGAAAATGTGTTGGCAATATTCTTTTGCATGGCATACAAATTGCTTTCATCAACAATTTTTTGTTTGATTTCGGGTCCAAAAAAAATAGGAAAAAAACTCGTAGGGGGTTTTACATCCCAATAACTCAACAGGAATACTACCTTGAGGGCCAAATTTCAGATCACTTTGGTTGAGTATAAGATTTTTTTTGAGCCACTCTACATCCAAAGGTTTCTTCCGATTTGGCTTAGAGGTACCTGGTGTCTTGCGTTCATCGATGACTTGTATATCTATCTCGTCCTCTTCAGTATCATCATCCGTAGAACAATAATTTGCGTCGTAACATGCCTGAAGTTGCTCATAGTCTGGATCAGAATCAGAATCATCGAATCCATCTTCCGAATCTGATAAATTCTCTAAATATTTCTGCAGTTCTGTATCACGCATCCTTCAAATAGAGAACAAAAAAAGCATATGTGACACGTTTTAGACTTTTGTCAATGAATCTTAATGGAATGCATAATGTTGTTTTAAAACAACATAATAGTTTCTGCTTATAAAATCGAACTATGGTGTTTTTCGTTCAAATCATCTACCAAATCACGTTTTTGAAGTTAAAACAAACAATTTGATATATTTTTTGCCATTCTTACCTGCTGAATTGAACAAATACGTTGCACTTTACGTAAGGGAAAAAAATGTTTTCTGCGGAGCCCAATTTTTCGGCACTTTAAGTGAAATATCCCTGATGTAAACAACAAAAAAGTGCTGCCAGTGCCTCAGCTAAGCGTGTTTTAATCTCAAAAATAACTTTTGAGAATAAATGATATGAAAATTTTCAATACTTCAAAGATATTTCAGTTTTAATTAGTGTCCCGAGCAGACTTTTATGGCAAAATTATACCTAATTTTGCTATCATGCCTTGAATGTAAAAGGAGGTATCATTTTGCCCGAATAAAGGTGGTACAATGCCAAAATTTGGGTCTCACTTTTCATATATCGATACCACAATTATACCAACTCTAGGTTTCACTGAGACCTTAATGATGCCTTATTTAGCCTACATTTCAAAACCAGTTCTGAGGGCATAATGATGTCACATTTAGGTATCATTGATTGCCAAAATTTGGCATCATTGTGCTTTCAAAATTCCTTTATAAAAAAAGGATGGCTAAACGAGGTATCAAAATAATTTCAGTGAAACCAAAGTTTGGCGGGACTGTGCTATCCATATATAAAAAATGAGCGCCAAATTTTAGCATTGCTTCACCTTTATTTGGGAACAATTATACTGAATATAAAAAAAAACTAATAAGTAAACCATCGAATGGTTTTCTTTCAACAAAAGCTGAAGAATTTCGTATTGTATACACCCAGGCGTTACAACGAGCGGTATGTGAATATCGTCCTCTCGAATGCAACTACAAAAATAAACATCGCAATGTTATGAATATAGCTGCACTTATGATTGCATAAATGAAGGCGAATTTCATGTCTTCAAGGCGGCATCCATAAATTACGCAACTCTGATGCTTACCCCCCCCCCCCCCTTCTTTTCATGTTTTTAAATACTGATTTTTAAAGATCAAAAATAGATTTGCACATAAATTTTTTAACGTTCTTCAAAACGAAATTAACCTATATCCAAATCGCTTCTTAGTACTAATTGATGAAAACTCTCAGATAAAATAAATTGGTTGTATTATTACGAGTTTCTCAGTGCTTGTTAATTGATGACCTATCTTGTTTACTTTATTTAGTTAATGGAGCATAACTTATTGTTTAAAATATACTCCACTTCCACTTAGTTATATTCGTCGGAATAATTATTTTAGGAAAGAATAAAAACCAGTTTCAATCAATTGCAGGACACCAAAATAGTTGCGATAGTTAAGCTGATTTTTTTAGGAAAATCATTACGTAACGATGAGCATACCTCCCCCCCTCCCCTATGTCACAATGGAAAGATAGAAGAGGAAGTGAGAAGTGATATTGCTAGAAATTTAGATGTCTAGTTTTATCGATATTTTTCTGTGTTGTACATATTTTTGTGGAATTATTGTGTGATTGTTTTTGTGATAAATGTGAACTGAGCCGTTCTGATATGGTGAAAACACGATCCTAAATTTGACGGCACCAAACGACGGAGATTAAAGTTTGGATTGAATTGGTTACTCCATTACTGTCCGCCGATAAGTATTCTTTTTTTCTATTTGTTATTTTGTGTTGCGTTTGTGTTCATACGATCATTACCGATCGTCGTTGGTGTGTTGTGGAGCAGCGGCTTCAAGCCGTTCCAATAGGAGTGTTAGTGAATGTATGCGTGAGTATGGATGAATGCGAGAGAGTGAGTGCCACGCTGTGTTCTCGATGCGACGGGGGAATCTCAGCGACAGAGGAACAAGTTCTCTGTTTTGGTATAGGGTATGTGAGCCTTAACTTGGCATGCTCCTTATCTTGGCATGCCAAAATGCATTTTGGTAATTTATATGTCAAACATATGCCTAAAAATATAAAATAAATCAAACATAAAAGAAAATCGCATTTGTCTACATTCTGCATAGCATTTGTCCGCAATTGAATATAAATAACTGCGTAATTATTTTTTTTCACATGACGAACTGGAAGTAAAATAACGATTTTCGGAAAAAAATCTGAAATGAACCTACCTTGCTAGTGCATCTGCCACTTTCGGATCGATTTTAAAAACACACTTCCCTATGAAAAAATCACTGAAAAATACCGTTGGTTACAGCAAAACGTGGCAAAAAATATAAAATTTTAGCCTACTCCAAACAACGTAAATATTTGATCTAAAATTGAAGAAAATATAAACATTTTTTTCGCCTAATCTTGGCATGAAATTCCACTAATTGAAGTTTGTATGTATGTGTGAGAACGAAATCAGAAAGCAGACGGTAGCCGGCAGCCGGCAGCCGAATCGTCGGCCGTTAGTGCACAGTGGTCTGGAAATTTAAAACCGGTCGAAAGTAAAAAGAATGATTGAAATAACTTAAAAATACCATTAATGTATTTCGGACTATAATCAATTTATTTATCTCTCAAGCGTATTTGGCATCTTAGTTGGAATTATAATACTAAAAGTTTAGCTGCCTTCTTTTTGGTAAATTTCTAGAACTTTTCCTCTTAACTTCTGAGCACGAAATCAACAGGATTCGGATCCGAAACGATATCTTGGATCTCAACGTTGAAGTAACTTTATCCATACCAAAAAAAATTACAATTGGAAATAAGGTTCAACGTATTTTTATTTCATTTTATTTGTGCTGGAGATGAACATTTGCTGTATATGTGTCGCTTTGAAAGGAATGGTTACAAAGTTCAAATTATGACATTCTAAATATTATGTTTATTGAAAAAAATAATGGCATTACAATGTTGAAAAATTATGTTATTTAGAGCTAAATTTTATTGTTTTCAATTTCATGTGAAATCAAAAATTATATTTTGACCAAGTTTGTTTTATATTATGGATCACTGTGCATCAGCAGAGGTGACGCATTTGTTTTCCGTAGGAAAGGAATATGCGAAGGAAGCGCTGCCGAGTTTGGATGATGATTTTGCATGAGTGCGAGTGAGATGCAGCTTGAATTTCACCCAGCTTGTAAATTTGTTGTTCGCTTCCATTGGCTATAGTCCCCAAACGAACGAGTGAGATGCAATCTATTTCAATCAGGCTGGCTGGAGTGAGCGATAGTTTGTCTTGTTTTGCTTTCCGGGTGTACGCAAACGATTGCTAGAAAATTCCTAAGGGCGACATTTTAAATATGTAGGTATGATTTAAAGAATCGTTCGCTTACTTGAGTTTTAGCTTTAGCTTGCTTCTTGCCTCGGTCATAATGGTTTTTAAAATGTCTTTCCTCCTTTTATGGGAGTGGAATAAAAAGAATATGAACATTCACTATCGTATGTTAACTTCAATGGAAACAGATCTATCATGATTATATTTTAAAAAATTGAACAAACGATTTGTTTGCACGGTTAATAAACATATTTATGTTAACCAATGCAATATTTTGGAACCTATTTGTTCTAGATTGTCATTCTGATAATAGTAATTTTTAACACACCAAAAACTGAAACGAACAAGTGAAACTTTTTTACGTTAGTTTATAATTCTGCACGGAAATATCAATTCTAAAAATTGGTTGACATTTCGTACTTTCGACTTTTTGAAAACAACACAGAACATTGTTGTGCTTCCTTCCAGGATACTATCAACGAATTCGTGGGGGCTGTTGTTGTATTAGTGAGGCAAATTTCTTCTAGAGGCGGCCAATTTAAGGAACTCATAAAGGGCCACAATTCGGAACGGGGGCCACAATAAGGAGCATTTCAATCAATAGTTTGATCAGGTTTATCTCAAATTATCCACCGCTTTAAAGCAATGACATATTTTTACTACATTTCAGGCTAGTAAGCAATCATATTTGTCGAAGGACTTTTGAAGGTACATATAACAGGGAGACTACAATCATGGGAAATATAGTCAACCATGCCTTAGGGGCCAAGTTCGGGTACATTTACCCTATGCAGAAAAGCTTTCCACATCAGATGTTTGCCACACGCAGTGTGTTCAAACTATGATGTTTTGAGAAAAATTAAAAACGCCGTTTTTGTTTGTGACGGGTGTTTGAACAATTCAGAGTGTGAAGAAAATTTAAACAATTTAATGAAATTTATTAAAGATGTTGATGCTAAAATTGATAATCTTGATAAAAAAATTATTGTTCCGAATGAGTTTAAAAAACAGATTCAAGAAATTGCGCGCGAAGAAATCAAAGCAATTGCTAGAGCAGAATCTAATATCAGAGAGGATGAAGTTCGATACCACTTGCGTTCAAACTCAAAAAAACGTAAGCTGAATGAAAACGAAAAAGTTGCAACAGTTTCCTATTCCAATGTTGTGAGATCAAATGTTGCTCAAAATTCTGGTAGTAAGAAAGTTAGTGAACCAGTCTGCACAAATAAGATTGAATCGGTTAAAAATGAGTCCGTAAAAAGAGATAGTAGAAGCTCAAATAATTCGTTAACGAAATTAGAAGAAACTGTTCGTGTAAAACCACTCAGCGAACAGAATATCGAAGTGACTCGCAAGGAGTTGAGGTCGTCTTTAGACCCAGTGGCCTTAGGGGTGAAAACTGTTCGTTACTTTGAATCTACAGGAGAGGTTTTAGTTAGATGTTGGACTAATCACAAGGCACTCGATTTTATGAGCCATGCTCAGAAAGTTTTTGGTAAGAAATACAATATTGAAATAAAACAGCCTACTAAGCCTAAGCTTAAAATAGTAGGATTTGAAGAAATAGAAAATCATAAAGATCTGGATTTTATAAATTTGTTGAAAAAACAGAATAATTTGACAGAATCAGAAATCAGAGTACTCAAAATCGAAAAAAATTTAAAATGGAAACATAACCCAATGATTGCTACCATTGAAGTTGATGCGGAAACGTTCACAACTTTGATAAATCGTGGCAAAATCAATGTGGGATGGGAAAGATGTAAAATCTTCGAAGCAGTAAGTGTCTTAAGATGTTACAAGTGTTGGAATTTTGGACATAAGGCTGAACACTGCAAAGAACACATTTGTTGTGCAAAGTGTGCAGAAAATCATGAAACTAATAAATGCACGGCTCAATACGAAAAGTGCATAAATTGTTTCAAATTCAATCGAACTGCAAAATCAGACGTTGAGAAGCTAGATATTTGTCATTCGGCTTGGAGCTATGAGTGTGAATTATACAAACGAAAACTTACAAATGTAAAAAAGTATATAGATTACGGTAAATAGCAAACAACCTCAGAGATTTTGTATCTAAATGCATGTGGTTTATTGAATAATTTTGATGAAATTGTCATTGCAATCAATGAACTTAAACCTATCGTTGTAGTGTTAGTTGAAACTCATCTAACTGTAGAAGTAGATTGTATCGCATTCGATGTTAAAGACTACACAATGATTAATTGTTTTTCGCATTCGAAGCATACTGGCGGTGTTACTATTTTTGTGAAGAACGTATTTAAGATAGATATTTTAATGAATGCCTATCTTGATATGAACTGGATTCTGGCATTAAAATTAAGAAATGATAAGAAAAGTTTTATCGTTGGTGGAATTTACCATTCACCTAGCACTAGTAGCGCTCGGTTTATGGATATTCTCGAGAATCTATGGCTGTGTGATATTGTAGATGATGAAATCGATAACATTTTTTGTGGCGATTTCAACATCAACTTTAATAAAGAAGCAGAATGCAGAGACTTAAAACGTGTTATGGAGGCATACGGGTTCCGACAAATTGTTACAGAAGACACTCGAATAACTGTAACCAGTAGTACTAGAATTGATCTTGTTTTCACTAATGTGGACAGTGCTGAAGCAGTTATCATTCCAGATTTTCGCGTATCAGACCATGAGTCAGTGAATATTTTTGCTGGATTTGGACCTAACCAATGGGTGTCCGGATACCATTACATGGTGAAGGATTGGAGTCGATATAACGAAAATGTATTTCGGCAGCTTCTGAACGCAGGGTTACCAACCTTGAGATGCGCAGACTTTAATGAGTTTGTAAGACGTTTCGACGTATTATTGAAAGATAGTGTAAATGCACTTGTGTTACAAAAAAAGGTTGAGACAAAACCGGTACTAAATGGTACAGGTTTGAGTACTAAATGGTACTCCAATAGCCTTAAGCAAATGAAAAACCAAAGAGACAATCTTTATAGAAAATTTCTAAGAAAAAAATGCGAAAGAAGTTGGCGGAAATATAAATTGGTAAGAAATGAATACTCGCGTCGAATAAAACAGGCAAAAAATCGATCAATTCAAGATGAGCTGGAAAGAAATCAAAACAATGGAAAACTGCTGTGGAAAACGATAAAACGATTAGTAAGTCCAAATGCTGCGAGGCAAGATTCAGTTTCGTTTGACGGGGTTGAAATCACGAATGAATTTGAAATTGCAGAGAAGTTTAATGACTTTTTCATTGATAGTGTCATGGAAATCCATGACAGTATTCCGGCAAGTTGTAACGTCTTCGTGGATCATATTATCGGCAATGGTCGAAGTTTCAGTTCATTTGAAACAGTAAGCTCTCAAGAATTTGACGAAATCGTAAAAAATATGAAATCCACGGCTGGTATCGACAATGTTTCTTTGAAAGTTTTTAAAGATTCTCTACCGGTACTAACTAGTCAATTGACAGAAATTATAAATACGAGTCTAACATTAGGAATAATACCTTCTACATGGAAGCATTCGACTGTTGTTCCAATTCAAAAAGAGAAAAATGCGCGAGAAGCTAAATTATATCGTCCGATAAATATGTTGGAAATACAAGAAAAGGTGCTGGAGTTAGCAGTTAAGAAGCAATTTCTACACTTTATTGAGTCAGAAGGAATATTGATTGACGAGCAATCTGGATTCAGAAAGCAGCATTCAACGGAGACAGCAGTGAATTTGATACTTCGAAACTGGAAGATCAATATTGAAAACGGTAGTTACACAGTTGCTGTGTTCCTGGATTTCAAGAGAGCTTTTGAAACGATTGATCGGTTTAAGTTGGTAAACGTTTTGGAAAAAATAGGTATCAACGGAACGGTACTAAACTGGTTTAAGGACTACTTGAATAACAGAATGCAAAGAACAAAATATGGATCGTCGTATTCGCGATACAGAGAAAATAGTCTAGGGGTCCCACAAGGAAGTGTTCTGGGTCCATTGTTATTCATATTGTACATCAATGACATGAAAAACTGTCTACGTTATGGTCGTCTCAAACTGTTTGCAGATGATTCAGTCTCCTACTGGAGTGGTGATGACTTAGAGCTCGTTATTCAAGAAGCAAATTTCGATTTGAAAAATATTTCTGAGTTTTTAAAACATAAAAAATATGTCTGAATCTTAGTAAAACCAGCTGGATGGTTATTGGTAATCGTCCAATAAGAGTCTGCCCAAACTTGCTGATTGATGGTTGTGCCATCGAAAGAGTGCGTCAGGTCAAATATTTGGGAATACAAGTTGATGAGAAGCTGAATTTCGTAGCACATATTGACTATACAATCAAGAAAATAGCCATGAAATATGGCATACTTTGCCGAATCAGCCGCTATATGACTTTCTGGTCAAAAGTAATTTATGTGAAATCCGTGATCATGCCACACTTCGATTATTGCGCTACAATTTTGCTGCATGCATCTGACACACAAACAAATCGACTGCAAAGAATACAAAATAAAATTATGAGAGTAGTGATACGATGTAATCGATACACTCCCAGTGTTTTAATGCTCGATATTCTTCAATGGTTGTCAGTGAAACAGAGAATCGCATATAACAGCTTAATGTTTATATATAAGATGAAAAATGGAATGTTACCATACTATTTAATGGACGGCCTGCAATACGGAATCGACATTCACAGATACAACACTAGAAGAGCACAAGACTTCAGACTACCGAATATTAAAAAAGAGATGAGCAAACGCTCTCTTTTCTACAACGGATTGAAAATGTTCAACAATCTACCGACGAGCATCAAAGATAGTGTGAACATAAACACTTTCAAGAAAATGGCTATACAATACATAAAACAGACTGTTTGAAAATATGACTAATCCTGACAAGGATCATACAATGAAAGTGATGGAAATCTGACGAAGATTCAGTTAGATAATTGTACGGTGATGGACATACGCGGGAGTAAGACGAATAAGTCGTACAGAAGAAGCAAATACATGTAAATTATAATTATCCTAAGGATAAAATGTCCCTCCCACTTCAAAAGAAGCGTATGGGGTGGAGGAAGGACCCAAATGGGCCATGGGACCATCACAAAAAAAAAAAAAAAAAAAAAAAAAAAAAAAAAAAAAAAAAAAAAAAAAAAAAAAAAAAAAACCATTCGTAACGCTCGAGCTTACTCCCTCACCCCCTTAGGAGCGTTACGTACTTTATGGATGCCCCCTAAGGTCATTTCATAATTCGCTCAGAAATAATAAAAAATAGTTATGTTTTGCAATTTAGTTTCGTAAGCGTTTTGAGCTTTGCTAAAACAGTACGGCATTAGCCAAATATTCATCAACACACTGGAATCTAGTTTCAAATTTTATTGTTTGCCTAATTTGTGAATTATTTTTCTAATTGTATTGTAAGTTAAAGTATTCAGATGAATAGAAAAGAGAGGAAACAGCTGAAGGCTGAAAATCTCTATTATAAAGATATTAAAAAAATGATGAATAGATATAATAAAACCATATTTTACTGAAATATTTTGGCTTATTGGTTTTATAATAATCAATTTGCTTGGTTCTCGAATCAAAAAATCATAATATATTATTTGAAACTTAATTTACATAAAAAACTTAATTAATGTAAAAAAATAACAGTGAAAAAATTTGTACCTACTAAAATCTAGAACACATTTTGTTTCCCTGTTACATTCAACATCTTTCTTTGTTGATCTTTATTCATTATTGTTTCTAAA
Organism: Uranotaenia lowii; assembly: GCF_029784155.1. Lineage (NCBI taxonomy): Eukaryota > Metazoa > Arthropoda > Insecta > Diptera > Culicidae > Uranotaenia > Uranotaenia lowii. Next base: position 221,828,327 of record NC_073693.1, on the reverse strand, counting down.
AAGTACCGGAACAAAAGGATATCAGTAAGTTTTCTCACACAGGTTAATTTCATCCAGCTGGCCAATCTGTAAGTAGAATTTAAATAAATAGAAATTTTTCAATGATACCAGGTATGTTATTAAGACTGTAGCGTAGCACAGGTTTAGCTCTTTGTAAAAGGTGACATAACAGTTCAATCAATTTTTGGAAAAAGAAAAGAAGTCAACTCGATTGCTAAGGAGCAATTATCTACTCGATAATGGTACTAGGGTTCTATTCGTTTGACTTTTTTTTGTTGAAATGCTCCTCTTTGGTGATGGTTTAACAAAGTAGAAAAATCTGTACCGCCGGCACAAAGAAACTTGATTAGTTAAAGGTCTGTTTGAACTATTTCTTTAAAAAAGAGATTAATCGAGTGGATTAACGACTACAAACATATCCGTGAGTAGTGTCCATCCCTGGAGCTGCTGGAGGCAAACGATGACACCAAATCAAGCAGACTTGAATCTTCCATACTTACTTTAAATATTCCTTCCTGGTTTGGTTTGCTGAGATTGAGCAGTTCCAGAGCGTGGAACGGCATTTAAAATTTCAACTTCACAAGCAGACGAAAAAGCGCACGATCAGTATTCGCCAAATGTTGCCTTGATATTGTGACTTGGTATGATCCGAAACCATTCCGGATAGTTCGTTCAACTGTATCGATAAAAGATATTTATATCAGTACTGACCAGTGCAAATGAAACAGAGATCTTACCTGCCTTACCACCCCAGTAGGTGGTACCGAATAGCCAGTGACTTTTCTGCTGGTAGCAGGTGGAGAGACTTAGAATGTAGATCCCTTGCAAGGGATAAATGTATCCGAATCGATTTCCTCCAGTACTTTGAAGAAGTTCCATCCATCTTATGAACTGCCACCTTATGGTGGTAGGTTAACTCCAGCCGAAGACCATAGTTTTTTGTTCGATTGCGGGAGGTTTTGGGAAGAGTCCATGTCGTTCAGTTTCACCTCGGTCGGTTGCTGGATGTAGTTGGCTTTTATTTACTCGGTTACCGGGAGCGAGCTGTTCACATCTTTCAACTTCACCAACCTGATAGTAATATACTATTGAGCCGGTTGTCGAAACGTATGTCGGCACTCCTGCTGCTGTAGATTTAAATGCATCCCAAAAGCCGCCCTTGCCGTAGCAGTCCTCGCCATTTTCCAGCTGCTCGACCCAAGCATCGATTCCGGCCTCCGTTATGCGCAAACTTCTGTCCCCCATCGACGTCGTACTTGTTTTCCTGTCACCGTATTATTATGTGGTCCGAACCGAGAGCACATAGCAAGCATATAGGAAGGATCCATTCTTCCCCCGTTCCAGGAACAGCCACTCAACTTCCATGACGTACAATTTCTGAAGAGTTGGGTTGGTTCGAAGAAACGCGGTCGACCGTCTTGGATTATACTTCGTAATTATGCCAAAATAAAAATTTAAAAACTGCGCAATGGTTCTGTAAATAAGCACCGTGCCAGTGCCGTCTGTACACAATAAAAATAAACAAAAAAATGTTTATTTTTGTTATTCCTCCGTTCTCTCCACGGGTGGATCAGTAACCTTGTGTATATGTCTAGTGGTATTTTTGTTTGATTTGAAAATACTTAAACATCTGATTTTTTTTTGTTTTTCAATAAGAAGAAATCAATCAATATAGCAAAACTTAACGAGCCTATAGTAAACATTTACTATAGTCTCTTTAAAAAAAATAAAAAACTGTTCTGTTTGTATAATCCTATTTGGTAGTGTTGGTGATATTCTGCTGGTTGTTTTCCCAACACTTCTCAGTTTTGAGAAATCAACCTAAAAAACTACCCTGTTTGTCGACCGACTGCCCGTTTTATTGTACCGAAAGTTTTTCAGCTTAACTGTCCCTTCTCATCTGTACACGCTCAGCAAGTATGCGTAAGAAATGTCAAAATCAACTCTATAACGGAATCTTCATTACTCGCATTATTAGTCAAAAAACTGAAGGCTTGAAATCTTTTTCATGCGTCAATATTTTTATGTAAGATTATAATGTACAATTTAACGAAAATGGAAACATTACGAAAATAAACCATACTTGATAGAGCGAAGCTTTAACTTATATTATGATGGTGAGAAAATTTTTAAATTTCCATTAACTTTGATTGTTTCCTCTACAGTATGAGTTGTTGAAATTGTTTGTTATTATATATTCACACTTATTTTTATTTTTAACTGTGCGTTTTTAATCAAAATTTGAACCAAAGCAACCGAAATATTCTTGACCTATATCTTATTTTAGAACCAAGTAAACTTGAAAACACATCAGATTAAACGTATTAAAAATGATTTCGAAATTCATTAACTTAAGTATAGGTTATCTGTTATAGGTAAAAATAATAATTCTTTATCAAATATATTGAAATTTCCAGATTAACAATTTTTATTCATTTCCTTTAAACTGCTTACTCAGAATAAATAAATCGTTGAAAAAATGACTGAATTTTTCAGTTAATTGTGATTTATCCTTTATTATTCATTCTAACCCCTTGGTCCGCTTTGTGAAATAGGATGTAAATCAATTTTTTTTTTCGTTGATCTAAAAACACTCCCTCGAATGTGGTTATATGTTTTACATATACCTAACGCAACGTCAATGAACGTTATAATTATTTTTAACCTAAAACCGATACTTTTCAATAATCATATTTTTTTTTAAATATTGGAAATAAAATTTCATTAAAGCTTTTGTTTATTTTAATAGATACCCCACGTGAACTTGATTCTAATTGTCAATTTAGATTCGGCATGCACTGAATTAGAACTTTCATTAATGATACCTCAACGATGCCTATTTTTTGCTATTACTGAGAAAATCAATACAAAGTGATCCACGCACATTGCTGACAACGACTCAGTTTGTTATTTGTTTCCAATTCAGTTCAAATTTTAAAACCTTGAAAAATACTGATTTTTCCCCGAAAAAAAAAATAATATCAAATTATGCTATCATTTTGATTTCACTATTCAACTCTACGCTTATAAATAAAACCTTAATGATGCCTCGTTTTGTTATCTTTGAAAAAACAAAACCAAATAGTGCTTTCATTTTGCTCTCAATGTCTTATTTAGGTATTGTTCAGGCATCATCTATAAACATATTGATGCTTCAGTGAAACCTAATTTTACCATCGAGAAAAATGCGATACGAAATAATGCTATCATTTTGGCATTGATAGCTCATTTTGGTTACTGTTTGCTATCGATTCAGGCATCAAAGTCTGCTCGGGGTTGTTTTAAAACAACACTATGCATTAAAGGGTTAACTCTCAATCGCCAAAGAAAAAAAATCCGTTACTGCAAATTTGTTCAAAATTTGTGTGCTTTTTGTGCATATTGGCTGCACGCGTCCCACTTAAAATTTTAAATATTTATGTTCAAAGGTTTACAATTTTTCCAATTCAAACTATTAAATTATTTTAAAAAAAAACTGCTTCAGGGCGAAAATGTCAATTTAGTTATTGAGAACAAATATTTAACCTGTGGTGAAATTTTCGAATAGTTTTTCCGAATTGTAAATACTATTTATTCTCAATAATGATTCGAGTTTGAAAACTGTCAAACTTTAATTTGTAATTCTGAATTCTTTGTTTTGGAATTTTGTATTTCAATTTCATGTAGATATCTATTCACTTTTTTTAATCTGTTATTTATTGAACAGGCTTTCCAGAACTTTTCTGTAAGTATTCAGGCCGGGCAAATCCAGGCATTGGGTTTCTACTATATTTAAAACTCAAAACCGGTTAATATCCGGGAAAATCCAACCAAAATTAACGTATTTTTCGAAAAAGTCAAGAAAAAATCTGAAAAATAAATACACGAAAAATGATTTTCTTTACCAAGGCACATCAGAAACATTCAAATCTTATTAAACAATTTCAAAAAATGCATGCGAATTTATTTTGTAAAGTTAGTTGAAAATTTGGAATTTCATAAAAAAAAATTGTGAATAATCCTGGAAAAACGGGCCTTTTTCCTTGATATACGGCAACCAGACCGGGCATCAAATTTTTTCTTTGAAAATCTAGGCAAGCCCCGGATGAAGCGGTAAATTAAATGCTAATGGCCGTAAGAACGGGGGGCGTTTTGGGGGTTAAATCCTCCCCCGTAAGGGTTCAAGAAAAGCAAGCGAAGTTTTTTACTCAACACTCAATTTTTGGTTCTCAATAAAATTTGGATGATTGAGTAAGGTTATTCAAGTAACAAACTTGGCTTAGAACTTTAGCATCAGTTAATTCAAGTCAAGTCAACCCACACTAATCCCAGGTTCAAAAATCTGCAACAGTTATTCAACATTTTCTCACATGTTGATTGAAACTCAGTTCTTTATATTAAATTTTAAATGAGAATCAATTCATTCCAGTTATTTTGGTTCCAAACTGTCAAAATCATAATTGTATTTCTGTTTTTATATTTTGTTTTTTTGTATCGAGTTTAAGATTTTTTATTTGAAATTAGAATTATTATTGGAAACTTTTGATAGAAAGATAAAGTTTGGAAATTCTGGTTCATACATAATTTGTTCCATGAATTTCACAATGCATATGCATTTTCAAAATTAAAAAGGTTTATTTTCAGAATTTTGAAAAAAGAATATTCGACACCGTCCTGAGTATTTGTTTTGTTTTAAGATTAAAAATTCTTGAACTTAATTATTATGCTAAATTCAGGTATAGCCAAGCTTTAAAATGGCCATCCACAACTGAAAACTTGGAACCAGATCTTCATTCGAAACTCATATTAAAATTCAGATTCGCAAGTCAGATAAAAAAAACAATCTATAATTATAGATTCATACTTGAGGGCTCTGGAATATATTTCACATCTTGGTTCATTTTTTGATTCTGAATTGGAATTAAGATTTAGATAGCGTATTGAATTTCGGAAACAGATTCAAAATTCAATTTTTGAATGCAGGTTTAAAAAATCATCCACAGGATTTTTGCTTTGGAATTGATTTTAAATGAAGAATGTTTGTTGATAAAGAAACATGTAATCTTCATGAGGAAAAAACTTCAGGGAGTTTGTGTGTTTTGATTCGTGTTTGATTTGATTCGGTGTTTTGATTCGTTTTATTTATTTTCAAATAGCAGCTTTTTAGATAGTCAAATTTCGAACTCAAATATTGAATCTAGATTTGCAAGAATCAGACGTGAAAAGCAAAGTTATTATATTTTACTTTAGCTTTAAATTTTTTAATAATTTTTCCATCGATAATTGAATCGAAATAGTTGATTAGTTCTAAAAAAATTCTGAAAATTTCAACTGATCAATTTTCATAAAAGGCAAAAAGTAATTATGAGTGCATGAAATATAAAATATTTTACGTTGTTTGATAACAACTTTTTTGAAAATGATAAACTTTGGTTTTCCTGTGTTTGTGTTCGATTGATTCAAAAATATACAAACGTTTGGAAATAAATAAACTGATGATAATTTAATTCTGATGTTTTCAAACAACAGTTATTCTTTGCATTAACAGTAAATGGTAAACTAATTCTTGATTTCTAAGCTGATGCTCCAAAAACAGTAAAGGCGAAGAAATTATAAAATTAGGCTTCTAAAAATGCTATTTTGCCATTTGGTCCTTTCCGCTTGTTCTTACAGTGGATGCAATTTTGAATTTCTTTTCTGAACCTATGAAAATCTGTGTGCCAGGTCATAAGACTTAATTATCATTTCAGCACGATCTTATAAATATTTTATTCAAAATAGTATATAATATTAGCGCAGTCAACTAAAGAGCCGCAGGTTCACATCAAAAGAGCCGCATGCGGCTCGCGAGCCGCAGGTTGCCGACCTATGCCCTAGTGTAATATGTTTATTAGAAAAATGAAAAGCAGATTTGATGTTTCGATTAAATAACAATTATAAACACAAACAAATTTGATGTAGAAGAAGTTGTTTGAAATAAAATAAGCATTATAAACCACTCTCTACAGCTTCTCAAGCCTCAAGAAAGCCAGCGTTCTTCTCAAAGTGCGAACACACAAAAAAAAGCATGGTAAAACTACTAAATCCGTGATTTAAATGAACAACAGGCAACCATATTTTTGAGTCAAGTATGTTTTGTTGTTTATAATACCTTGCGCATAGCTATTTTACCATGTGCTCAATTTGGCTGCGCATAGTAAATTCGACTGCGTTTTAGTAAAATTGTCAATGAAATAATGCATTGTTTTACTTCGTGCCTAGTAAAATTGATATGTTTGATGATGAAACTAGTATGTGTTATGATAAAGATTAAAGATTAATAATAGCTTGATTTAAATAGTAAAATTACTATGTATGTTTGTTTGTTTATTTGAATACATGCATTAAAACATTATTTAAAACTTTTAAATCCACACTTCCGACACAAGTCGGTCAATGTTAGTGTGTTCTCCCGATGCTCTGGAAAGATTTTCAAAGTTATGAAACTTGAAAGCAGCTCAAAACGTGTTTGTTTACTCACGGGTCTGATGATTAATGATCCTGAATTAGTATAAACAAGAAGAATGTTTACCATAGAAAATTATCATATGCACTGATGTTTTTGAGTCAAATATGTTTTGTTTTTAAAAAGTACCATGTGCGTAGTATTTTGTTGATATGAATTGGTGCCACAATGTCTAAATTACTATGCGGACGCTATTTGTAATAGAAATTATGATGAAATCATTATGACCATATTATTTTCGACAACAAACATTGACAGTTATCGAAAATTACCAGGTACATAGTAACTTCAATAATGTTTAATGTGCACTTTTGAAATTGATGTTATAATTTGCGTGGTTGAAAATACTATAACGCAGAAATGGTAAAATAATCATTACAACGTCTTTGGAATAGCAACGCAATTTTTTTTCCGTGAATATATCGATTGGAAACTGAAACAGCAAGAAAGCTGTTAAACTGCCGTTTATTTCAATTTCTAATCTTCCGAGGACGGAGCTTCGCGTGATAAATGGCATGAATGTGTTTGGCATAACTGAGTTGGATGATGTGATGTTCCCGAAGATGTATTGTATGCTTTAAAAAGCAAAGGTCAACGGATTTTATTTAAGTGCATCAAAAATTCATTTATATTGATGAAATATTCAACGATCTATATTTCACATTATATAACCTAATGATCTCAGTAATTTTCCCTCATCTAAGCTTATGAACAGAAAGTAAGGAACCAAAACATTATTAATTGATTCACTTGAATGCATTCGTCCCTACTTTTTCCTTTCCAGATGTGTAACTCACAATAAAGTCTCAGGATTTCCCAAAAAGCCCTTGAACTTTTTTCTGCTCTATACATCCATTCAAGGATAGCATTCAGCAAAACTGAACTGAACAATTGCATCCCAGCTTCACCCGGGTTGATGATCTGCCTCTCAAAACGGTTTTACTACGTACCTAGGGGGAAAAAATGTTTTTTTTTTCATCTCAAAACAACGTACCCGGTCCATCTGAAATGGATGGGATGGGATGGTTTTAGCTAATTGAGACTGCCATTGCCGGGATTTGATCGAATCAGTTCCCATTGAAATTTTCACTTTTATTTAATTGAAGTGTCTTCCGGAAATGTGTTTACACGAAATGAAAGAAAGTTAGGCATCCGCATGAGATTCAAAGGTTTCTTGTCAACCCTACAAAAAATATCGATCCTGCCAGGAGTCGAACCTGGAATCTTCTGATCCGTAGTCAGACGCGTTATCCATTGCGCCACAGGACCTCTGTGTAATTCCACCAATCCCTTTATTTCACATTGAACTTTGAGTTAAATAAAGGGAATAGGCAAACAAATTCGGTCACCTACCGGTAGGTAAGGACTTTCAAACTTTCAAAATACCCTATCCAAATAAAAGCAGCATCACGCATCGGTGGAAAACATTTCGGCACTTTAAAATGCACCGATTTACTGCTTCAGGGCAATTTTCTCAATCTGGCCGGTGCAGTGGCAATGTTTTTAATTTTTCGAGACTCGATACACTTGATGCAGCTCCTGCAGTTCAGTATCGATTATACGAAGGAAAAATACCCGTTTTTCCATTCCCTTGGGCTGCCGAATCGAAATTGTATTTTGGCTATACCGAAAACGACCGGTGGCCGTTCCAATTGGAAAATGTTGTGCTGCAGTTGGCGCGTGCATACTAAATGATCCATCTACAATAACGCAAGCTGGAAATTTGTGCAGTGGAGTAGCCCTGCTGCATCCAGGTGGGTAATTAAATTAATAATTAACGTTGATGATCAACAATCAGCTGCTGTTGGCTTTTGCTGCTTCTTTTCACCTCGAGGACTATTTACTTCAGATTGGATCATTGAAAAATGTTAATTCTAATTTAGTTTTAACGCAACGGCATAGATATCTTAGATTTATATAGCTACACCACATAAGATTCGCTAGCATAGGTGCTCTGCTGCAAAGTGTAGTCACCTTGGATAAAAATGTACTTTGCTATTGAATGGTTTTGCAAAAGTTTCGATTGCGTTTCGCATTATATTATGTTCACACCGAAAACAAAATACAATTGTTTATGACCAGAGGTCGAATTTTTTCAATCGTATTCAAGAGGTCGTGAAAAAGCTGTATTTTTCAATAGGTATTTTCCTGAGTACACTTTCATTGAATCAGGAGTTCCTCAGGGATTGGTTTTGGGAGCATTATTTTCCTCGTTTTTTAACACTAGAAAAACCGGCAAATTGAATATACCTATTCGGACCGTGACCAGTCAAAATGACTGGTAAAGGGAAAATTTTTTCTATCAAAATATTTTTAATTTTTTTCTTTTGAAATTATTTTGTTATTAATTCGATAACATTTTTGTTATAGAATTGAAATAGTTTTTCACCATGGGTGCCCGGAATCACCTCAGTTTGGCATAGTTGACGAATGCGTGTATGTCATAAAATGAATATGTCAAATAATTATCAAAAAATTAAAACACATTATCAATTTAATAATAAAAACATGTAGGATGGCGATGGTTATTGACCATGGGTTCACGGTTTCACTTCAGTTTTGTTTTAGTAGATATTTTCTAGCATCCATCGCTCTAAAATTTTTCAACCCGATGCCTATAAATTATACCTGATATTGTAGGTTTTGAAGCATATTTTTTATATAAGTAGAGCAATTTACCATGGGTGCACGAATTCACCGCCATTTATCCAAAATCAATTTTTTTGCATGTTTAAGGTAAAGAATAAAGAATTTTAAAGATTCAAATGAAAATATGTGTTTTATACATGGTTGTTCACTATGGGTGCACGGATTCACCGCGTTTTAATAAAATATTGGAATATTTGCAAATTTAAAAAAAGCATTTTTACAAATCTTAACTAAACCAAAGTCGAAACCATGTCTTTAATGTTGAGCCATAATGATTTAAATAACGATTTTTATTTAAAGTTCCGTTTTTTTATTCCTGGAAAAGAAATATATCAATTTTATCTTGAAATAATAAATTTATTTATTTATTATTACCAAACAGGTTTTTGCAATCGTACATTTATCTGATAAGATCTGATCAACATCCAAGAAATTGAAAAACGGTTACCATGGACCAAGTGAGTTTTAACCTTCCCATGCCGTTCGGGTCAATATGACCCGAAGCGCACATTTCAAATCTCTTTAACATCATTCCAATATACTGAAGAACTTGTAATTTTGACAGACCAAGTATGTTCTATGAAAATAATGATCAAGTTAACGTCAAAAAATTAAAATTTGAGTTTTGAAAATCGGTTCATTGGGAAATGAAATACAGCTAAGCAAAGCAAAAACTGGATATCGTTTTTTTAAAGTTAGATTTTTTTCTACCGGAAGATCTGAGATAGCGGTCAAAACTTTCATTGGACCCCAACATATCTATACACTGTCGGATAGATGGATTCTTGACGATTTCAAACATCAATGAAACACTTAAATACAAACAAGCTGCCAAAAGTGATGAGCATTTTAAAAATAAAATTGATTTTTCGGACTTTTTACTTTCTGAACCAGTTTCTGATAACTTGGTAATACATATCGACTTTATTTTTAAATTTTGAGTAATAAGAATAAATTACCTACACAATGAATATAATATCATCAAAATCGGTTAACATTTACAGCCAGGAGAACGAAATCAAACTACAACTCAAATTCCCCCGAAACGGATATTTTGCGAACGGCATGGGAAGGTTAAGGATTATATGCATCAAGGTATGTCGTGCGACGGAAAACAGTGAAAATAAAAATAATGAATCAACATTGTGAAATGACATGTTGATTTGTTTTTCCTTAAAAGTTTTTCGATTGACAAATACCTATCAAATCAACTCAACAACAACAAATACCTATCATATCTAACTCAAAAATATGTTGTGTTCTGAAGCAAGTTGAAAACTATTTCACTCTATATAATTTACAACGGCGAATTTGCAGCCATTCCGTACACCCATGTTGAAATATCCGCATTCGATGTGGTCTATCAGATAGGCTGGTGCGAGTCTGGTCTAGGTATGCCAGGCGTACTGGGTTCGATTCCTTGTATCGGCAAGAAAATTCTTGGGTTCAAACCCCATAAGTTGCCGACAGGTAAGATGTGTTTCCTCTTATAATAAGAATGTTCAATCAGTTGCCAGCTGGCCAGGTATATACACGGGTGCCGGAGTACCTGTAAGTGAACTTGCATTGGAAATTTGTCGAGCCTAATAATCTAAGAATGCATGTGAATACATACTTGGGCAGAAACTGCGGTGAATCCGTGCACCCATGGTGGATAACCAACATATAAGAATATATCGTGCACCCAAGTTGAAATATCATTTTAATTATTCAGTTTCATAGCTGATGTCTTCAAATTTGAATAAATAAGTACTCAATTCATAATAATTTTACTCATTCTAGTTTAGTATAAAACATATTTATCACCTAAAACTACCCGATTACTCGAATGGGCATGTATTAAATCTAACATAACTTTAACAAATCTTGATGAAATTTCGTCAAATTTTGACAGAAAGTTCGAATATAGTAGAACAACAAAACAGACCAAAAAAATTGGGAGTCAAGTGCTTGAAACGCCACACAGCGGCCAATCCGAGAACTTTTTCTTCAAATCTTCACGACTTCGCATCAAAAATCAATAATTTCATAACGAATGACACACTTCTGCCCACCATAAATCAACTAGGACTCATTGTCTTGAATGTAACATGCAAATGAAACCAAAAGCAAGCGAAAAAAATTTATCTTGTTTGAGTTATAGAGTTGTGAATTTTACCAGTCATTTTGACTGGTCACGGTCCGAGTGTTCCTGGCGAAATTTTTCTCGCTTATTAAAAGAGCAAGTGAATTCAAAAATACACAGTTTTGTAGAGATTCAAAATTCATGAAAAGTCGTATTTTTTGCGAATTTTTAAAGCGAAGTATGCAAAAGATATTCAACAAACAAAGTGTTCAACCAGTCATTTTGACTGGTGCGGTCTTTCTAGTGTTAATAAACGATTTTTAATTTGTTCCACAGCATGGCTCAGTTCATCAATTCGTAGATGACGAACAAATTTACAAGAGTTTCAACTTTAATGAGTTTTGTGTCAAAACTCATCAAAATCTTGATAAAACAAACGTATGGTCTGTTTTGAATCTGTTACCTATTGTCGTGATTTTACGAATCTCAATTGAGAGATTCACTTAGACACGTCTGTCACTCACAAGATTAGATCAATGACTGACTTTGTTTTGTTTGTTTTGCCTAGTCATGCCCCAAAAAACAAACGTTGCCATAGATATTTGTTTTATTCTAATTGTCTTCGGTGTTGCCGAATACAACTATTATTTTATTTTATTATGTTTTTAATTAAATTTGATTTATATTCTGCAAATCTTTCACCTTATCCTTACACCTAAACATGTATCCTACGCATTCCAGTTCGCCCGGCATTATCCGGGCTTGCCCGGTTTTTTTCAGGCTTGCTCGGTTTTTAAAAAAAAATTGTAAAAACACTGTCAGGCTCAATTTCCCGGATATCGAGGGAAAATTCCCGGTTTTTCCCGAATTTTTCCACAATCTTAGCAATATCCAAACCATAATGTATGATCTTTTGAGCTTAATCCGCTGATGAGACTTAAAATAAACATTTTTTCTTATTTTAATTCTAACTTTTTTAAAAACGGAGAAATGGAGATTATGGTGGAATTTTTTTAATTGAAATTTTTAAACCAATACTTGGATTTAGCCAGGATTTTGAGTAGAAATGCCTGGCCTGGATATGCTCAGAAAAACTTTAAGAAAGCATAATCTATGCTTACCAGTTTTCCAATTTTTTGACTATGCATCGTTGTTATTTTTGATCGGAATTTGCCTGGGAATCGACAGATCTATTTTTAATGCTTTGAAATTACCTATGCTAAGGTTGCCAGATTGCTCGGTTTTATCCGGGTTTCCCCGGTTATTTAATACAAAATTTGACAAAAGTCCGGTCCGATCCGGATTCCCGGGTTTCATTGAAAAAAGCTCGGGTGCGTCCAAAACAAAATTTTTTGAGCAAATTTTATAAAAATAAAAATGAAAAGTTTTTTGAAAGCCTAAAATGCGATTTTTTTTGCCTTTATTATAGAGATTTTCAACTTTCGTTGTTTCGTCTATTTGAAAAATGATGACAGTATTTTACAATTCGTTAATTAAATAACTCTCTTTCAAATGCGATTTAAAAACTGGTGATATTTTATGATGAATCAACTTTTTTCAATTTTTTCTAATTGTGGTTTGAGTTAATCTTGGGTTTTGACCAAATTTGCCTGGATATTTCCCGGATTTTTTGTCGACAATTTTGAAATCAAACTCCCAGATTTTGTCAGGTTTTTAGATATAACAGCCCGGATACGTGCTGAAAAAATTCTGGCAATCTTTACCTATGCGATTGAAGATCAATCCTTTCGACAAATCACATGATAGTTTCAACAAAACTTAAACTTTAAAAGATTTGTGATTGTCGTTTGATAGTTTAAGGATTTTTTTTTTATTTTTATGCTTTAGAAAGATCTGTAAATAGAATGCGCATTAGCATGTGTCGAAAGGCAACTTTTTAGAATTTCAGAACGTCTTACCATTTTTGGTCAAAATAAACGACAGAAATTCCCGGAGCGAACAATTGATCAGGGAGAGCTCCAAGATAAGCAAATTTAAAATAATTGAATTAAAAAAGATTTTTTAAAAAGTTATGGTCAAATGAAAATCTACTCAACGTTGCTTCAGAAGAGTATTTACTATCATAAAACAAGTTATCAAAGAGGTAAGTTAGCCATAAATTGAAGTGGAATACTGTCTTTAGTGATTTATCTGAGATGCGGTTGCAAAATAACCGTGATCATGAGTTAGTTTGGGCATCAACACCACGACTGTACCTCAAATAGAGCTAAGCCATTCCATGCTTTGCTAGTACTCCAAACGATACCACAAGACGGTGGGTAGAATTTCGCGCAATCTTTTTTCATAATCTATCAGTTTCATTTGTCAGTCGATCGCTTTCTACATTATTATTATGCTTCTTATACACGAAATTAATTTGAATCGATTTTGAAATGGATAAAAGTGAACTTAAAATGCCGGAAATGGCAATGCTTGGAGTAAGAATAGACATATGGTCGGGATTCGACCAGACCGAACTGAACGCCATAAGCATTTTTCCGAGACACTTCAACTTCATGGGCAAATATTTGCATCTAGAGACGAAATCTTTGATGTTTATGAGCCAGAAACGAAAGATTATAATTCAAGGAATCAACCTACAATATGAATAACAAGAAATCCAATTTCTGTTGTTTAAAATTTTTCAAGGCGCTTAGTAAAGTCTGGTCGAATCCCGGCCATATAATATGCATACATATGTACAGTGAGCGAAATAAGAATAGCACCACTATGTATTTTGCTTGTTAAAATATGAATATTTGAAAATCTTAAAAATTTTCGTCTATAAATTGTTTTGAAATGTTTAACGGATAAATCAAGCATAAGTTTCCCTTTTTTGGACGTTGCAATTGGCGTTGAGGACCAAAACTATGAAAGAAGGGTGCGAAATAAGAATAGCACCACTTGTGTTTTTTCAACAAAAACAAGATTATTTCTAAAAATTTACTGTGTAAAAGTGAATAATAATGCTTCTACGAATTATTTGAATAAGTTACTGCATTTTAAGGAGTTTTTTTAGAATTCCAAAGATTTTCAAAAGTTTCAAAATGGTTTTTTAAGAGATGCTTTTCTAGAACTAAGGAATTTGATATTTGAGCTGTAATTCTTTACCAAACTACTTACTTTGTTCATTAAAATGGCGTTAAATAATGAATCAAACATTTTGGGTTTATTTTAAATCAGAAAAAATAGGTGGGAGTTCATAAACTAAGATTTTTTTTAGTAAACATCATTTTTTCCAGTTTCAAGTCATAGATGGCAGCACTATCTTGCCGCTCAAACCAAATTAAGTCTCAATATTGATTTTTCTGGTTTATTTAGGCCCATATTCATCATTTCGAGGTAGTTTTCCAACACAGTTTTGTTGGAGTTCACGCTGCAGAAATCTTTTCCGGATTTGCAAAAAAACACCAGCACAAGAATATAACACCGCCAAAATTCCTGCTCATCTCAACTTCCGATTCAATTTCAAATCAAACCAATAATACTGCTAGTTATCTGGTTCATCAAGCTCCATCGGAAAGTACACAATTATTCTGATTATCGGTCCAAGAAATTCACTTTTATGGGTCCTTGATGAAATTCTTATTTTTTGATATTGTGATCTTAGAATTTCGAAGGCGGTACCAAGTATTTATTTCTTGACCAAAATCATCCAACACACCTGAATTAATCCCAGATATTCGAAAATGGGCATCAATTCGGTTTAATTGCAAGATAGTGCTGCCATCTATGACTTGAAACTAGAGAAATAGCGTTTGACTATTTAAAAACATTAGTATTTTTGAATTTGAAGCCTGTTTTTTTGCAACGCCAATTGCAACGTCCAAAAAAAGTAAACTTATGCTTGATTTATCCGTTAAACAATTCAAAACAATTTATAGAATAAAGTTTTGGCGATTTTCAATCATTCACATTTTAACAAGCAAAACACATAGTGGTGCTATTCTTATTTCGCTCACTGTATATACATTTATACTCATATACATACATAAATATAGATTTCTATCTGTCTGTTCCCTATAGACTCGGTAGTAGTTTACTGAACAGTTTTTTTTAACACTTGGCAGGTGGATGCTTTTGAGGCCGGGGAAGGTTCCTATTACAGTTTAAGACCCTTCCCTCTTACTGGAACGGGAGAGGGGGCTCAAAAAGCAAAAAAGAGATGTTTGCATAACTTGAGAACCATTCAAGAAAATGGTACAAAATGTTGCATGGGAAGGTATTTGGCTACGAGAAATTTTTTTATGAATGTTTGTTACTTCTCCTTTTTTCAGAAGGGAAACAGCAAGGGAAGATGGGGGCTCTCTAACAATTTTTAACATAACTCGAGAATAAGTCAAGCAAATGGAACCAGATTTTGCACGTGAGAGTATTTGAATACGAGAAATGTTTCAATGCTTATTCAACCCTTTCCTTCCCACCTTTTAATAATATAAATATTGATTAACAATTAAAGTTCTAGAACAAAAGATGCATTATTTTAGTCTACTTTCATGATCCAGTTGATAAATTTGAATTTTGAGGTGGATCATGTGTGCTCCATTGGGAAGATAACAACACAGAGGGTGCTAATGAAAAATAAGAAATAACGGCAAAAATACATGAAATTTGACCACCTCATTGATCACAAACTAAAACAATACTATTTTGTGAAATATTTCTTGGGAGTTTCCAGCCCCTAAAAGCAAACTACATTAAAATATTTCTAATTTTAGCAATGGCCGCCATGACACTTTTCGTCCGAGAAACAAAACGAGACATGTTTTCTTGATTATCAAACAGAATGACTCTAATAAATTTATTTACAATGACTTGGAAAGTGATCAAGCAAATGGAACCAAATTTTGCTTGGGAGAGAAATTTTTTACAAGTGTTACACTTATTGTGGCAGTATTTAGGGACTTATGAATAAATAAATACAGTCTTAATTCTAGATATTAAATAAAGATTGAAAAACAAATTTTAGGACAATTTTAATTTGAAATACCCTAAAGTTTCATGAGAGATTTTTCAATTTTATTTTTACTCATGTCTGATTTAACTTTTCAATCTAGCAGCAGGAAATTTCCTTTGAAGTTAACTGAAGTCTATTAGGCTTTATTCCAAAAATCGTTTGTGGAACGAAGCATGGGCATTTTCAATACCACTTCAGATGTCAACTTTGTTATTTCGCTTATTTCGTAAAACATAAACAATGCATGCCAATTTTCCAATAGCGTATTCAATTGATGTGTGATATTTGGGTTTTGTCATCAAAAGTTTAACTGAAAATTTGATGCAATCTACGCACTTGTAGAGCTATTCCTACACAAAATGTAATAATACAACTGTGCGGTATGTCATACCAACCACTTGCCGGCAGCTGTCAGAATGAACTGTGTCACTTTTTGTACCAATTCATACTTTGTACAGATAGGTACACACATATGTATAAACATCGGGCTTGGAAGGATTTGAAAAACCGGGACTCCGGTTTATCACTTCATGTTTCACGAGTTCCTGTCAGAACGATACATCCTTGCATTCGGATTGGCCACCCTTCCGATCCTGATCTGCGACCTCCGGGTTTGTTGTTTGTCAAAATAATATTTCCGCATCAGTGAATTTATTCGCGCTATGTGGTGCTAAAAGGTCGAAATTTCCAAACCATTTTTCTTTTTTCTGTTCCCGTTGACAGCCGAAAATAAAAGTCGCGTGTTTATGGAAACAATTTTTGCACACGATCAACTTTTGAATTTGCCTTGCAGCTGATGCGATGCTTTCAAAATTGTGGGGGGTTACAATGAGTGTATCCAAATTAGGTTGGTTTGGTGTTATTTTTGTAAGCCATGCGTTAAGTTCTTATTTGCGGAGTTTTTTTTATCGCAGGATAGAAGGATCAACCAATCTGTCATCGGAACATGTTCGAGTATTATTGACTGACTCAAAACTGCACTCCGGATCCATTTTACCGATCAAAAGTGTCGCAGAATTTAGTTAGCAACGGAGTGTGGAGGATAATCCATGTGAAGACACACAAAAAACGTCATCCAAATTTGAATGTAACGCTCTCGATGCGATGATGAATGAATTTCGTTTCCATCAATCATGATTTTTCAACCGTACGTCCGCATGTGGTTCCTGAAGCAAAAGATGCTTCATTGCAATCGTTTGATTGAATGAATAAGCGAACGGATTGCAAATGAATGTCACATATTGCTGGCGGAAAAGTTGATGCAAAGTACAAAAACGAACGAATAACTTTGAATTGAATGATTCATACATATGTGATTAATGATTTATAAACACATATTTCAAGTGTTTGAATTTTGTGTTTAATATCTCCATTTTATTAGCAAATAAGGCTGGAACAAATATTAATTTCTTCTTTTGTCTCCCCCCCCTTCGAAATCTCCAAAAACCCGAAGGGGGAAATAAATAAAGTTTTAAGAATTTCATGGAAATTTTGATAAAAAACTCAAGTATCCGAAAGATTACAAGACCAAAAAAGAAATTTTGGAAGATGGAAGTTATTTCACCATGTTTCTTCTTGATTTTATTGAATTTTTCTATAAATTTTCCGGGACTTGTCCCGCTTTTTTGGCAAATGTCCCGCCGTCCCGCTTTTTACTCAAAATGTCCCGCTTTTTTTCAACAAAGTTTTCAATAAAAAAAATTAAATTTTCCAACGTTTGATTTATTTTGCTTTATCAAAACTGCTACTGCACATCACACAAAAAGTTGCTTGCTTTTTCTTTGATCCCTTATTTCTTTGGGAATGATCTTTTACATTTTTTCTATGCAATTCCTATTATTGTCAGATTTCAATCAATCAAACATGACATTGCATTTAAAGTTGTCAGGAAAACTGGTTTTTAATTGAATGAATGTCATTTGTTATGCATTTTTTCTTTGTCAAGTACCATTTGAGTACGTGACAGTGACACGCCATATCACTCATACTATTTTTTTAATTTTTGAAACTGGTGGTCAGATGCAAATCAATGTTAAAAAGCACTTTCTTTATTCAAAAAAAAAACGTTTATGTAGTTCAGTGTTGAAAACAAACATTTGGACACTTAAAACAGTATCGAAAAGTGCTACATTTCAGCACTGAATTCAGTGTCAAGAAGAACACTCCACGACCTACTTGATCATGAATTTTTAGTTGTTGGCATCGACCACATGTTTTTATTTGTTGAATTTTGAAAGGATTGCAAAGGATGCATAAAATTGTGTATACGACTCGTTTCAAAACTCGATTTTTTTAAGCACTCGACGTTATTATCCGACTCGACAACTCTCGTTGGATAAATTTACGACTCGCGCTGAAAGAATCTACTTTTTGCAACTTGTTACATAAATAACCATTTGCTGCATGGCGAAACTTACATATAGTTTTTTAGTATTTAGATAAATAATACCATAAAGATCTCATATTGGGCAATGCTAGTGGTAGATTGCTAAATAATGATGATTCTGGAGAATGTTTCATTTGATTTTTATAATTTTGAAATCTTCTCCATCTTGAAACGAAGTTTCTTTGACTTTTACAGTGATTAAAAAATTATGCTAATAAATGTAATGGAACTCTTCTCACAACACAGAAATTTCAAGCTTAAGAACATTCCATACAAAATCAGTGAATGTAGGTAGTACATATGAATTAAATATGTACAAAAACATGACATTCAATCGCAAGTATGGTAAGAATCAAGAAAATATTTTAACATTTTTGAAAACAAAAACACCGCTTGTAATACTAATATTTTTTCATTATTGATTTAATTTTTATTTCCATCAATGTTGTTTCAACGTCTTTGTGTCATTCGCACTTTTTTTACAAACGGAACAATTGAAAAGCTTCAATTTTGTTCGATGTTTACGCCTGGATTTGAAAGCATATAGACATTGACTCGGAAAGCAGATGTTATATCAACTGAACTATGCCTCCATTATCGATTTATAGAACTTTATACTCTGGTTAGAGGAGAAAAAACATATTTATATATGTGTACATAGATTTCATGACTTTTTAAAACAAATTTTAAATGTGTCCCGCTTTTTTCGGCTGTGTCCCGCTTTTTTTCTCAAAATATCCCGCTTTTTTTGAAAACCATCTGGTAAGCCTACGTTAACAGTATATGGGTAAATTGTAATCATTATAACGTTTTTGTATTGTAAAATGGAAAAGGAAGTATCGATCGGTGATTTTGTTTTCTTAAAGAAAAACCGTTTTACAAAAAAAATTAGGTAAACATTTTTCTCTCATGGCGACCGTCAAAAATGAGTACCATAACGTATTGCTAAAGTTTATACATTTACATGACCAAATTCCTTGACAACTAATTTGAAAGAACACCAACTATAAGTGCCAAGATATTGTAGGGAAAAGTTTATTTAAAGCCGAAGTTTATTGTTCACATTTTCAGCTTAATTTAGTATTGTAAAACACTTAATCTTTTTAAACCCTCAAAAATTTAAATCCCTATTATAAACCCCAAATGAAATATTAAAACATTTAATGATAGATCTTAATTTTCATAATTAATTAGTAACATTGATTAAGAAAGGTTCGAAATTTCAAAGCTGTAAGGGATACCACACTTGAGATATTAAGAAAATGCTTGGAAACCAAACCAAACCAAACTCAGAAATTAAAAATTTACAAGGGGTCTTGATTCCTAAAAGTGACAGGACTGGAACATTGATTATTTATAAAAATAGTTTAAGTTATATACCTACTATACAACAAATTCTGAATGTTTCAGTTAGACCACTGTAACCAATAGATTGGGTTAGGATATAGTGATGACGATCTGATCTTCAAATTTGAACGTCCAAAACTTTTGATAATATTTTTTCTTCAAACTTTCTGCCATAGTAAGATTCCGCTACAATCGGACGAGATTCAAAGTTTCTTAAATGTGTCACTACTTAGTTTTACTTTATACTAGCTGACCCGGTGTTTTTTGTTACACCTTCCAAAAACTAATGAAATTTTAGAAAATTATTTTAATTTTGATCAATGAGTTATGTATAAGTTTTCGAGATATAACAAAAAATTTATAGAAACGCTTATCATCCTGTTCCTTCTTACCACTGAAAAAATGAAGGGTCCCTCGTTCCCGTATGTACATTTGCTTGATTAGCTCTCCAGTTATGCAATAATTGTATGGGAGCCCTTCTCTCCTCTTTGCTTGTTCCAATAGAAAGGAGGTGGTGAAGGGGGTGCCAAAGTAATACCTACTTTTTGTACTCAAATATCCTTCTATTCCTTATTGGGTTTTATTTGCTTTGTGTTCAAGTCACGCTAAACATAATATAGGGAAGTCCGTCCGGCTTTTCATTCTCCCACTGGAAAACGGGAGGGGTCTAAAATCGACACATTTCTCGTATTCAAATGACTTACCATGTTAAATTTGGTTTAACAGGAAAGAAAAGTTCTCGAGTTATTCAAAAATTGTATGAGAGACCACCTTCGCTCTTCGTATTTCCTCCCAGGAATTAAGGGAATAATTATAGAAACATTATTAGTATCCAAATATCGTCACCTGCTAAACTCGATTTCATTTTTGTGATTAAAAAACAAAATTTATGGGAATCCCCTTGGCACTTTGGATCTTCCCATCAGAAGGAGAGAGGAGTGCAAAATTAGCTTAGAAACAGTTTACGTACCCAAATATCTTTCCATGTCCAATTTGGTTTTATTTACTCTATAAGTGTTCGAGCTACACAAAACAAGATTTGTATGAAATCTTTCCTTTCCCATTCGTATTCTTCCAATGTTAGGATAGAAGGGTCTCAAAAATCATAGTCATATTTCCCATATTCGAACACTGTCCCATACCAAATTTGGTGCCATTTGCTTGAATAGTTCCCGAGTTATGCGAAAATTTCCATGGGAGACCCTCTCTCCTTCCCTATCACCCCACTGAAAAGAAGAGGGATGCCAAATAATCAAAGAAACATTTTAAGTTCCCATATATTTCTACATGCCAAATTTTGTTAAATTTACTTGATAACTGTTCGAGTTACGCAACAAAAAATATATTTGAGCCCCCTCCCCGTTTATAATTCTCATATGGAAAGAAGAAGGTGAACCAAACCACCATAGAAACATTCCTCATACCGAAACACCCTCCCATGACAAATTCGGTTCCAGTTTCTCGATTAGTATTCGAGACGTGCAATGAAATTATATGGAAGCCCCCTCCTCCTTCCTATCATTCCTGTGGAAAGTGGGAGGGGTACAAAACCTAAATAGACACAATCTTTTTATCCAAATACATTTCCATGCAAAACTTGCTGTTTTGTTTTATTATGGTCAGCACAACTTCGTTAAAGCTATAACATTAATCTTCATAAAAAGCTAAAGCGCAATCCATCCAGAACCAGAACTCTAATAGAGCTAAATTCTAAGGCGGCTTTGTTCTAGAAACGTCAATATGACTAATTTTTTATCTTCGATAAAATCATTATGCTGTAAAATAAATCGATCAACATGGCGTCATTCTTTGCCCTTCGATTATACAATCAACATGGCGTTAGTCAATTCAATGCTTAATAGATTTATTATGGTCATATAAATGGCTTATTAGTTTTATTAATAACAAATATGGTTTATGAGAGCCATATTAATAGCTAAAATTTGACTTTTTTTTAAAGTATTCGAAGATTCCTTTGAATTCAGCTACAGTATTTGAAAGACCCAAATGCTAGTATTACACCAGCTAGCATCCTCAGTGGGTTATCGACTGAAGAAAGTGTATCATTTCCCTCCTTTAAATTGTCCAAGCTAGGTAGCTCTGAATTATTTGTAGGTAAAAAGAATCTTCGAATGCTCGGCAAATGTGCCGTTGTCAGTTTCTTGGGCCTACCACCATTTTCTGGGTGTTGTCAGGTAGATTATTATTGTTACCCGCCCTATTTTGGGCGTTGTCAGGTAAATTATATTTCTTCTTACCTAAGAACTTGAACAGCTAACTATGACCTGGTCCGTTGTCTCCGTTCAACAGATTAGCTGAATTTTGATTGAAAGTTTCAATACTTTCCGCTACATCTAACTTCAGCGAATTACTGTTCAACGATCGAAGTAAAGAAATATTTTCTTGATCGATCAAATGGCCTGTTTCACAGATGTGTAATGCTACTGAAGATCTAGGATTCTGTGAAGGAAGAACTTTTTCTTTGAATCTGATTTGGCAATTGCCAAATGTTCTTCAAATCTATCTATTAACTTCCTTTTTGTTTGTCCAATGTCTTATCACAGTCAGAACAACTGATCTTGTACACACCGGATCTATGCAGAAGTTCCACCGGATCTTTTGTTGATCCTAAAATAGATTTCAATTGATTATTGGAACTACTAAACACCAATTCAATATCAAATTTTGTTAACTTGGATCGTAATTCAAGAGCATTGAAGCTATTAAATTCCATCGATCTCCGTTGAAATTCGTTTTGAATTGGAGTTAAAGTAGTGAAAAATTGAAATCATAGATTCATTCAGCTAAGAGGTTCTTCAAACCTTTGATTATTAGTAAAATTTGACGTTTCTCTCGCAAGCCAACAAATTACCCGCCTAGGATGAGTTCTTCATATCTGAGTTGTTAATTATTAGTACCGTAATCCGGGGTCATATTGATCACTTTGTTTAATATATTTCGTTTTTTTTTTTTCTGTAAAGGTGAATATGGCATGTTTTATATTTTTAAAACCAGTACTGGACTCCTATGAACGTGAAACATGGATGCAGAAATTTATTAAACCTCTTTAAATTTGATTTAAAAATCATTTTCGTCCCTGTTCAGAATTTGATGCTTTGGGGTGACATTGATCAGTCTCTATTCTGACGGTTTTAACGAGTTTTCTTGAACATAAAGGATACAAAACACCTTCATAATATTTCTAAATGCTAGTTTATCAATTTAACCTTGATTTTCAACGATTTCTTTAAAAACATTCATAACCGAAAAAGAACAATTATGCTGCATATATTTAGGGGCAAAAATTTTAACAATTGCTAAATAGTTTTAGCTTAAAAATACAAAAGCAATTTTACCTTCACACATTTCCCTAGACCCTACCGCTATTTCCATTTTGATTTTTTCTTTAAAGTAAACCATTTGGGTTCCTATACATTTGTCT
The DNA here is from genome assembly GCF_029784155.1 of Uranotaenia lowii. Lineage (NCBI taxonomy): Eukaryota > Metazoa > Arthropoda > Insecta > Diptera > Culicidae > Uranotaenia > Uranotaenia lowii. The sequence continues at coordinate 221,804,997 of NC_073693.1, read as the reverse complement.
AATACGGGCTTACTCTTGGAAATTGTCCTTATTTTTTAAATATCAAAAATTCATCATCAAATGACTATAAAAAAAGCATTATAACTGTTCATATACAAAGAAAAAAAATTGTTCATTAAACAACTCGTTTGCTTCTAAATGCTTTTTGGTATCATCAGGAGAGCTGTTTGTTTGCGAGCCTTGGAAAAATAAATATTTTAAGATTTTGAAATTAGATTTTTTACTAAAGGAAACAAATTCCGAAACTAAATAAATTTTGTCTTTTTGATACTCAATAAATAAGCTTTCAAACGTAAAAAACAGTTTTGGAAAATTCGAACAATAGACTGAGATATTGGTGATAATGTGGAAAAGTTTATTGTTGGTCAAATTTACCCCGGTGATCAATGTTACCCCGTTTTACGGTACATCAAAAGAGGACAAAATTTTTAAATGAATAAAAAAGGGATTGGTTGTGAATGTCTTGTGGAATGAAACCATGATTTCAAATCAAATTTCGTTGTCTGGCGCCACCTTGAAAGGCAAGGTGGCGGCTTCCTCATAACTTTTAAATGTTCTAAAGGACTCAAAATTGCATGAAACCCCCACAATATGTTTACTCTTATCTAATTTTTGGCATTTCGGCGAGTTGTGAAAATTCAAGGTAGAATATTTAGAAAGAACATGAAAGTATTATAGGTGGAAAGATCAAAGCTAGAGCGCTTTGGGTAGAAGAAATTGAATAGTTGGTGAAAATGTGAGCAGGGCTTTTGTTTTGTGAACAGCTTTTGAACTACTTGCGTGATTCTTTGCCGCGCGCCGTTTCAATATTGATAGGAAGCGATGAAGAAACCCATCGCATTCCTACCCACATTGAAACACGGACGGGTCGAACACATGAGATTGTGTCCGACCGGGCAAAAAATCACCCAAGCAGCGCTCACATGTGCTGTTCTATTGCTAAGCGAATTCTATCGATGCGTGCTACTTTTTTAGGTACATCGGATGGTTGCTACTGTTTGTTTCGCATATTATCCATCCGATGCCTTACTTTTTTGCCAAATGCATCGTAGTGAATTGTGTTGTAATTTTTGTTATCCCATTTCCCCCCTTCTTTAGCCAAGTGATTCTGTTATCTTATTTTAATCGCCGCCGGGATATATTCTTATTTAATTTTTGGCATTTCGGCGAGTTGTGAAAATTCAAGGTAGAATTCCGGTAGACCTAGAACTCAATAACTTCACACTCTATTGGATTCAAATCTTCTATCAATGTTTTACAGATAGTTTTTGAAGATGTTAACGCCCTGGACTCGAAGTTTTTGTCAGATTTTGTCTATCGCATCCAGTTTCATTGATAAGGCGTTTAAAAAACCAGTTTTATGTAAATCAATCATTGATATCTTTTAATCATTTTTTACTTCTTTGTTGAAGACTGCAAAGTGTTTTTCAGCCATTTACAGCAGTTTGAAGTTGAGCGGATTAAAATATCTTGGATTTCAAGATGACGTAGGAGAACGAAATTCGACTTCTACTTGTTCAGACCTTTTGCCCAATGTGGGTGTTGCATGAGATTTTCAGTCATTTAAAGCTTTGAAAAGATAAGCGGAAGCCACCATCTTGGATTAATGATAGCGTCAAGCAGTGCCTAAGGAAGTAAAGCTGATTTTTTATGTGATATGTTTCGCTCAAACAAAGCATTGATAAAAGAAACTTAAAAAAAATTAGTGGGTATTATTGGATTACTCACTTTCATGTTCTTCAACATAAGGCATAAGTTTTTCAAATTAAATAAGGCACCCATAAATTACGTAACGCAAAAAATGCACTTTTTTTAACCCCTCCCACCTTATCTTCTCATGATTTTAAAAACTGATATTCGAACGTAAAAAAAAGATTTTAACATTAATTTTTATTAACGATCATCAAAACATAATTAATATCTATCCAAATAGTTTCTTAGTACCTACTTATTGATGATAACTCTCAGATAAAATTTTAAGCTGAATTGTAAATACAAATTGATTCTGAAAAACATTTAAAATTTCAAAATTGAATTTAAAATTTAAATTGTTAATCTACTATTACTTGCGATTTCAATTCTTCAACTATTCTTGTGATTTAATTTATAGTCATCTTGATATTGAACTCATATATTTGCTGAATCTGAATTTAAATTATTAATTCTGACTCTAAATTATGAATCTGAATTCAAAATTTCAATTTTTATTCTTTTCCGAATTTAAATACGATTTCTTAAATAAACAAAAAAAAAGATTTCTGAGTTCAAACTCAAGATCAGAATTTTGAATATAAACCAAGAAGTGAAATTTATTTCAGAGCTCTCTATTCCTTCAGAGCTCAATAATTTAAATTCTGATGTTTGGGTTTAAATTGATCGGACTTGCGAATCTGAATTTGATTATGAATTTCGAATTATGTATCTAATTCTGATTTTTCAATTTTTGATCGCCATTTCCAAGGATTGTAGGTTAGAATTCTGCATAATAATTATGTTAAAGAACTTTGAATCTGAAAATGAAACAAAAATTCGAACTGGATTCATATTTTCTTATTGTTATCTTACTTTAGAAAATGAATAAGAGTTTCGAAAAGCATGAATCAAATTTTCAAATTCAAATTCTAAATCTTATTTGAACCAGTTTTTCAAAACAGCATTTCATTTCTAATTTCTAATGATGATTCGAACTGTAGATCAAGAATTCTCACGTGGATTCAGAATCGCAAATTTGAAACAAAAATACAATTTTGATTTGAGCAACCAGAACTTCCGGAATGAATCTAATGTCATTTGAAATTGAAAATCCTGAGCTTATTTTTATCATTAAGTGAGAAAATTTGGAAAAATTGTAGCAGAATTTAGCATTAGTTTTCAGCATTAGGTTTCGCATCAGTTTTGAGTCAAGATTGTTACTCTTAAATAACATCACTCAATCGTCGCAGTTTGATAATTTTTTTCTATATAATTTTGGTTGTAAGGTGGACAACCTTGCTTTCTGTTTCTGGACCCTCAAGAGGAAGTTTAACCTACAAAACCCCTCCGTTTCTACGTCCATGACGTTAAGCAACATTTTTTTTCTCCTATTATTTGGGCCTTTTCACTCAATACTCATATTTTAAGAATATTCATACCACTTCCAGTGATTTGTAGTATTTCAAAGATTTTTTATAAATATGTTTCTATCTAACTTAAAAATAACACACATATTATTTATCAAAAATGCGTAAAAATGGGAGCTCCAATTAAAATATGTGCAATCTAGCATGAACGTGTCCTGTTTTGACATCTTGATCGAGAACTGTCAACTAATTTTATAACGGTTTTAAAATCAAGATCAGTGTTCTTTTATATAACATGCAAATAAAGCTTGGCACAAACTTCTTGGAGTATATTTTATTGGAGTTTCAATAAAGCATTAAGAAATTTCATCAGTGTATTTAGTAAAAGCTTCATTAGCCTTTTCAGAACTACCTGAAAACAAATGGTTGAATCTAGAATCTAAGCATTTTTCATGACTATTATAAAACAGTTATTAAGCTAGCTGCATATAAAATACCATAATAAAACCATTATAAAACTTTCAAATGCTAGTTGGCATAATCTGTTATTTGAGTTTGGTCTCTCTTTTGGTAATAAATAAAGTTCGGTTTAGATTAAGTGTATACTTGTAGTCGGTTTTCAAAATTCGATCATGAAATTTTTCACTATACATCGACAGCTTATATTTCACGCTCCAAAAAGGTAAAATTTGGCATTGAATTAGCTGCTTTTCATGTAGTTAATTTCAGATTTTTTAAATTAAGGTTGCCAGATTGCCCGGCCGGGTTTGTCCGGATATTTAATATTAAATTTAGGATCAGTCCGGCCCGGTTGTCCAGATTTCATTGAAAAATGCCCGGTTTTCCACGGATTTACTCACTGTATTTGGCAAATCAAACAAAAAACACAAATTTGGTTGTAAAAACTGATCATTTATGCCTCCAAAACGAAATTAATTAAGCAAGTTTTATAAAAATAATCATGCAAGGTTTGTTGGAAGCCTTAAACATAATTTTAACCTTCCTAGGCCGTTCGCAAGATTTTGAACAAATTATTTTTCGCTTGTTTTAACTATTAAATTGATTTCGTTCCACTGGTCACATATCTTGACCGATATTTATTAATTTAGATTCATTGTTTAGGAAATTTATTCAAAATTTTGAAAATATAAAACTTAAATCGATTTGACTTATCAGATGACCTATAGAATGCTTTGAACAGAAAAACAACTTCATTTTAAAATTCTTAAATCTGCAGTATATGTTGGTGTATTAATTTTTTTATATGTTTTGAAAATGTGAAAAATAAACCTTTTTAAACATATATAAAAATTTTAGGGTCCCATGGGAGTTTTGGTCGCGATTTTGGAATTACCGGAAAAGAAAATTCTCACTTTTCAAAAGAGGTAACATTTTTTCTTAGCAGCGCTGTATTTCATTCATAATTGAACCGATTTTCAAAATTCAAATTTAATTTTTATTTTGATAACATGATCATCATTTTCACTGAATACACATATCGGAATTCGTCCAGATTTTCAAACGTTTTGTAGCAAGCAAGCACAACCCCCCGGGAGAGCTTAAATCGAACAAAATCCATGGCTCTCCCGGTCCGCCTTCCTATAGCAGACTGAAGGAATCGCCCGCATGGTTACGTAGGGTGGTTTGTGCTGATACTTATGAATATTTTTACCTGTAGAATAGCTAAGTCGTTGTTTTCATCATTTTGATTGTTTTTCAGCTTTTCAAAGTTACAGAGACCTAGTTCGGAATTTATTTTATCTTTAATGCATAGTGTGGTTTCAAAACGACACTTAATTTAAATTATTTCGGAAGCGCGTTTATATTGTTATATTATAAACAATCACAACCAATGTTACAACGATTTAAATCTTTAAGTTTATAATACTATAAATATCGAGTTTTAATTTACATGTGAAATATTAGACAAAATATGCATAAAAGTGGTTTAAATCATAATTTGAACGCTTCGTGGTGTTATGAGAATTAAAAGAAGCTTTGAAAGAATTAGTAATTGCCATATCAATTTAAAAAAAAGTCGTGTTTTAAAAGGTTAAGACATAATGTTCTAGAAAATTGTCCTATTGCATAGTATTTTGATTGATATCTTTTGTTTCAGTGATATTATTTGAAATCGACATTCTTCATTTACATAAGTGTGATTTTTATTATTTTACTCATGTTTTCTTTAAAAAGATTCATAATTTTAACTGAATATCAGGATTTAGAAAAAAAAATTTGAAAAAAAACTCCTAATAAATTATAAATAATTAATGATTCAAACTTTAGAAATAATTTTATGGATTCATAATGCTGTCCTTTGAATTGTGAGATCTAAACTACCTAGTTTTTCGGATTTTATTATTTAAATTTTTGTTTTTCCAAATATGAATTTTGCAATTCAAATTAACATTTTTCCAAGAGCTCAGAATTGGAATTTATAATGAATAAATTAATAATTGAAAACTAAGACAAAAGAATTGCTTATTCTTAATTCGAAACTCATAACAAAACAAAAATCAGAATTCTAATTCAAATTTGACAGTTTCGAATTTAGTATCATAAAAATGAAATTTTTGAGTACGAATTTTCAATCGTGAGTTTGTTCTTTTTTGAATAAGGGTTTAAAAAAGAATGCAAAATTGTGTTAATTCAAAATTCATCATTGGAAGCTTAGTATTGTGAACAATTTTATAATTCCGATTTAAGAGTTTTGAATTCAGAAAAAAATAAATTGTGAACAAAGAAATATGAATCGTGAACATTGAATTATTTATTCTAAAATTTTATTCATCATTCGGATTTGAAGTTCAGATTAGTAATCTGAAATATAAACAGCAAATCTTATTTTAATACGTATGGTTTTGAAATAGTTCAAAAATTAACATCGAAATCATTCACACTTGTGTAAAAGTATTATGTATGTATGTAAATTTTATGTTACAAATAAAAATCAAAGAAGATGCCACCGAAATTATTTTGAAAAATGAGGATTCTTAAAAATATCTTAGAACATTTCTGAACTAGGTGTCTGTAACTTGAAAAGCTGAAGAACAATCAAAATGATGAAGACAATGACTTAGCTATTCTACAGGTAAAAATATTCATAAGTATCAGCACAAACCACCCTACGTAACCATGCGGGCGATTCCTTCAGTCTGCTATAGGAAGGCGGATTTCGAGAGCACGACCGGGAGAGCCATGGATTTTGTTCGATTTAAGCTCTCCCGGGGGGTTGTGCTTGCTTGCTACAAAACGTTTGAAAATCTGGACTAATTCCGATATCTTTCAGTAAATTCGGAAAACGTTGCTACGAATTTTTGAAAAACCACATAAACAGCATATCAATCGATTGTAGAGATTAAAATCTATCATTGGGTACATAAAAATTGGGCAGGTTTGATGAAAAGTTTTAAGAAATCACGATAACAAAATGAGAAATGTGCGCATCATAACTCAGACGGTTTCGAAAATCACGATTTTTTTCTTGTTTTCATTCTCGTTATTCGTAATACGTAATATTTGAGATACTATGTGTATTCAGTGAAAATGATGTTCATGTTATCAAAATAAAAATAAAATTTGAATTTTGGAAATCGGTTCAGTTTAGAATGAGATACAACACTGCAAAGCAAAAGTTCATAAAAAGATGCTTTTTTTCAGAAAATCCACGCTAGCGACCAAAAATTCCATATGACCTTCAATTTTTCTATATGTTTAAAAAGATTTATTTTTCACAATTTCGAAACTTATAAAATTGTTTCAATATGTCAAAGGAATTAGAAGATATGGGAATTCTGAGAAGACATTATTTTCGGGGTTTTTTTCCATTCGGAGCAGAATCCAGACGTTCGGATAAGTTACATCAACTGAAATTTCATACATTAAGAAACTAGAATAAATTTCCTAACTAATGAATGTAAAATCATGAAAATCGGTTAACATACATCATCAGGGGAACGCGCGCAAACTCTCGGGTCATATTGACCCGAACGGCTTATGTGTAACTTTTTTTTTCGGCTTGCCAGTTGGGGCACTTCCGGTGATCACCGGAAGTTGCTTTTTCTACAGGTTATGTATCTCGTGGTTTTAGTAATATGTTCCAAATTTCATATTTTTCCGATTTTTTTTCAAAAGAGTTATGACGATTTTAAAGTTTGCTTCAGATCATATTGACCCGAACGGCCTAGGAAGGTTAAATCTGTCGATTAATTTTGATGAAAAAAAAATATTTTTTTTTGAAAATTTTCTGGGTTTTGACCAAATTTGCCCGGATATTTCTCGGATTTTTGGTCGTTAATTTTGAAATAAAATGCCCGGATTTCGCCAGGTTTTCATATAAAATTGCCCGCATATGTCCTGTCCGCATACGTGCTGATTAAATTCTGGCAACCTTATTTTATAAACGTAAATTACCTATGACTTCTCCAAAAGGTTAATTTTAAAGAATATAAAAATCATCGCCAAATTTTTTACACGTTTAGGACTTTTAAATTTATGTTTCACCATCCTACTTATCTCAAATATAAGCACTAGTGACTGGAACAGTGACACTATGAACTTGTCAAAGACGATAATATTGAAGTGATTGGAGTTTGAGAAACTATGACTCGCCTTAGTAACTAGAATGTGTTTATCTGAAAAAAAAAAGGAGTGAATTCACTATCTTTAACGAAATACTTCTATTATCCAGTACAATCATCACAAATTAATAACTCAAAGAAGGGTGACTGTCATTATTTATTTATCAATTTTAGAGTCATGAAACCCATTGGATTGAGGTGTCATTCGAAGCAAAGGTTTCCAAAACATCCTTCATTTCGATGGAATGATTCAACCACATCTACTATATTCCTACGCTTACACAGGCCATGTGCCTCACATCCTTCCACCTCACGGGGCACGGGCGGTTTATGATTTTTGGAACCGGCTGTTGGAGTTTATGAGATGGAATGAAGGTTTTATTAATTCGTTCTCATAAAGCCATTTTGTTCGTCATCCTCGCACCCTCAATCCTAAATAGGTAGGGGAGTTTAAAATTTTAGGTTATTGTCACAACGGATCATGTGTGTGTCAACCTTTGCGTTGGCACACTTGCTCCCAGGATTCCGGGACATGATACGAGCTCTAATTTGACAGATTGTATTTATGGCTCAGTTTCAGGACTGGTTTCGTTGTTTGGTCAGTAGAACATTCCGAAAGGTTGAATCCTTCCCTTTCGGGTAGACGAAACCCTTCCAGGGGAGACAACGATTGCAATTGAATTTGATTCACTGGGGAAGGGTTTTCCTTACTCCTTCTGATGTGTTCGGAAGCTTATTCAATATTCATGGGAAGCAGAAACGGGTCCGACGTTTTCGTGTCATGATATTTTTCGGATTGGAACGGAACGACGACGCGCGACTGCTTGAAAGTTCCACCACAATCGAGAGAAGATGACTGCCTGCTGCCGGAAGTTTCATGTGCTTTAACAAGATTTTCATTTTAAATTGATTTCGAAACGAGACGAAACGCGTGCAGCCGGGCAGACTTCACGAATCGTGGGCTGAACCACGTGTGTTCTCGATGGGATAAGAAATTTGCATGAACAGGAACGCGCTTCTCGTTCGAATCGACTTCCCTCAGCCTGCAAGCAACACAGCAGAGTGGCGTAAGATTTGACGCGAAGCAAATAACAAAGATCTTTTTGCATGTATCAGCAAGTTTTTTTTTCGCTTGCTTCCCTCTCAAATTGCTATTTCGACATTATTCAAAAGCTAGAAGAGGAGGGCTTGATTCGACGCTGTCTAAGCCAAACTTCCGACGACACGATAGCGACAGAAATCGGCGTCCAATGCAGCAATGTATGGTTTGAGCTAAACTTTTAAGCCATGTTCTATTGAGTGGTAAAACTTGGCGTGTACAAACAGCTCCATTAACCCACCTCTTAAAGGTGAACGGGAAATTTAGTTGCAGTCAGCCGTTCTGAAAGGTTAAAATAAAACTTTTCGGCGATTAAAAAATTCCATATTAAGTTAACTTTTTGCTATTTTAAACTAAAAATGTTCTTGGTTTTGATCAGATTGAATAAAACAAAACTGGTCAATTTCTACCATCTGATATGATGGCATGTGAGATCGTTGTACTAAGTTTGATCCAGTTGCAAAGATTAATCTAAATTATGGACCTGAAAACTGTTTGAATAATAAAAAAAAGTTATCAAGAATCTATCCCAGGAATTTCCGGCGGAAATTCTTCAAAAAAAAATCTACATATGAAAGTTTTTTTTAGTTAGTGAGAATTCATAGAATATTTACTGTCAAATTCAACCATCATTTGCATCATATGTTCCCACCCAAAATATTATTGTCAGAAGTGGGATTCGAACCCACGCCTTCAGAGAAGACTACGACCTGAACGTAGCGCCTTAGACCACTCGGCCATCCTGACTGTTAAGGATACCGTTAGCCAGAAACCATCTTCAGCCCGATTCCCTAACCTGAAAAGCTACCCGACTTTCCCGCAACAAGCAGCAGAAAGCGAAGTTAGTTTCTCGGGAATCTAACAGGAAACAGAGAACGAAAGAAAACGTTCTCCTTGCTACATTTCAAGTCGTTTCGAGCTGGTGTTTCGACCAGTTAGTCCTAGAAGGACGTGTTGTTTTTTCAAATTTTAGAGACACGAAATGTGTTGACTTTGTTATGTATTTGGTTTCATATGTTTGAAAATAAAAACGGGAATAAGAATCCATCTCATCGAGATTTCTTCCATTCACACCGACAAGTTCTACCACATGATCCCAGGACAAAAAATAATCTGTCTAAGCAGTTTCTTTATTTTCGGTTTCTCCTATCGATACCGGTCGCCAATTTCTTCGTTCCACGGTTTTAACAGAGACACAGGAGGAACAAAACAAATTCCCTCTCTAAGGTTCAGAGCAGCCCGATTTGCCTGGAATAGTCAGATATAGAACGAGGAATGTTACCTAAGCCGGTGGCCATCGATGTAACAGGCTAACCAAATTCGAAAAGAGGCGGGAAACTCACTGCACAACGAATCGAACACGTTTGGGTTGGATGGACAACAGCAAAAGGGACGTTGCTTTGGGAAAATGTGTGTGCTTCGATTGCCCTGGGGGAACGAAAGTGATGTGTAGATGTGGTCTATTTTTAGAACACGATTCACTCACACTTTTTGACGATTCACTTTAGAAACAGGCGAGCAGGAATGGTTTGACTAAAAATAGCTCGACTGGATCCCTCATCGCAGCTCATCATAGATAGATAGATTCAACGATGAGATGAAGTGATAAAGTTGGAAAGATTTCTTCCTCTCATTGACGGAATGAACTTGAAGAGCTTGTTCAACTAGATTGTTGAAAATTGGATGATTCCTGTTGAAATCATAAATTCGTGAATATAGACTCTAAACGTTGGAAGTCTCCCAAGCATGGATTTATCAGCAGGAACATATTTTATTATCTGGATTCCATGAATTTCTATAAAACTATAAAATATATTTTAAAGACACTTTACCATTCACAAACCATACGTAAGTACATGTCTGCAAAAAATTCTATGAATTCTTGAAATAAAAGAATTCCATGAATTCAAGGAATTCCACGAATCTTACGAATTCTAAGAATTACATGCATTCTATGAATTCCATGCATTCTACGGATTCTATGAATTCTATGAATTTTATGGATTAATTAAATTCTATAAATTCTTTTGATTCTATGAGTTCTATGTATTTTATGAATTCTATGCATTCTATGAATTCTATGAATTCTATGAATTCTATGAATTCTATGAATTCTATGAATTCTATGAATTCTATGAATTCTATGAATGCTATGAATTCTATGAATTCTATGAATTCTACGAATTCTACGAATTCTATGAATTCTATGAATTCTATGAATTCTATGAATTCTATGAATTCTATGAATTCTATGAATTCTATGAATTCTATGAATTCTATGAATTCTATGAATTCTATGAATTCTATGAATTCTATGAATTCTATGAATTCTATGAATTCTATGAATTCTATGAATTCTATGAATTCTATGAATTCTATGAATTCTATGAATTCTATGAATTCTATGAATTCTATGAATTCTATGAATTCTATGAATTCTATAAATTCTATGAATTCTATGAATTCTATGAATTCTATGAATTCTATGAATTCTATGAATTCTATGAATTCTATGAATTTCATGAATTCTATGAATTCTATGAATTCTATGAATTCTATGAATTCTATGAATTTTATGAATTCTATGAATTCTATGAATTCTATGAATTCTATGAATTCTATGAATTTTATGAATTCTATGAATTTTATGAATTCTATGAATTCGATGAATTCTATGAATTCTATGAATTCTATGAATTCGATGAATTCTATGAATTCTATGAATTCTATGAATTCTATGAAATCTATGAATTCTATGAATTCTATGAATTCTATGAATTCTATGAATTCTATGAATTCTATGAATTCTATGAATTCTATGAATTCTATGAATTCTATGAATTCTATGAATTCTATGAATTCTATGAATTCTATGAATCCTATGAATTCAATGAATTCTATGAATTCTATGAATTCTATGAATTCTATGAATTCTATAAATTCTATGAATTCTATGAATTCTATGAATTCTTTGAATTCTATGAATTCTATGAATTCTATGAATGCTATGAATTCTATGAATGCTATGAATTCTATGAACTCTATGAATTCTATGAATGCTATGAATTTTATGAATTCTATGAATTCTATGAATTCTATGAATTCTATGAATTCTATGAATTCTATGAATTCTATGAATTCTATGAATTCTATGAATTCTATGAATTCAATGAATTCTACGAATTCTATGAATTCTATGAATTCTATGAATTCTATGAATTCTATGAATTCTATGAATTCTATGAATTCTATGAATTCTATGAATTCTATGAATTCTATGAATTCTATGAATTCTATGAATTCTATGGATTCTATGAATTCCATGAATTCTATGAATTCTATGAATTCTATGAATTCTATGAATTCTATGAATTCTATGAATTCTATGAATTCTATGAATTCTATGAATTCTATGAATTCTATGAATTCTATGAATTCTATGAATTCTATGAATTCTATGAATTCTATGAATTCTATGAATTCTATGAATTCTATGAATTCTATGAATTCTATGAATTCTATGAATTCTATTAATTCTATGAATTCTATGAATACTATGAATTCTATGAATTCTATGAATTCTATGAATTCTATGAATTCTATGAATTCCATGAATTCTATGAATTCCATGAATTCTATGAATTCTATGAATTCTATGAATTCTATGAATTCTATGAATTCTATGAATTCTATGAATTCTATGAATTCTATGAATTCTATGAATTCTATGAATTCTATGAATTCTATGAATTCTATGAATTCTATGAATTCTATGGATTCTATGAATTCTATGATTTCTATGAATTCTATGAATTCTATGAATTCTATGAATTCTATGAATTCTATGAATTCTATGAATTCTATGAATTCTATGAATTCTATGAATTCTATGAATTCTATGAATTCTATGAATTCTAAGAATTCTATGAATTCTATGAATTCTATGAATTCTATGAATTCTATGAATTATATGAATTCTATGAATTCTATGAATTCTATGAATTCTATGAATTCTATGAATTCTATGAATTCAATGAATTCTATGAATTCTATGAATTCGATGAATTCTATGAATTCGATGAATTCGATGAATTCTATGAATTCTATGAATTCTATGAATTCTATGAATTCTATGAATTCTATAAATTTTATGAATTCTATGGATTCTATGAATCCTATGAATTCAACGAATTCTATGAACTCCATGAATTCTATGAATTCTATCAATCCTATGAATTCTATGAATTCTATGATTATTATTTTATTTACATAGTTTACCGTCTCACGACATAACTTGACGAACATAATTCCTATAATTCACTCGGTCCATGGCAACCGTTCTCCAATTCCTCGGGCACCCCACGTTCGCCAGATCACGCTCCACTTGGTCTAACCACCTCGCTCGTTGCGCCCCCGCTCTTCTTGTTCCTACCGGATTCGTAGCGAACACCTGTTTTGCAGGACAGTCGTCCGGCATTCTCGCAACATGTCCCGCCCAGCGTATCCGGCCAGCCTTCACCACCTTCTGGATACTGGGTTCGCCGTAGAGTCGCGCGAGCTCGTGGTTCATCCTTCGCATCCACACTTCGTTCTTCTGTACGCCGCCAAAGATGGATCTTAACACTCGTCGCTCGAATACTCCGAGTGTACGCAGGTCCTCCTCGAGCAATATCCATGTCTCGTGCCCGTAGAGAACAACTGGTCTAATGAGCGTCATATACAGGTTACACTTCGTGCGATAATTCGCCTCCGGATCTCACGGCTGGTGTCATTGTCTGCGGTCACCAGTGAGCCGAGATAGACAAAGTCTTCGACTATCTCCAGCTCGTCGCCGTCGATCGTGACCTTGTGATTACTGGACAAGCGGGCACGGTCGGTCTTGGATCCGCAGGCCAGCATGTACTTCGTCTTGGACGTATTAATCATCAATCCAATCCTTCCTGCTTCGCGTTTCAGTTTGCGGTAGATCTCCTCCCCCGCCGCAGATGATCTGCCGACTATATCAATGTCATCGGCAAAGCAGATAAGTTGACTGGATCTGTTGAAAATCGTGCCCCGCATTTCGCCCACCGCTCGTCGAATAACACCTTCTAGAGCCACGTTGAACATCATGCAGGATAGACCATCACCTTGTCGAAGCCCCCTGCGCGATACGAATGAACTCGACAATTCACCCGAGATCCGCACACAGCACTGCGTTCCATCCATCGTCGCCTTGATCAGTCTGATCAGCTTCCCGGAAAAGCCGTTCTCGTCCATGATTTTCCATAGCTCGTTACGGTCGATCGTGTCGTATGCGGCTTTGAAGTCGATGGTGCGTAGGGACTTGGTGTTCGCGGCATTTTTGGAGGATTTGCCGTAATGTGAATATCTGGTCCGTCGTTGACCGTCCCTCCATGAAGCCGGCCTGATGACTTCCCACGAATCTGTTTGCTTGTGGTGTTAGGCGGCGGAGTAGGATTCGGGACAACACTTTGTAGGCGGCATTGAGGACAGTGATCGCTCGGTAGTTCTCACAGTCCAATTTGTCACCCTTCTTGTAGATGGGGCATATTACCCCCTCCTTCCACTCCTCCGGTAGCTGTTCTATGTCCCAGATCCGGACTATCAACCGGTGTAGGCAATCGGCCAACTTGTCCGGGCCCATTTTGATGAGTTCAGCTGCGATGCCATCCTTCCCAGCAGACTTGTTTCTATTCAGCTGGCGAATGGCTTCCTTAACTTCACTCATCGTTGGGAGTGGCTCCTCTACGTCGTTGGCTACGCCGGCGATGCACCTTCCCCCACTATCCCCCATTTTATGAAATTCTATGAATTCTATGAGTTCTATGAATTCTATGAATTCTATAAATTCTATGAATTCTATGAATTCTATAAAATCTATAAAATCTATAAATTCTATGAATTCTATGAATTCTATGAATTCTATGAATTCTATGAATTCTATGAATTCTATGAATTCTATGAATTCTATGAATTCTATGAATTCTATGAATTCTATGAATTCTATGAATTCTATGAATTCTATGAATTCTATGAATTCTATGAATTCTATGAATTCTATGAATTCTATGAATTCTATGAATTCTATGAATTCTATGAATTCTATGAATTCTATGAATTTTATGAATTCTATGAATTCTATGAATTCTATGAATTCTATGAATTCTATGAATTCTATGAATTCTATGAATTTTATGAATTCTATGAATTCTATGAATTCTATGAATTCTATGAATTCTATGAATTCTATGAATTCTATGAATTCTATGAATTCTATGAATTCTATGAATTCTATGAATTCTATGAATTCTATGAATTCTATGAATTCTATGAATTCTATGAATTCTATGAATTCTATGAATTCTATGAATTCTATGAATTCTATGAATTCTATGAATTCTATGAATTCTATGAATTCTATGAATTCTATAAATTCTATGAATTCTATGAATTATATGAATTCTATGAATTCTATGAATTCTATAACTCCTATGAATTCTATGAATTCTATGAATTCTATGAATTCTATGAATTCTATGAATTCTATGAATTCTATGAATTCTATGAATTCTATGAATTCTATGAATTCTATGAATTCTATGAATTCTATGAATTCTATGAAATCTATGAATTCTATGAATTCCATGAATTCTATGAATTTCATGAATTCTATGAATTCTACACTGCAAAAAATCGACATTTAATGCGTATGTTTCTCCACACATACAGTCCAAAAATTGTTTCGCACTTGGATTTCATTACAATAAAATAATGTTTATTGTTTTTACACATAAACTTAATGTGTGGAAAAGGTGGAAAATAATTTGGACTGTCTATTTGAAAACAAGCGTGTATGAGGTGTCCAAAAATCATCAAATACCATGTTCGATGAATTTTTTTTTATTATTTTCAAAATGGCTCCGACGGTCCGACGGAAAATTTTATCATTATTCCGGGTTTTATTTGATTCCTTGAAAAAGAACAGTTAAAATATTAGATAATCGTGCTCAAAATGTTTTCGAAGAATATTTTCCGAATGGTATCAAAGGCACTGACGCTGGACAGGAGAATCCACTCGAGAACTAGGTGGAAATTGAAATTATGAATCTAAGGTAATGGACGATTAATTATAGGTAAAAATTATGATCCAGCTGTTTCACCGCAAATCTTTCTGTTTTAGCTTCAGAGTTCCGGATTATTGATGCGGGAACAAATCGCCAACCTGTTTGCGCATAATCAACAAAAGCAACTGGAGGAGTTTCGGAAGTTCCAGCAGTTCCACACGGACGATAATTAGCTATGAAAGGTGTAAGCGCCACCTGCCAGCGGTTCCTTAACAGTCACCTGACGATCCGGAACGTACGGCAAAAAAAACTCGATCTTGGTCGACGAGAAGAGCATTTTTGTTAAGTGCAATCCGGCTATGGATATGCAGCGGCAGTTTGAGTATAATGGCGAAATGTTCTTCATTTGCCATTATCGGATTGTTATTCAAAATCTTCGACCTCTGATATGCAATAAAATACGCTATGAATTTGAAAAATCTGTTTTTTAAAATTAAATTTGAAAGAAAATTAAGAAAACAAACATCCGGCATGCTAATTAATATAATATGCCTCACATTTAGCTTCTGAATGCCAAAATTGTCATTTGTCTCACACATACCTTTAATGTGCCACCACACATAACGTTTCTATGTTTTTCGATATATGCGGGACACATAATTTTCATTCGGGAAACAAATTGCAAAAATCTATATAGGCTCACACATAGCCCTAATGTGTCAATTTCGTTGAGTGTATGAATTCTATGAATTCTATGAATTCTATGAATTCGATGAATTCTATGAATTCGATGAATTCTATGAATTCGATGAATTCTATGAATTCGATGAATTCTATGAATTCGATGAATTCTATGAATTCGATGAATTCTATGAATTCGATGAATTCTATGAATTCGATGAATTCTATGAATTCGATGAATTCTATGAATTCGATGAATTCTATGAATTCGATGAATTCTATGAATTCGATGAATTCTATGAATTCGATGAATTCTATGAATTCTATGAATTCTATGAATTCGATGAATTCTATGAATTCGATGAATTCTATGAATTCGATGAATTCTATGAATTCGATGAATTCTATGAATTCGATGAATTCTATGAATTCGATGAATTCTATGAATTCGATGAATTCTATGAATTCGATGAATTCTATGAATTCGATGAATTCTATGAATTCGATGAATTCTATGAATTCGATGAATTCTATGAATTCGATGAATTATATGAATTCTATGAATTCTATGAATTCTATGAATTCTATGAATTCTATGAATTCTCTGAATCATATGAATTTTCTGAATTCTATGAATTCTCTGAATCATATGAATTTTCTGAATATTTTGAATTCTCTGGATTCTTTGCATTGTGTATGAATTCTTTATTGAATTGCATTAAAAGATTTGTTGACGGTCGCCATTGGAACGAAAAAAAACTATAGCTCGAATGCCTGATTTTGTGATCTTGATTCAAGGACAAAATCACCGAACGATAATACAAATTGTCTTTATTATTATTTGAATTTATTACAATAGGTGGTAAAACTTTTGTCCATGAATCCATCTTTGTTACATGAATCTTAGTTTCATTTTCTGAATATATCGTTTTTCGCAGATAAGCATCGAAATCAAATTCACCCAGTAAGAAGACAAATGTCCAGTTGATCCTTTTTATTTGTTCTGGACCCTGCCCGTATTTCACCGATGATTATAAACGGGGGATTACAACCGTTCGCTTTCCGAATCGGATCGAGTCGTTTATCAAGGTCCACAAAAAGTAACTATAAATAAAGCCTTTAACTAGCGAACGGAAGGACGTGAGTAGGTATTTCCTCGGATGGAAGGTTTCGGTGTTAAAAATCGTCCTTTTCTAAGTGCAAGCTATACCCAGCCCGATAACTGCTGGCTGCAATCGATTGAAAAATTCCCATCGTACCGTAACCAATTTCCGATTTGTTTATCATCTGTCGAGCACGTGCTGGGAAAATGCGGTTTTTCGAAATCCGACGGATGAATCTTGCGATGCGAGTCAATGCGGTGGTGGTTCAAAAAAAAAAGATATCCAGGAAATCAATGCGCTCTCAACCGGCACGTTTTATCTCTTGTTTACACTTTTCCCTACCGAAAATAGCGCCATTTGCCCCGCAGTCTAGGTACCAACGTTGCTACACTGTTTGATTTGCCGATCGATCGGATTTTGATGCTTTTGATGTGTGCTGTTGGAAGTTTCAATGGGTGTATGTTTAACGTCTGGACGAGCAATAAGTGTTCTAATCTAATTGATTTCACCGGTTGGGGCAAATATTTTCGTTGAAGCGCCATGTATTTTTAACCCTATGTTCTGGTTGTGGTTGCAGAAAACTAATAAGAAGAGTTTTTCGTTGATGTGATGTGTGATACCTACATTAAATGTTAAACTGGCTGAATTTACCCGGTTTGTCCCGGTAATCGAAACGAATGATTTTACTTCTCGAAACTTCAGAAGTTTTGTATTTATGACTATGATAATATATACTGTTGTTTGAATGCAAAAAGTTATGACAATCTTTTTTCAGTTTTCAATTTTTGAATTACTCTTCCAGGCTGGAAATTCTAATCGGAATTTTTTTAAAACAATATTAAAAAATGTTGCCTTGGAACCTAAATCATTCGTTTCGAGGAAAACTTACCGCAATGGGTTAAATTCCTATGAAAAACCATTTTTCAATGGTTTTTTAAATGGTTTAATTCGAGTACTATTTTAACCATAGTGGCCAAACCATGGTCCGTGGGCCACATTTGACCCACGGCTTTCCTTTTGTGGCTCGCGAAACTTTTTGTGAAATTACAATGTTCTCAGAATTGAATGTTTTTCTTGGCATAAGAAAATACGTAAATCTTAATCTTAATCTTAATTCGAAATGAAAGTCGGAGGAATCTCTTTGATTTGATATAATGTAACTGTACAAAAAGTTTACCGTCACACAATCAAGGACAATTACAATTCGAATCCTAAAATTTAAATACTCAAAATTTGTAAAATATTTGGCACACTCACAAAGTGTGAATGATTAGTGATATTACGTGTGAAAAATGTAAAATGGATCAGTTTTAAGTAACATCGATCTTTGATAACTAACAAATAAAATAATAAACTTACGTGAAACAGACTGTGACACGATTTTATGATATTTTTGTAGAATAAGGTAGGTGTTTCTCAAATGGTAAAATTATACGTGGATTTCTGAAAAGTTTTTGAATTAATGAATAAAAAACTTTGTTTTCAAAATCTACGAATTGTTTAAAGTTTGCCAAAAAAAGGGCACAAATTTATTTATTGAATTTTTACCTATTTTCAAAAGTTAGTTTTCGAGAAACAGGATCTGATAGAAAACTCATTGCATTGGAATCAGCGCTCCTATATCAGTGAAAATTAGAGCTTAAAGTCTTGCACCTCGGAAAAGTGTAAATTTTGTTGCATTATGTTATCCGTAATTTCCATCACATATAAGGACATTTTTCCGATTGTTTTTTGCTATTTCATACCATTGGCTTTTGAAGTGGTGTTTTGAGCGTTTGAGCGGATTCAACCTTTAATTTTGGGGAGTTTGGAGGACCTCAGGAAAACAGATCAAATCAAACTTTAAAAATTCCCCCAACCACATCATAATCAAAACAACATTTTAAAAGTTTCTTCAAATATTCGTAATGAAAATTTTATTTTAAAAACATCAAATACTTATCATCATTTTACAACATTTGCTCATTATTCAAAAACTTAAAACCCTGATATTTAAGTATTTATAATTTGTTTTTTTTTCATGACTTCTATTGCAAAAGGTATACTGTCAAAATTAAACCAAATTTGAATAGCTTGGTATAAGTAACGTGTTCCTAACACTTTAATAAAATTTACAGTGGGGTAACGCTTGTCAAGATTTCAACCAGAACCCGTTTGGTTTTGGTAAATCTCTCAGAAGGACGACTTATTTGAATCAAAGTATTTTTTTCGAAGGAAATGGTTTTTTTCACTTTTTTCATTCAAAAAGAGGCGCAATGATTATAAATAAGCAAATGCATTTGCATTTTGTTAATGAATGACTTTTCCGATACACATATTAAATCAAAATTTGTTATTAGAAAAAATTCCACAAAAATTGAATTTTGTTTTCTGTGTGCAAAAAAAGAGTGAATTTTTAGATTCAACTCGAAAGAATTTAGGAGGTCCGTGCTTATAAGTACTTTTTGATAAATAATCTTTTAAATTTCGAGAGCTTATGAACAGTAAAACTTCGCAACAAATTCCATTATATATAATGTTTTTTCTTATTTTAATTCGAAACCTCTATCAAATTTTCAAGGAGACCGGTGAATTTAAAAATTGGAATATTAATGAAAAAAATACTTGTTTGGCCCGCAAGCTAATCTCATATCCAAAATTTGGTCCGCCTGTTGAAAATGTTGGCCACCCATGATTTAAACCTTTCTGTTTTTACACACATAACGTTCCCATGAATAATTAATCGTAAATCACCATAATCCTTTTGTGAAAATCTGTTATTTCAATAGCTTCCTAGAGGCCCAGCTTTTTCAGGCACTACGTGAATTTTTCCTCGGAGCACCAAATACTTGGCTTACAGCTTTTTTCTCAAACCATGTTTTTTTCGGACTTTTTTTTCAGACTTCGAATAACTTTAAAACCAATGATTGTAGCTGAATATTGTCCGAGAATTATATTTGAGTCACGTTACAAGCTTTCCAAAACTATAAATTTATGTCATATATGTAATATATGTCACTATCAGACTATCGACCGTACTGTTTCGCATCCAAACCCCGGATGTAACAAAAGCGCGATGATAACAAATTGAGAAGACTATACATCGATAGATGCGTTTCTGAATTAAAGGGAGTAGGGTAACGGACTAATTTTGGACCAGCGGACCTATTTTGGACCACCTCGTCTAGCTCTCTTATAAATCAACTATTCATTAAATGTTTTAACAAATATTGTTGAAGCTCTGGCACTTAATGTAATGTACTAATTTTTTTTCATAATAAGTTGCTTTATGAGAGCGCTAGACAAGGTGGTCCAAAATAGGTCCGCTGGTCCAAAATAAGTCCGTTACCCTATATCTGAGCGATCACATATCATCTTTTTGTTCGTTCGCACTGCAAGTTTTCCTTGTGGGGCGGACCACGCTTGGCTTACTAATGTGTGGTGGTAGATGCAACTTCATCTGTATCTACCGCTTCATGGTAGTAGGCCCGTGAGGAACAAAAATTTGATATGTGATGATATGCTTCTAAATAAATTCTTTTCCGCTCATTTTCAACATCTTTCATTTTCATCTAACCTTCTATCCACTTATTTAAAAAATATTCATAATCTTTAGATGTCCCTACTAAAAAGGACATCACTTTTCACCGCTAGGCCGATAAATTAAATCTCCAAATACAAATTACGGTGATTAATCCTACATAAAATTATAAAACAACATTTTCAAATTTTGCGTCCAAAAACGGTATTTTTTTCAATAGTGCTCAACAACTTTCAACAACTGACTCTGAGTTCAATCATTTCTCTGAGAATAAAAAATTCCGAAAATTCAAATAGGATTTTGTGGATGATCATAACCAACAGTGATTAATTTGAGTTTATGGTTTGAATTTTTTTAATATTGTCAAAAAATAAGAACCTTCGGAAAATAGGGACTTTCACTAATTAAAAACCGAACAAGTCCGGTTCATTCCCGGCAATTGAGATTGCTTAGTTTATTAGAAATCCATGGTAAACTTCAGTATCAAAATCATTTGGTAGCACCAAAAGCGGTCAATGTTGGTGGGTGGAATTATACTTGCTAGGATCAAGTTCTGGGTCTCAGTTCTGTGACGTAATTCAGCAGATTTTATTTAGTAGTCTTCACTATCGTAAGCGCTTCACCAAAGAAACGTGAATTCGAATGAACTCCAATAAGCTATCGATGCTAATCGGCACCAGATATGCCAGGCAGAGCTGTAAATGGTGATGATTAACGACTGACATTTAATGAAAATGCCAACTAGATCGAAATCATCATCATTTCTTGAACCATAAGCATGCCGTCATACATAACACGTGGTTGATCAGTCTAGAGCGTTTTCGTTGATAGCTTATCACTTTGTTCATTGTAGTGACAGAGCCAGTTGCTGAGATTTAGAGAGCAAACGTATATCAACGTGCTACTGAGTTTGTGATCGACATTTTATGATCTTTAATAATCTCAGAAAATGGGTACCGTGACACTTAGCAAAATTCGTGTTTTCATTCATGCACGCGTGACTGTGCGTAAAAATTGAATGGGAAATAAAAAGGCGGGAAAATCCTTTGTCTCTGAAACAGGTTGCAGTTCGTTTTATGGGCTATCTAGTAAGCAGCTCGACTATATAACAATATTATGGAAATTTCGCTGGTGCCAGGTTAGATGAAAAATAACAACCTTCAAATATCAACAGCCGGCATGGCATTGAAATTATAGAAGGTCGTCAACTCAATGGAAACCAATGATATTGAATATTTACTATGCTTACTATCATTGAGTTTTTGACGATGATGATTATCAGCCTGCTAAAGATCCCAAACTACGGCTCGGTGCATAGTTGGAGTTTCGGAAAGTGATGATGATTGGAAAAAACAGTAGCCATCTTTAATGCTGTCAATTTTTCACAGCTCTGATGCCAGGTGGTTTTGTCAAAAATCAGGACACCATGAAGAAAAAAATCAGGATTTTTTTTTATCTGCTTGAATTTCATAAATAAAGGCAAAAAAGGTATTGTAGACGCCTTGATTTATGCACAGAAGTGAAATTATTTTTTGATTGTTTTACTATATATAGACTGTTTCAGAAATTATAAACACACTTCCAACAAAATTTAAAAAAAAAAGTTTTGATTAAATTTAGTTTGTTTTATTGACACTACTTTTGGGCAATCCTTTTTAAATTTTCCGATGTCAATCAGCTTATATATTTACGTAGCTTTGCTTTGGTTAAAGCTCAAAAAGTCTCGATTGGCCGGGCCTCGAGGCAATTTGGCGGATTCATGTTTTTTTGGCACAACACAGACGTTTTGGCAATTGTTCCACCCTAGTGGTTTTTTTTTGGTTACCCAGGTGGTAAATTCGAAGAAGGAATTTTACGAATTGGTCCCAATGCACGTCGAATGCCGTGTCTACATGGAACCAATGGGTCGACTCGTTATATAATCATCCGCCCTAAACTCAACCTGGGACTTCAGACAATTTCCCAAACCGGTTCCTGCCCTAAGACAATACTTCGACAGGGGGTGTCTAATTCTCACATACGCGCTACTTATACAACAATCGCCAAGAAGTTCATATTTAAATTAAATATCATCCTGACCGCCCAAGATCATCTTCACGTTGTGGTCCCATCGGCTACGCTGATTGTTTTGCGTAGTTCATTTGGTAGCTTCGGACTCTTTAAGCTTAGTAAACTTAACTTACGTTATCCTACGTCAATCTCAATTTGACTCAGTCTCCAACTCCTTTGCAAAGCAGTCATTATCCGGGCTAGCCCATCACTGACTGCCTGCCATGTGTTGATGTCATCACACATCTTCTGCAGCATGTTGTCCGCTGTCGTTTCTGATCCGCAGGCGGTGAATATGTTGGCACGTTCCTTTTCAAATCATGGACAATAGAATACCACGTGTTCGGGTGTCTCGTCCGCATCACTGCATGTTATGCAGACCGGCGAGGCCGCATGTCCGAACCTGTGGCGATACTTCAAGAAGCATCCATGACCAGTCAGGAATTGCGTCATGTAGAAATCCACTTCGCCATGCGTTCTCTACATCCACTTCTTGATGTTTGGGATCAAACGATGGGTCCACCTTCCTCTTTCTAAGCTGTCCCACAGCTACTGCCAGTTGGCCATTGAGCTATCTCTGTCTAGTGTTCTCACATTTGGCGTGCCTCTATTTTCGTAGCAATAGGAGTTTTCCACCAACAAAACCGAGATGGGCATGACTCCCGCTACAACGCATGCATGCACGCATGAAGCTTTTAGCTGGACTATTTCTGTTGAGTAACCCGTCGCTAGTAGCACGACGTCGTCCGTGAAACCAACCAACTTTTCTCCCTCTAGCAGGCTCAATGTCAGCACCACATCATACGTGATATTCCACAGAACCGGGCCCAGTATCGACCCTTGCGGTACTCCAGCTGTAACATCCATTTCCTGAAATCCTTCGCTCGTCAGTGTGTCTTTGGCGTAATGACATGATGCCAAATTGGGCCCAAATATGACAGGTCCATCATGCTGCTTGATCATCGAAAATAAACGCTTCTGGAGGCATTCCTTGATATAGTTCTGGACGTTCATTGTTTCCGATGTGACGTACGGGCTAGATATTTCGCCGCACTCGCAAATTGCCTGCCACACTATCACTTTCTTGCCAAATTTTTCGGTTTAATTGGCCTTTCCGGTTTCGGGGATCCTTGTCCTTGCGTGCAGTGTAGTATTGTGGCCCAGGAAGGGATTTATAGTTCAATTTTGCATACGTTTCATCGTCCTTGATAATGCATCCAGAACTTTTGCAAAATATTTAATTTAACAGTTTCCGGACTCTAGGTTTGACAGAAGCGGCTTGATTCGGGTTACTTTTAGGTGTTTTTTGCTTCCGGTTCGTCGCGAGCCCGTTTCACTCTTAAGCACGCATCACGTTAGACGTCGACGTCCTGAACATCCCGAACGGAAGCTAATGGTTTCTGTTTGTTGGCATCCCTGACCTTTTTGTCGATAGCAGGACTTAGAGGACCAGATTTTCGACCACTGCGGTTCATCTTCAAATGTACAATGTTAACCACATTTTTAATAGCTGTCCGTACCGCTCTGACACTCACATGCTCTTCTTTGGCCAATTTTCTCAATGAGATTCCACTCACAGTAGACCACTTTTGCCCGATACTTTTTCTCTTCTGCGGAGTAAGACAACGCATTTTAAAATGTAAATCACTAGCTAAATGTTACTTTTATGTTATCACATAGAGACATGTGTAAACAATAGGACGCAGCCAGTAGAATTCAAGAAAAAATCTATTCAAAATGGCCGTTAACATTAGGTGTACTTATAATTTCTGAAACAGTCTATGGGCGATGGGCGCGCTCGCAATCCCGTTATAGAGTTGTTTTTGACATTTCTTATGCACACTTGCTGAGCGTGTACAGATGATACGGGACAATTAACCTCAAAAACTCTCGGTACAAAAAAACGAGCTGCCGGTTGACACACATGGTCGTTTTTGAGGTTGATTGTCCCAAAACTTAAAAGTGTTGGTGAAAAAACTAGCATAATATCACGAACACTACCAGTGGCAAATAGGACTATACGATTTCTCGTGTGTTAAACTGAGAAAGCAATAGCCTTCACTCCAATTTCGCTCCGATTAGCTGTCATTCTTATGGAAATCTGTGTAAGAGTAAAGAACAAGCTTTATTCTTTTTAGAATGCCCGAAACCAATATTCAATTACAATTAAGAGATTTTTTTGAAAATCAAGACAATTCAGTGCATACTTGAATAATTAGGACCATTCAGGACAATTTAAAAAATCAGGACGGTCTCTCGAAAATCAGAACAAATCCTAATTTATCAGGAAACCTGGCACCTCTGATCGGCACTGTAATCATGCATGGAACACTAACGGAAGTCAGGAATCTATCTTTATCTTGCGGATAGAAGGTTATACGTTCCAGAAAAATTGAGTTTTTTTTTTATTTTTATCATTTAATTTCGGGTTTATTTTGTAAAATTTGTTTTCAGAAATATATGTATATTAGAGAGAAAACTTTTCTGTTTTCGCTGAAATTTAAATGTAAAAAGCGACAATATTTTATCCATTATACATATATGCACCGCCACAGCTAATATTCTTTCGAATAAAAACCTTGACAGTACAGTAAGTAAACCCGATTTAATTATTTACGTTCACATCGGTATAAATTTGAATAAACACATGTTTATTTTTTCAATTGAAAAACTGTTAATTGATTAAACTTGATGGGTAAACAGTAACGTAAATTTGAAAATCCATAAAATCCACCTTCTAAACTAAACGTGAATTGAAAGAGCAAAGTTTGACAAACAAATTACGAAAATATTTCGAAAACTTTCCATATCCACCTCTTTTTAATTAAATTTATTTGATGACCTGAGAAGCGCCAGAATCGAATGAAGAACGTCTCCCCCCATGAATTCAAATGGAAACATCACCAACAAATTTGTACACAATAAATCCCTTCCTTCCGAAAATACCACCACTTGAAGTCGCTCAACAAACTTGTTTAATTTCACGCTTTGTCTAAACTTTTAACTTGCGTCACGCAATCCATCGAATAATGTCCCACGCAAGTTTGACTTCTTTGACATGGAAATACTGTAGCTTTGCGGTTTGGATTGAATAGAATAACTCCAGTATGATTCTTTTAATTATATACACACTTCATTTGAACTATGATTTAAATGTTATCTACTCAAATGTCACATAGATTTGTTATTAAATTATATAATTAGGGGAGAGTGGGGATACTTGATCCCCTTTTCTTATTTTCACCATATCTTTTTGGAAAAATTTAGCAACTCGCCGTCTTTGACATTTTCTGACAGCTTGTAACTTCAAGTTTCTATGCTCCAAAAATTAGAACGATACTTGAACCCCTTGATGAACTAGAACCATTTTCGTGGGAGTAAAAAAATTGCGATTTTTCTGAAGTTAGGGGAGACTTGATCCCCTATTGAAGGAGACTTGATCTTTTATTCAGGAAGCCCTAATCCTTGCATAAAAATCAAACAAAACCCCAAGATAGAATGTTAATTGACTATTTTGGTCATGTTTGTTCTCATTTCACAACTTAAAGCAGACATAAGAAGAAAATTCTATAACTTTGTCTCAACGCTATTAACATTGCATACTTAAAGGCGCTATTTTTTTATAATTAAGAGAAAATTAATTATTTTTGCTCTTTTCTTCAGACAATTGTTTGATAAATTTTAGTATTTGGATAAATATTAGTAATTTAGTGATCAGCAATCATAACGATCAATTTTCAGAAGAAGAATCTGCCGTTTGGAAGGGGGATCAATTGTACCCAACTCTAGGGGATCAATTATACCCATAATCAACATTTTAGGAAACTTTTTCTGAAAAAAGTTGAGGGTTTTCTATTGCTTTGAAAATATGGCATTATGAAGTTCATTTTACGCTCGAACGATTGATACATTGGAACAAATATTTTTTTCATAATTTTCCCATGTAACGAACATTTTAAAGTGATGAAAAAAGATCTTCAAGTTACATTTTGTGAAATTTTTCAAACAAAGTTCAATTACTCAAACAATTATTTTCTTAAAAATTTTTAAACTACAAGCATTGTTATTTTACTCATTTTGGCACATTTTTCTAGAACATTTGATCTTTGTAAGCCATTCCAGTTTCGAGATATAGCTAAGGAATCAAGTATCCCCAGGGATCAAGTATCCTCATTCTTCCCTATATTAGAACCATTTGGTTTTTAAAGCTGATGTTCTTTGTAATATTTTCGTCTCTAAAGTTTGGATATTTGAAAAAAAAGGAAAAAAAAAAATCGTTCATGGATGTCAAACTCAGAAGTACAGATTTTGCTAACGAAATCAATTTTGATTTCTTCACACCTATCTGTCTAATTTTTATGGATGAGCAAGAAAAGACAACTTTTGATTGCAAAAGTTTCCGAGAAGACTTTGGACGTCCCATGAGATTTTTACCGGTCAACATAAAAAAAAACTGTCCAGGGCGATGAGATTTTCGTGAACCGCAAAACCACAGAAAGGATTGCACAAAAGCGAAACACACGCACATGATGTCAACTTCCGGAAGGTTTTTTTTCTATCCTGATTTTGCAAACCCTTTATTTCAAGCGCCACTGGATGACATCTGTAACATCCAAAGTTCTATTAACATAAAACCTCCAAACAAAATGGTAGACTTTTTTCTATCTCTTTTTGTTTTGAAACATGACACGTGTAGATTTGGTGCTGGCGAACAAAAAAAAATCAATGAAAGCGGAACGTAATGGGATAAATTTCACCCGAATGAACCCTTAGAAATTGTGTGATCTTGCTATCTCGGTGAAAAAAACTGTGAACTGTGTAGACAACTTTTTTCGATGGTACTGCCGATGATGTCGTGGAATGAATCCTTTCCGATTTCGATGAACGCCTTTCTCCTGCTGATGTGATTTCCTTGACAAGAAATGTTCTGGACAAATACAATAGCAAAAACCAAAAAAAAAAAAACTTTGCGAGGCAAATGTCACGAGTCACGGAAAGTCATCATACTACACAGATGGGATAAGTTTTCCAATAAACCGATGGTTGATTTTTGTGACTGAGCTGTAGTCTAATGTCCTCTGTCTGTTGTTTTTTTCGGTGTTAAGAGGAAGTGATAATGAAATGTCATTTGTTTTAACGACATGTCTTTGCTGTGGTATGAATTGGACGCTATGATAGCTCAATCATATGTGTGAATATGGTTGGATAATAGAGATTCAACAATTTTCGGAAATTGATTCACATTTCACGAAAATAGGCTGGTTAGCTGTTGAGATTTTTATCAGCTTCGAAAAAAGACTGGTAAAATTCCTTACCATCTATTAATTATCCTCCATTAATCTTTTCTTCAAGGTCGGATTTCCACCTCAGTTCGAAACCAGGCAACGGAAAAGGAAAATTTCCTCGAAGCGTTACTAATCTCAATCCTCACTTTTTATTCCACAATTTCCTTTTCCATCGAAAAGCAAAACAAAAAAGAATAAAGCTATAAATGTGGTGGGCAGCAACCGTTATATTGAAAATGGTTCAATTCGAACGATTACGGCAAGTTGTTGAAAGCCGCTTCCGGACACCAGAAGAGTGTTTAATGGAGAGATGACCTTTTTTTTTTAAATTCCGGTCCCTTTTAATATGACTTAACGTCACTAGGTTCTGGACGACAACGAAGGAAAGACAAACGATTATTTCATTTTCAATTTGCATTTCCTACTGTAAGGGAATTTACCTTGCGAATGGTCGTTGGACTAACGTTGCAATAATTATTTTTTGACTAATTAGTAACAGCTAATGTAATCCACAACATTTATGGTATGGATAGATATCTACTAAAATTGTAGATCCTAACCAAATTCCCATAAAAAAAACTCCTTTGCGACCCATTGCAAATTCAAAAATTTTAACCCTATTTCGTGTAATTTAGAAACATGTTCATAAGATCAAAAAGGTCTTATTTTATTAATCTAGGTATTTATTATATTATCAAGAGATTTTATTGATAATAATTTTACAAAAATACTCGTTTTTTAAAGTAGTCTTCCGATTGTCAAGAAGGAACTATTGGTTTTGATTATATGAATCATTCAATAATTTGGGCTAGCAGAACACAAGCTCTGTGGACTGTGAAAAACAATCTTTGGACAACTCCAAGGAAACAATGTGCATGTCTTCAACTTTCCAATTCTGAACATTTGAAGGTCATCCTTACATTCAATTAACCTTGGGATAGATTCAATAGGATGAAAATACAAGAAAAAAAAATTAAAAGTACTTTAAAATAAGTGGTCCTTCGGTTCGACTCCTGGCAGAATCGGAATGCGTTTGTTTTTTCCTTGCTGATTGTCGAATGAATTACATGAAGAGTATTTAGGTGCGCCTAATTGTAGAGATGGGATTATGAAAATGCAGAAAATTAACAAAGTTTTTATAAAAATAAAATAACATAAAAGTTGTATTCGGCAACACTGAAGAAAAATTAAATGAAAGAAATTTTTATGGCAACGTTTTATATTTTGGCAAAACTAGGTCATGGATCTATTATTGTGCGTTTAGATAAAAAAATTTATAAACGTCGTTGGTGAACTGGCATCATGGCTGACTTCCGACCAAAACATATTGAGTCGTTTTATTTAAGCGTGCGCCAAGAAATTTTCAAATCAATGTTGGCACAAATTCATTTGAATCGTTTGTGTATCTCATTCTTGCCCGTAAAAGTATATTTCACGCGAACACAAACGATTGCTGGCGAAAACAGCAAAAGCAACAAAAAAACATTTCCACCCCGGCAGAGGGTGGTGGTTTGTACAAAATATTTCGATCCCAACCGATAACTCAAACCGTTTGGGCGCTCATACAAGCAGTGCCATACACGATGCAAATCGTGTTCACAGCGACAAAATTTCATCTAATTTCATCGCATTTGTACCAATGTTGTGTAGTCTGTGGCCCGCTTAATGTATGTAGAGATACTCTGGTGGATACAAATTTATGTGTGGCAACGTTGCATATAATACACTGTTATTTTTTTTAAACACAACTGTCAAAAGTTCGGAAGTAAGTTCGGGACCGGAAGTCCGGACTTCCGAAGTAAAATTTAGTGCTGGCGTTATAATATTGTAATTGCGAGCGAAAGACGTGTCTGAGTGAATCTCTGAGAAGAGATTCGTTATAATCGTAAAATAACGCTGATGGCGTAGTTGGGAGAATAATCACTAGAAGGTTTTCAAGGCTGCTTTCACGATTGTATGTTTCATTTATTTTTTTATTTAATTTTTATAATGTAATTAAGATTACGAAATGTTAATGACGTGCTTTCTCAAATTAAAAACCAGTTTTTGTACGATTTCGATCCTTATGAAAAGTTTGAAAATTCGAGCATTATTTGTCTAAATTTTAATATATTATGATAACATAGAAAACATTTGAATCTAATGATTAGATACCTAGTAAGAAAGATTGGGTGAATAATACACCTTACAAACTTTATATTGGTTTGAACAATTTGTTTGCCAATACTTTTGATAAAAGAAATATTTCTCAGAAAATAATTGAGTTTTTTAGAGTATTTTTTTGTAAGGTTCAATTACGTAACTGGGTTGATTTGTAAGCAGTAGTCATAATAATTAATATTTTTTATAATTTTTACCCCCTTTTTTATCACATACGTATTCTAACCTACATACGGACGGAAAACTTCTATTAAAATATTTATACGATTTTATGAGATTTTTCATTGAAAACAATGTTTGTAGCAAGTAGTCTCCTCTTCCGGGTAAGGTGAAAAAGCATATTTTTGAAGCATTCAAATTTACTGAAAAAATTAATAACTTTATAATGAAGGTTGCGAAGTTTTTGGAGTTTAAAATAATGAAGGTGTTTGGAAAAGTTTATTTTATTTAAGATCTACCGAAATCTGGATGGAGAAAGACCAGGAAACTGGAATAAAAAGGTAGCAGCCGCTCGCTTTCTAAACTCTAGAAAAGCAGTTTTTTTAATAAGTTATCAAATTATTTTACGTACAGTCTTTACAATAAAGTAAAGTAAGTTTAATAATGCTAGGTCAAGCTAGAATTATTCAAAAAAAAAATGTTAAAAAGATCACAATGTTGAAATTAGTTTTTCCGAAAAAAAATTTGAGGCTTCTGGAGGACGTTGAAACTTTGACCAATTTAGGCACGAGTTGGCATTCTAGTTTGCATACTTTCAATGTTGTTTATATAAATGTGATTCCTGATGAGCTACAAGCATTTGAAAAAAAAAATATACGAGTGAGCGAGATACAAAAATTGTATTTACGGCTCAGGATTTTTTTGTATTGGTCACAAAAAATGAAGAAACTTACTGGAAAAATTGAACATTTTCAAGGTGAGGGAAAATTGTAGTGAAACATTTGGATCAAATGAAAACAAGAACATAAGCCGTAAATATCATAAATATCTCTAAAAAGATACAAAGGTTCCCCTAGGTTCCGTTAGTAAAAACGTTAAGTGTCGTGTCCTGTAATACGTCGTGTGTTATTTGTGTTCCCCTACAAGACTTGAACTCGCAATCTCCATCACCTTGAAAATTTGATAATTCACAGGTACGAAATGTACCAAGACAGAATCATAAAATTGGTTTCAAAATAGCATATCATATCTGGCTATTTTGCCTAATATCACTAATTGTATTTGCCCGATATGTGGTTGAATCACTTTACTACTTACTTATACCGTTTATCGGTTAAACCAAGAAAATGTAAATTTTACCGAAGAATGACGAAATTCACCAAAATGTCTCATACTGCGACATCATGAAAAGCACTGGCCTATATAAGATATACGCCCTGAGAAACATGATGCAGAAGCCAACACCATGGAAAACAGTAGATTTAGTCAAAAATGGCACTTGAAGTCATAATCAAAGTTGTGCACAATTTTACATTTTTTTTATTTCAGAAAGAAAGGCGTAATTATTTAAATTCTCATAAATCTTTTAAATGTACAATTTTTTGCGATATTTCAAACTGAGATTTTGTTTATTTTTTCAAAATTTAACTTGTGCCATAAAAACTAAGTGATAATTTCGTGAACAGTCGTTACTTCAATGCACTATGGGGCAGCTCCATGAGTTGGCAAAAAGTATCATTTGGTGTTTTAGACTCTTTTAAAAAATTAACTAATTTTAGATATATTCATACAAAAATTATTTTGAAACAACTTATAAAATGGGATGTATGGTGTTATTTTTTGAACTGATTGATAATTAAATAATGAAAATTTCATGAAACTCATGAGAAAAAAGTGTGAAATGATTGATTAACACGTTCGTCGCATCGCTCATTTTGGTAGTTTTACTAGCCAGGCTTAAAGAAATTCTGGAAGCGAGAAAAAAAGAGGGAGAGTCCGAAGATTTGCAACGTGTGGCGAAACTGAGCGGCTGACTTGAGTAAGAGAGCTTCACCCGCTTTTTGATGTGACGGGGCCCCCCAGGGAATACACCCGAATATGGGTGCCATGACGACGAACGTGTTAATCATGGAAAAAGAATTTCTTGATAAATCAGCAACAACTTTGTTGAATTTATTCTCGTAAATGGGTAAAAATTATCTATTTGCATGATATTTTCAGCTTTATTTGACTATAACTCTAAAAAGAGTGCTTAAGGCTGCCTGGTAACTCTTTCATTGTATTTTTAGGACCTAAAATTAGATCTTAAAAGTGAAAAGAGCATGAGGCAACACGGGGCTTTTCTTTGACAAGAGTTTAAAGTTTTTGATTTAAAAAAATGTTTATTTACTCATTTTTTTTTTCATAGATCAGTTAGTTGTGGAAAATTCTGAATAAAACAAATGAAAGCTTTAAATATAAGCTTTCACATAGTGTACTTGGAATAAAAAAAATCCATAGAAATACATCGGTATCGAATTTTAAAAAGGGCGTATGCGCCAAAAGTAAACAAATCAAGTTATCAGCTGGGTGAAAAAGTACGTTCGAAAACCTACATTTTGTAACCTATGTTTTTCTATGATATTTTTGCTCAAACACTACATGAACTAAAAAAGAATCAAAACTAAAATTTCTTAATACTTTTCACTTACCTCTTTCGAAAAAAAAACCTACTAAAATCTCTAAAATGGTAAGCTTTTTTATGTTTGAGGATCGACTGATTTTTGTGTTTTTGTTGGGAAATTTCGGCTTGCAGTCTATTTTAGAGCAACAACAAACTGCGCTCCTGGACCACGAGGTAGCTATGAATCACATGTTCGACATCGATGGAGTCCGAATGATCGACAGGGGTGACAACCAAGGAAAACTAAGGATGGTGGAAAAGTTGCCGCCTTAAAACCACACCTTACACTATGAACATTAAAAAGATACAGAAAACATTCACCCTACATATGCCAACATTTTCAAAACTATACAATCAATTAACGAAAATCCACTCACAATAAAAAACACCACCCTACACACAACACAGATCAAGCTGACATTTAGAAACAACAAAAACAAAAAGTGAAAAGTGAAAACTGTGCCAAAGTTTTGGTGCTGAGGAAAATTTATCCCAACATCCCCGGACAACCGGATTTTATCCGAGAAACACTTAACAGCGTAAGTCAATCACTACACCATATTTTCATAGAACATGAGGTAATTCGGAAAATTTAACAAGCAGAAGACAGCTTTACAAGACCAGCCGAGTCGACAACAACAAAAAACGACACTTGTTAGGTAAACATCTCATAACAAATATTATGTAATCGGCCAAAAATAACTTTAAAATACAATTCTTTTAGTCCCTGAATAAGATCCAAAAAGGATTGAAACGTTGGATACATAAAACGAAAATCGTTTTTGCTCTAAAATAGACTTCAAACCAGAATTTCCCAGGTAAAATGGTTAGTTTGAATTCTATAGGAAATCAGTTAGTGAAAATAAGGAATTAACTTTCATCAATGGTTGAAATCTTTGAATTTGCTCCTAAATGTGGTCAATTTAGCATATTTGAATGGATCATAGAATGTGTTTTTATAAGAAAGCCTTCAAATTCTATAAAAACTTATTCTATTTTTTCTTTTTATAGGAATTCAGTCCAATAAGGTAATTATTCCTCGTAACTTCTTCTATGCTCAAATCAATTCAAATAAGTGAAATCCATCAAACTCTCGAGCAACTCTAAAGAATTTTATTTATTAAGGTTTTAGTTTGAAATTTGGATCTTCATAGATTAGATTACATGTTATTTTATCCGTATCTATATATTTTTCAGAAAAATAATTCCAATAATTTCATTTTTTTTTAACTCAAACCCACTGACATTGGTTACAAATTTGAAATATCGAAATTTAAATAAAAATCAATATTATATTTTTGCGACTTCTTGCAATTTTAACTTCTAAACGAAAAAGTTTTCTTCATAATTTTAACTCATTTTTTAACTGAATCTGTACTTTGTATATTAATTCTGTACCTGAATTAAAATATTTTTTTAAGGAATTTTTACCTCCACAGGTGACATTCGTCCCTGAATATGAATTTAAGATCTGTTTCCGAGTTTCAATAATATTTCTAAAATTAACAAAAAAATCGATTTTATTATTTACAGATGGTTTTGTTAAGGCATTTACTAATAAAAAAATTTATGTGCCGGGCCCGGGAGTATTTTCCTAAATTTTGGGTTAGTAAGAGGGGGACCAAAAAATCGATTTCAAAATTTAGATTTCTGATCAAAATTTCAAATTGAGCTTATCATCAACCTAGTAGTATTTTAATTTTCACGATTTGGATTCAAGCTGAATTAATTATTTCATTTTTATTTATTTTTTAACCAACATGCAAATCTTTATTAAAGCATGAGTTCCGAATGATGAATCTTATTCTGCGTTTCAATGCTGGATCGTCGTTTTCAAGTTTATTGTGTTAATGCATAAGAATTAAGTTGAAAAGCTTCGAATCTGAATATAAAACAAAAACTTGGGATGATTTTTTTTTACAATCGTAACGTTGGTAACGTTATTATTATAATGCATATGAGTTTTAAAAATCATGGAATTTTTTTCTAAATTAAATGCAAAATCAAATTTGAATAACGATTTTAAAACACCTTTTCAATTCTATTTTCTAATGAAGATGCGAATCGAAAATCAAGATTCCTAAACTAGATACGAAATGCGGAATATCAAAACAAAAATACAATTTCGATTTTGATAAAAGAGAATCAAGAAATGAGAATGATCTGATTCAAAATTAAATATTCAGCAATGAGTTTCTAGCAACAAGTGGGCATTTTTTAAAATTTGTAGCAAAATTATGAACATGGAAATAGTTTTCGAGGTTTTGGCATCAGTGCTGCTGAGTCAGAATTGTTACTCTTGAATAACCTTACTCAATCATCAAAAATCAATTGAGAATTAAAATAAAAATGTATTGAGTAGAGATGTACCGAATAGTGGTATTCGGCGAACGGCCGAATACCGAATATTGACCTTTTCAACTATTCGGCCAAACGAATATTCGGCCGAATATTCGGCCGAATATTCGGTTGAATATTCTATTGAGTTTTCAATAGAAATACTTCGATTTCTACTGCTATTTCTAATAGAAATCTTCTATTTCTGCCATCTTAATATCCCTCATGTTTTTCAGTCGATTTTTTTCAACCAGATGTAGGTATCAGCTCTTTTTTTAAGTATATGTCTCTTTGATTTCCAAAATATCACCATAAGCTGAAACGACATTAGACGACTTGTCGCTTCTAGGACGTTTATCATAAAAGAGATTGGGTTCCAGTAAAATCTGGGACAAAACATGTAAAAACCATTGAAATTGCTTTTTTATATCGAATTAGATGTCTAATTTTTGCTAGATGTGATCAAAAAAGTTGACAAAAAGAACGATGATCTTTAACCTCAGGCATACAATACCTTCTACGACACGTATCCACACGGCCGGGTCTGAACGATTTTTTTAAAAAACTTATAAAAAAGGGAAAATCTGAACAGAAACTAGGCATTATTCTTAAACATGCAAGAAGAAAAAGAAATAAAATTGCTTGAAATTAAAAGTTTTCATCGAATTACAACAGCACCGTTCATATCGTATCTAACGAATAAATTTACTCTAAAAATCGTTTTGTAACAGAAAATTTAAAATTTTCAAAGAGATATTTGATTTTTTTTTGATTGATTACGCAAAAAATCTAAATAAACCCGGGTAAAATCCGGAAAGTTGAAAAAAATATGTGGCCTACCTGGTTCTGACTGATTAACTTTTTTCGGATTCTTCATTTGGTTTATGGGCAAGCCTGGATATATCAAGAAAATTTGGAATAAACGATAATCAAAGTATATAGCTATCTTCAGTGAAAAATACACGAATACATCCGAAATGTTTAACTGAAATCATAAGTTTTTGATGATTTTGAAGCTTTTTCAACATTACCTTTGCATATTTAATAAATTTTCCAACATCAGTTGAAAAATTTGAGAAGTCTGTTTTTATATAAATTTCAAATAATAAATATTCGGCCTATTCGGCCTATTCGGCCGAATACTTAGCTCAACTATTCGGTGAGCCGAATATTCGGCTTAACGGTTTTTTGGCGGTATTCGGCGCCGAATATTCGGCCGACCGAATATTCGGTACATCTCTAGTATTGAGTCAAACACCTCACTTGCTTTTCCTGGACCCAAATTCCTGGACAATTTACAAATATTTTGAAAGTCTTAAAATTTAAAATTCTATTAATCACACAGGTTAGGGTCATGTAAGTTGGTTGATATAAAAAAAATCGTTTTTTTTTCGTTTTCAACAAGACTGTATTTTTTTACTTATCTTACTCTTCCGAAGTCATAAAAGCAATCCCTTATCTTACCAATAGAAAAATAACTTCCCGGTAAACTCGATATTATTTTTTGCCACTAATTTTCATTTCACCTATTCTTTGTGGTTTTTGCACCCCACACAAGACTCCGTGGCGCAACGGTAGCGCGTCTGACTCCAGATCAGAAGGTTGCGTGTTCAAATCACGTCGGGGTCAAATACGAAAGTAGATTTTTTGTTGATTGAACTAATCGCTTCTAAAAGCATTAGATCAATGTTAATTTGATAAATGATATAAGCAGATGCATGTATGTTTTGCTCTTATCTTTTTTTTCAAAGACTTCTAAAACTTATTTCATACTTCTGGAAATGTAAGAACCAAAATTTTATTAGTTAGCAAAAGTTCGCCTTACTTTCATATACCTATACATCAAAGACATTGGAAAAAATGCATCACTGCAATGTGTCAAATGGACATTAAATTTAGGTTTAAATTATGTGCACGAATTATTTCCAAGTTGAGGCGACAAATTTCCGTTCTCACAGGCAAGCCAATAAGCGCCTCTGCCTGATAGTTTGTTGACACTCCCGGCGGCGAGCGTTTCGTTAGTAGTCTAACTATTCCAAGGGTAATAAAGCAAATTTATGAACCGTCTCCAAGACAGCCCTTCTCCGAAGTCACGAATCGTTGAAAATCGTCGAGATCAGAGTGTCGCGAAAAGATGACAAATAGTTCTTTTTACTTATTCCTCCGGGGCCCTTCTAGGCAGTCGGGATGCTGCGAGATCCTCCAGGAGGATTTTGAAACGGTCAGCAACCATTCTCACAAATATGTCTTAGCACATGTTCGAGCGACCCCCACGAAGCGTTTGTGACACTTTTCTCGAATCGTTCCAGGTTCAACAGTTTCCAAAGTGATGAATGACAGTTCGTGAAAGACATTTCCCAGCATCTTCGACTCGTTTCGGGTAATGATCAGCACAATGAATATTTAACAAGAACCGCTGTGTCGGGGGAGCGAGAAGTTTTTCTTTTATCTCCTCTGCCCCTGAGACTACCCCGAAATGACAGCGTAAAGTGGGCCCTTAATCCTAATTCATGACCTGGAGGCATTTCCTCCGTTTTCGTACTTTTTCTTCCTCCGACTCCCCTTTACTTGGCTCAATCGTTTTCATCGTTTTTGATGGGCACTGAAAATCTGAACTGAACTATATCGGTGCTGATTCGTCCGGAATTACTTGAGCGTCCGTTCCACAGACATTAAAAAGCAGTTTAAAAGTTGTAGCATTAATTTTGAATTGTCCGCCCCCAATCCTTGGTGCGAGCTCGAAAGGGCGAGACGCTCTCGTTCCCGGGATTCCCAAATCGGGAGTCCTCTTACCGGACACCCTCTTCCTCTCCCAAGAAGACAACGGCCGACGACTCCGTTCCGTTATAGTTTCCGCTCGTTTTTCTTTTGTTTGTTACTTCCGGTATTTCCGCGCCATCGGCCAATGGCAGTAAGATAAGAACTTTTTTCAGAACGACGACGTCTTATTGTTCGGAAACCCATTGGCAACGACGCGTCCCCAGCGATATCGAGATTGAATTATAAATCCCATCTTTCGAGTGGGTTTCTCCCGAACGCTCAAAGATGTTCCTCCTACGCTTGGCATTGATTTTCGACGCCCGTCTTGCTGTCAATAAACCTCGCGCGGCAAAAGTAGCACTTTGCTGCTATAAAATATTAAAACAGATTTTATTGAATTTTTCCTTACAGAAAAATGCAGGATGGGGTTACCATTTTATGACGAATAAAACATTCCATTCGAGCTTAACATTTTCAAAATCAAAAGTTCTGTGCACATATAAATGTAAAGCAAACCTATGCGTTATCCGTTAGATGGGGTGTAACGGGAAAAAAATGGTCACCTCAAGCTAGAGCATTAACCTGTGTCTGTGTCAATTTGTGATTCAGGAGAACATTAAGATCTCATAATTTCTTATTTGTGGAAGCTCTTTAAAAACTGAATTAATAATAATTCCTGATAAACAATTGTTTTCTTCAACTCTGAATAACTTTAAAAATTGTCTGAAAATTGTATTTTAGTTATATAACGAGGTTTTCAACACTATGAAATTTTAACGAATCGGTTGAGATAAAAGAAAGATACAGCTGCTTAAGCCAGGGTCAAATCAATTCTCCTAGAAGTTTAACGAGTAAAAAATTGTGAGTGGATAAGAGTTGAAGTGAGTGCTTAAAACTTTAATTCGAGTCATAACAAATCTTTACCTCAATAAATAAACAAGAAAACACTTCATTTTTAGCTTCTGAAAATACATACAGACCATTCGATTTTGGCAACAGGCCCTAACATGTCATGTTGCCAAAATCGAATGTTGCAAAATAGAACGGTTTTTTTCTAAACTTTTCTTTCACATGTTAATACCAAAAAAATATATATCAAGTTATTGACAATAACGTAATTTTTAGTAAAATTTTGACCATGTTTTAGCTTTTTTATCATGTTTAAATTTTACTACTTTGTTTGTCATTTTTACTATTTTTGTCATTCTAAATAACTTTTTAGTAATTTTTTGTCATTTTTAGTCTTTTGTTGGTGTTTCTTTATTAATTTTATGAAGTTTTCATATCTTTTTTTGTCATTTAGGAGTACTTTTTTTTAATTTTTGTTTTTGTTATTTTTTTTATCATCATTGGAGAATATGTAAACATTTTTATGGAGTTTGTCTCATTTTTTAAGAAAACGTTTACATGAGTAAATTTGAACTTTTATGATTGTATGGGAAAATTGAATATTTTGTTCTGAAAACTCAACATCACTTTTGTTTCTTCTGTGGAACCGTGTGCTTATTTTGTGCCAATTTATAAATCCTCTAAACAAAATTTCCACTAAACCAAGGAATATCGAAAGAAAGTAGTGCCGAGAGCCATATTGGTTTTTTTTGTGACGTCACTGTTGCCAAGCTGTCGAAGGTTTATACTGGTAGAACTCAAATTTCAAAGTTAAACACATTAAAGAACTAAATTAAAATCCAATTTGACTCGGATTGTGTTGTAAGGCCACTTGTTGATTGTGCTATGAGGTTTTTTTGTGTTAAAAAGACTGCAGTGTGTATTATTCTTGAATTTGTTATTGAATGCACAGTCATGCTCTATGTGAAACGAGCAAAAATAATAATTTTCCCCTTTCAAAAGGTCTGATTGGTAGTTTATGGCAGTGCACCTCATCGTCATGATTTGAATCTAACATGGTGTACCATATGAATTTCTAATTTAGAACAATTAACCCAAATAAAACCATTGCAACTTTGGTTTACTAAATTCCAATAAAAGATTGTCATTGGATTCGAAAAATACTATTTTTGGTCATTTTATTTTATCAACGATCCAAACCTTACTGATTTCAACATTTAAAATCAAAATTTTGAACTAATTATCCAGTTTTGTCAATTTGAGTTAGAATACCAATCGTCTGAATTAAAGCAAAACAACTACTACATTTAACTTTTTTAGTATCAGTCTTGAAGAACAATAATATTTCTAGAATTTTGTGCCTTCAAAGTTGAAATTTTTTTAAATTGCTAACAAAAAAGGAAAAATTTCCATATAAATTCACAGATTAGTGGCAACAGTGACGTGACAGGCGGTACTATTACTAAAGCAAAGCTGCCTCGGCACTACCTCCTTTAAATATTCCTTGCCACTAAACAGCTTTGTCGAGACTGTAACATCGTAATCATTTTACACAAAAAAAAGTTAGGTGTTTGATGGGGACATGTCTTTTGGTATTGACAAACAATAAATTCAATTGGCATCACTGATGGTGCCTCCCTAAGCCTTGCATAAAAAGTAGGCATATAATACCTCGCAAGGCATCCAGCAGTGATGTCAATTGAATTTATTGTTTGTCAATGCCAAAAGAAATGTCCCCATTAAAAATCTAATAACTTTTTTTTTTGTAAAATCATACGAATTTACAGTCTTCAACAAAACTGTTCAAAGGAAAATTTCCCTTAGAGAATTTATAAATTGGCACAAAAACTAAAAAAATAAATTGGCACAAAGGCTCGGTTTCCCAGAAGAAAAAAACTAAAATAATGTTGATTTTTTAGTACAAAATATTTAATTTTCCCATACAACCATTAAAGGTCAAATTTACTCATGTAAACGTTACTTAAAACTTCTGCAACAAATCATGGATAAGTTTTGAACCAAAACGAAGCTTTTTAGACCCCAATTACCCCTAATCGACTCAGTCCAATGGCCAAATGTGTTTTCCAGAAGTTGGTGTTGTTTTTAAGTGAACTAAACATTAAAAAAAAATAGTGGAATCTTTCATTTGAATGCCATATGATCATGATTAAATTTTAAATTCAGTCAAGAAATGCTGTTCAAAAATAATTCTGAAAATTCACCTGATAAAAAAACATATTTTAATCGAAGCTGACAAGACCAGGTTCAGTTTTAGACGTGAAAGCACTTGACCTACTTTACCAAAGTTCTCTCCAATAAAAACAGCATAAATTTTTTTTTTCACCAATTAGGGTAAGAATACTATCAGGGTCGGATTAAGCCATCGTGGGGCCCGGGGCAATTTTTCTCGGGGGACCCTATAATTTGATTTTTGTTCAAATGCTACCCAGAAAATACAAAACCTTTCAAACGGGTTTTAAAAAAGTAGATGAGTGCAGTATACTATCTTCAAATAGCCATGTTGTCTGCGTAGAACAAAGTTTCTGGTACCTTCAAATAAAAATTGGTAATCAATAACGTGCAAACATTGGGGAAGAGTTAAGAAATTTCTTAGGAATGAAAACTCTGATTTAAGCTGCAAAATGCAAAATTTAATTCTCATTTTTTAAAAGCCTAATCACCAACTAAAATCCTCTAATTTAAAAAAATGACCGGATAGATATTACAAATGATTTTCATATCATCATTGATCGTTTGGTTTGTACTTATTCGAGAAATACTTACCTAGTGACAATTAGAAAGTATCATGAAGATTTGAAACATAGAAAACAAAATTTAAAAAATAAAATAAAATAATAATATCCACATTCCAAATAGATACAGATATAAGAGTTTAAGAATTCAAAACCTTTAATCACGTTATATTCAGAACCGAAATTCAGTGTTTCAAATCTAATCATAATTTCAAATCAAGTTTTGAGAAACAAAATATGAGTTAAATTAAAAGTAAAAAAGAAACAAAGTTACAATCAGAGCAAAAGCAGAAATTGCACTAAATGTTAATTTTAATTCTATGTCTTTGAAACACAAAAAAAAATCTTTTCCTGAGATGTTTTTGAATGTGATTCTCATCAGATAATTTTTTTATCAAATTGTTATTCTAAATGTGACGAAAGTTTCATTCGATGCCCTCAAAGCCGAAAGGGTATTAATGCAAAAATGATTGGTTGAAAAAAAGATTGAGAATATAGATTCAATGTTTCAAATACATAGGGGAGAATGAGGATACTTGATCCCTGGGGATACTTGATTCCTTAGCTATATCTCGAAACTGGAATGTTTTACAAAGATCAAATGTTCTAGAAAAATGTGCCAAAATGAGCAAAATAACAATGCTTGTAGTTTGAAAATTTTTAACAAAATAATTGTTTGAGTAATTGGACTTTGTTTGAAAAATTTCACAAAATGTAAATTGAAGATCTTTTTTCATCATTTTAAAATGTTCCTTACATAGGAAAATTATGAAAAAAATATTTGTTCCAATGAATCAATCGTTCGAGCGTAAAATGAACTTCATAATGCCATATTTTCAAAGCAATGGAAAACTCTCAACTTTTTTCAGAAAAAGTTTACTAAAATGTTGATTATGGGTTCAATTGATCCCCTAGAGTTGGGTACAATTGATCCCCCTTCCAAACGGCATATTCTTCTTCTGAATTGATCGTTATGATTGCTGATTACGAAATTACTAATATTTATCCAAAAACTAATATTTATCAAACAATTGTCTGAAGAAAAGAGCAAAAATAATTAATTTTCTCTTCATAATAAAAAATAGC
The DNA here is from genome assembly GCF_029784155.1 of Uranotaenia lowii. Lineage (NCBI taxonomy): Eukaryota > Metazoa > Arthropoda > Insecta > Diptera > Culicidae > Uranotaenia > Uranotaenia lowii. Next base: position 221,762,004 of record NC_073693.1, on the reverse strand, counting down.
GCCTTTAAGTATGCAATGTCTTTAGCCTTGAGACAAAGTTATAGAATTTTCTTCTTATGTCTGCTATAAATTGTGAAATGAGAACAAACATGACCAAAATAGTCAATTGACATTCTATATTGGGGTTTTGTTTGGTTTTTATACAAGGATTAGGGCTTGCTGAATAAAAGATCAAGTCTCCTTCAATAGGGGATCAAGTCTCCCCTAACTTCAGAAAAATCGCAATTTTTTTACTCCCACGAAAATGGTTCTAGTTCATCAAGGGGTTCAAGTATCGTTTTAATTTTTGGAGCATAGAAACTTGAAGTTACAAGCTGTCAGAAAATGTCAAAGACGGCGAGTTGCTAAATTTTTCCAAAAAGATATGGTGATAATAAGAAAAGGGGATCAAGTATCCCCACTCTCCCCTAATATCATTGAAAAAATCAGATAAGCAATCCAAATGACTGTAGTACCTTAAACAAAGATCCTGAATTTTCAAAATTCAGAAAAATGATGAAAATTAACTTCAATAACTGAAGAAACTACACAAGACTTGAAAATTCCAATGAATTGAATCTGGAAAAAGATAAGATTAAGATCATAGAAATATTCATATTAAGAAAATCACTCAATGATCAGGTATCAGAAAAGGGTTAGGCTTAAAAGCGGCACGTTATCCAAACAAACAGGAAAATTGTGCCTAGCCTTTTTTTGCAGATTTCATCATATACCTGAGAAATCAGAAAACCTATAAAAAGAATAAGAAAATAAATTCAATGTATTAAACATGGCATGTAGCCTATCCACATGGGAATTCTTGACAAAGTATGGCATAAACTTTACCAACAGAATCTTCGACTGTCACAAGTAAAAAATGTTATCGAGATGAATAATTCGATGACATTTTTCTGAGTGAATGTCATTGCAAAACTAAATGACATTTTTTCCTGTCGTTTAACATTTTTTTGGATGACCGTCAATGTCATTGCGACATTTTCGAATGTCATTGGAAAATGTTATGCGACTGTCACGATCCCGACTGTCATTTGGATGACATTCTCATCCCTGGCATAAAGCCTATCCACATAGGGATTTTTAAGCGTTAAATCTCTTATGGGGTAAAGATTGACAAAATGTTACTTTAGTTTAAATTCCTAGAATTAGGTTCAATTATTACATGATAGGCAGAGTACAGAAAAGTTATAAAGCAAACGAGAGACAGTTACATATCAGTTTGAAAGAATCTTAAGAATCATAAATTATTTGAGGAGATTTGATTTTACACTGATCAGAGAATGCTCCCGACCAGGATGCTACAGTGAGGACTTATAAAAAAAATCTGATTTAAGTTGGCATTTAGCCTATCCACATAGGGATTTCAAGCATTTGCACTTCATAAAATAACATTTAAAATGATTTTTGTTTATAACTTTCTTACTTAAATTCAGCCATACCAATGAAATGTAGTCAGTCAAAAAAGGGCAATCACACACTAGGTGGAAGGAAAATATAGGTAGTACCTATTGCCTCGGAATCATAGTTAAACCAAACAGGAGATTCATTATACAAAGTTTGTATTTTTTTTTACAGACCAGTTAGTGCTCTGGTCAGATAGCTACTATGAGTTTCTTTAAAGTGAAATTTAAAATGCAGCTTTGAAGAGTGCATAAGTAGGTGAATTTTAATACATAGCAATCCGATGTGACAGCAAGGCTTGTTTATTACCTTGCGATATATTTATAACCTGGACGTAAGAAGTGATTTTAAAGCCCTTTGGCTATCTGTACAGTAACGAGTAGTTTTGAACATTATTTTTAATTTAAGCGATATTTACGAAAGCACATGCAATTGCACGAAACTAGTGCAGTAAATTCCAGAACCAGGACTGGCGTATGATAACGAAACATCAGAAAATGAAATGAGAGGAAATTCAACTCTTCTTAGCCAAAGCAATATATTTAACCATTCTAAAGCTAAAGTGAACTTGTCACATGTGTCAATAAAGAGAAGTTACACATATTTGGTGAAACAGGAATAACTGTCGACATGCGATATTAGTTTTGACTTCCAACTAAATACAACAATAAATTTGAAAGCTTTTCGGCTACCTAAGCGAAAAAAAATATTTTTTTTTTGAACATTTGTTACTTGAAAACGACATTTGTACGGCTTGCATGATTGAAGTACCAGGTCGGTTTTTTTTTAATAAAAAATCTATTTCTGAAAGGCTATTTACTTCCACAAGAGAGTGTTATCAAACTGAAGATAGAAGGCACTGGACACTAGTGTTAAAACAAGGACAAATATGAAGAATTTATTTGATGTCTCAAATATTACTGATGTAATTTGTGTAGGTGGATCAAATTTTTATAAGTATTCAACTTAGCCAATCTTAACAGATTGCCAAAAAAATAAAGAAAATCCCATGGGCTGTAAGCAATGTGTACAGAAAAGAGATTTACATTTAAGAATCACATGTGTAGAGATATTACTGAAAGAATTACCAAGAAAGCAAAGATATTTGTAAAATAATAGATCATTTTCCAAATTGGCAAAACAAGAAAATAAATATGGAAGAATACAGCTTGTGCAAATGCATGTTTGGCAATACGCACTATTGGCATATCCTCCCCGAGAGATAATAGGTCAAAAAGTTCAAAAATATCAGCAAGAATTCAAAACCGATTTAGATTCAAAAATTGGCTTACACAATTTCAAACTGAAAACAATTATGAAATCTGCATGTTATAATTGACCTTCACCCATTTTCTCCCCCTTCCAGATACAACCTCATTGATTTCCAATAGACAGAAATATGAGATAAACGTATCTGGGAGGTACTGGGTAAGTCGCCTCGTACGACATGGACCAGTATCCCAGTGGCAGTATTCTTAAGGCCGCTGCCACACAGCCTAAGCCTAAGCACTCAATGATACAAGCAACTCAAATATCAGATCGTTTTTATGATTATTTGAAAATGATATACTGAATTCAGGATATTCACTTCAGTAGATGATAAAATTTTGGTTGAATCTGTACAGAATATCGTAACTGATAAGTTTCGATAAAGAATGAAAATTTGAGGTGTTTGGCCTCATATATTTCTATTTTTTTTTCGAATTCGGTTTTGTCCAGAAGATTTTGATATTCTCAGCTCGCAAAATGTGGGAGAGCTCTTTTACTGTTTACTCTAGGGGGCTCCTTAACTTTTTTAAGACAAAAACTAATCTAGATATTATTTCACGGGGGCTCTTTAGTTTTTCTATTTCAAGTTTTCGTCCAGATTTTCTAGTTATGATTTCTTTTCAAGGATTTGTAGTAGTATGATTAAAGTAATGTTAAAACTTTTTTTTTCCCTCGGGGGGGCCCTTGAGCCGGGGGACCCGGGGCAATTGCCCCTTTTGCCCCCCCCTTTAATCGGGCCTTGAACACTATATATTGAACACCATCTTTGCGATTCAACGCATTTGTGGCAAATAAATAATAACGAAAGGTTGTTTGGTAAAATTTTTTGATAGTGTAGCTTAAGCATGTTTCTCAGCTTTGAATTGATATATTTCTTTCGCGGAAATATGTTTTGAAACTATCGTTTTAGCCTTTTTATTCGAACTTACTTTTGTCCCAACGATTGAACAGGCAATGTTCTAATTATTAAACACGTAAACATTTAATGTCATAGTATATATTTAGGGGTATTTCGCTTGATAGTATGCTTTGAAGGGGCGATTTTGGTTGAGCTAGCACCCAAGAAACAGTTTGTTAATATTTAAAAACACCAACCGATGTTTGTTCAATAAATGGTACATGCATTTCTTTACGAAACGAGTACTGCAAGATTGAACGTTCAATAATTGAAACATTTGCGTTTTCTGTGATTCAATGATTGAACACTTTAATTCGTTAAATTTTAAGAAAATAGGGATAATGAAGACTGCCACTCTTCCAGAAGTCATTCAAAAAGACTTAGCTGAAAACACTCATATTATTATGTAAGACGTTTATTTGTCTTTAATCCAATTTTTCTCCCAATCAAAAAAAGGCTGTTCTTCATCCAGTCGAAAAATCAAGCCAAAATTTGATAACACATTCTAGTTCCGGGAATTGTTGCTTTAAGAGTCCGAAATTCTTGATAAAAATTTGATCAGAGGTAAAAAATGCTTCAACAGTGGCACAACAATTTTTAATCAATTTTTCTACTGTATATTATTGTTTTAACTGGTTAATGTTTTACTAGTGTCCAATATCTGCTGCCTGTTCAACAACTAGTGCTTCTACCCTATTTGATTCTTACACAAATAAATCATAATGTTTTTAACCTTTTCAACCGAATCAACAGGATAATAATATTTGTTGGGAAGAACAGGTATAAGTAAATTTATTTGGCGATAAAGGTGCAAAAAAATGTCGCTCAGTCAACGTTCGTTTTCTTCGTGGGAATGATGCTTCCAGAGTTGCTAGCGAACCGGAAATACCGGGAAAAGCTTTGGAATTTTATCGCGTTTCCGGAAAACCGGGAATTTCAGCACCTTACCGGGAAAATTGTCATGCATAAAATTTTTTCATGGAATTTTAATTTTTTTTTTTTAGTTATTTCTAATTCAAGAATAGTTTTTAACAGTCTCGATATAGATTTATCTCATAAATGCTAATATTCATTCTTTTGTAAACAAACGAAGTTTGAATCCCTTTTTAACTAATTTGAGAGCAATATAAGATATCTCATTTTTTCGCTCTCCGAAAGTGTGCTACACTTTCAAGCATAACTCAAATGATATAAATTTGATCATGAAACTATTATAGACAAAACTTAACACAGAACTAACGACAGTCAGACCTGGATAAGTGAGAGTCATAAGGACTGAACTTTTTTTCACGCCAAAAGAAGTTTTAAACTTAATCAGGTTCTCTGTTCTAGAGGGTCAGTAACAAACAAAAACTTTGAAGTGATCTAGAAATGCAACTATTTAATGTGTATTTGAAAAAAAATCCACTGATTTATAACAAACCAGTTGATGCATCAGTTCTAAGTTATCTCGAGTGAGTTTCAATGCGGAACTATGGATATTTGTTCTTTGGTAATCCAATATCATTTTGGTACCAAAACTTCTATACAAAAGTGGTATTTTCTCTCATTTCCTTGGTCTAGTCAGGAAAGCGACTCTATAGAGGTTTTACACTCACACTTAAAAAAGTTTTGTGCTTTTATAAGCTTGGGACTTGGTGTTTTCATAGAGTCTTATTCAGGTTCGACTGTACCAGTTTAGTTGTCGACGTCAAATGATTCAGTGTTCGTTGTACATATTTCATAAAACTATTTTATGCAAAAAATGTAATTTTTTATATTTCCTACGTTAAACTTTTGCTTAAAGTTTCCTACGTTGGAATATATGTCTTATGTAAAAATTGTATCGAAAACAAGCTCCTGTCGAAATCTGATCTATCTCTCTATCCTGATACAAAATATTATTACATTCAAACGATTAAAGCTCAGCCCTGTCTTATACACAGTTTTTTCGATGTATTTTTTAAATATTTCTACACATTTTTTTTCTAGACCTATATAAAAATTCTAGAAAATTTCACAGTGCCTAAAAAGTACTACATTATTTTTTCAAGATCAATTTATCTGGACTTATTTTTGCAAATTTGTTGAAATTGTGAACTAAAACAACAAACACATGTGAATTTCGTTAGATTCATTTTAAAAAAAAACATGAGACCTGTCCATTTGCTACGAAAAGACTACGTGTTAGAAGACGCCGAAGTATTTATCATAATTTCTAACCGGTCAACAAGTTTTGGGATACAATTGTTAGAGGCCTTTTTCATTAATTTTTTTTTCCGCCACAATTTTATATGAAAAAAAAAACGATTCTAATAAATATCGGGAAAATCATCATTTGTATCCGGGAAAATACTTCGGGATTTCAAAACGAAAAATCGCTAGCAACCCTGTGCTTCTTTTTATTTAAGATGGTCATATTTATGAGAAAAAAATATTTAAAACAGCTCCGTAATTCATTGAAAAACAACAGAGTTCAAGTGTTTTTTGTTCTCGAAATGAGCTTTCATCTTAGAGGGTCTCTATTAGGTTCTGGATTATGATCGAGATTTGATTGAGAAATAAAAGAGTATTAATATTTGTGTAAAAACACGTACTGTAAAAGACTCTTACACATAAGGAATACAGAAGCGTCCATCATACACAGAAAAATTTTGACTATTGCGTGTCACTGAAACTGCAACCTTTAAAATAAATCGACCTGTAATTAACAAAACCTGTAATTTTAAATTGTTTTCCTTCAAAGTTAGCGAAGATTCATTTATTATTACAGCGAATTTCCTGTAAAAAAGTTGTACACTAAAAATTAAATGTCACGTAATTTGTTTTTCGACCTGTAAAATTACGGTAAATGTCCTGCTCCTTTTTGTTACAGGACATATGCGTAATTTTACAGGAAATAATTTTTGCTGTGTAGAATAACTCGGGTGCAGCTCAAAACACCCTTCAAAATTTGACACGCTGCCATTTTAAACACAATGAATAGTTTTCCATGAAATTTACACACAAGCAAGTTCAACTTATCAAAGACCATTCAGCAAATTTTGATCAACATATATGGACTTAAAAGAGCGTTCTAGCTTTTCTCCTAAAAAAGGGAAATTTTAGATAGTTTTACTAAATACGCTGTAAGTTTGAGAAAGTGTCATGTTATGGATTCAAGAATAGAGAAAATAAGGCCAGAATAAATTTGAAATCCTTCTTTTATCAGTTGGAGAAGAAAAATCACGAGAAGGGTATAATGAAAACTTACCCAAATTTTTAATAAATAGAAACAAAATGGACTAAAGTAACAATATACAATATAAAAATATCGGGTTATTCTAGATCGAAAATTTCATTCAACTCACTCCTTTAAAAATGAAGATGGTTGAAAATCAGATTCATTATGTAGATGTCATTCTTTTCTGGACACATATTTGTTTGAAAAACCATTTTTTTCTTCATTCCTTAGATATTTCTCAAACCATAATCTTTACTATCAAATACTCCAAGAATTTCTTCTGCGGTGTCAGAAATAGTTGTAATGTTATCTATTTAAATTTAAGCGAGACTTAATCACCGGTTCTTTTTATATGGTATCACAAATGGATTTTTTTTCTCGGTAAGTAACACGACAATAACATTGTCAACTAACCTCGTGGTAAATCGTTTGTTGAATTTAGAGTTGATTGTGTCTCTCACAGAAAAATGTATCTAAAAATTCAAAATAATTTTCGTAAGACTTACGTACACCATTTCTTACGTAAGATTTTTCCCCTTGTAGGAGATTATAAGCAATTGTGAAAAACCCCTCCCCCCGCCGCTATTTACATGCTAACGTTCTTAGTGAACGGCTTCATGCTATAATTTGAAGAATAAATTTAATTTGTGAATTCAACTACGATTCTTAATTAGGTATCAAAAATGCAACCGGACATTTCAAAACACGAAAAGGTCAAATTTGAAAAATTTAGTTTAAGCATTGGCTAGCGAGATACAAAACTACGAATTTTAGTACTTTCGCGTTCAGATTTCTTCGTGGTCTCCATGTGTCAGCGATAAATATTGTATCCGTGTTGAAAGATTTGTATTAATACTTACCGTGGACTTGGCTCGTCTCCAGGAGAAGAACGTTCGAATCTGGAAAACGTAAAAAACACCAAATTTAAATTATAACAACATATTCAACATAGATTAATCATAAGCATAGCATACGCTATGCATACGTTGGTCTCAGGTGAATCAAAATGAAATGAATCTTTGTTAAAATAATACTCAAATCAATCTTCCCATTTTACGGATGATTTTCTAATAAGTTAGTATCTCTGTAATCAAGTTGAACTGAGAAATCGACAAAAACAGAGTTTCGCAGTCGGTAGGATTCGAACCTACGCTCCCAGAGGGAATCTGATTTCTAGTCAGACGCCTTAACCGCTCGGCCACGACTGCTCACATGTAAATTGTAATCGCATTTTGAAATCTGAACCAAGATTACAAAATCTTCAACATGATGAGCCTGCATGAAGCGTTTATGATTTTAAAAATAAATCCGAAAAAAAAGAAAAAAAAATCCCTTTGGTCACCTTTCTCAATTTAAACACCAAAGTTAAGTTGTTAGAAACAAAAAAGGGAACTGTTCCCATCTTCCATCCACACACATCAGCCAAACGTGACCGTATTCTGTACGTGAAGTGATTATTAGATTTGAGCCCTCCCGCTGGCTGCTTTCCCATTCTGGCTTGCACTCAACCCAGAGCATCGCAAATCCATCCATCGAATGTGCTGTTTTTCATCTCTTTGGTGGGACAAAGTACGTACGTAGGTGGGAAGGTACATCAACCACACTGCCACCCCCATGTTATTTTTTTTTTGCCCGAAAAACGCACTTTTCACCCGAGAGGAGGGACACTTTTTCCCCTGGAGGCAGAGCTAGGATGAGAGACAGCAGGTTTAGAGGCTATGCATGTGTGATTATTCTGCACGTTACCATTTTCCCCAATAGGAGGAGTACCGAATCCAGAGGGATATTTGATCTGTGGAAACGCGAAGTTCAATCAACTTTCTAGATGAATGAACTCGAATTTAAAGCTTCTGGATATTTTTGGCACGGTATATACATATTTAACTGGGAATACTTTAATGTGCAGTCACCAATAGAATACTAGGATGTTGAATCAGGACTAAATAAGCTATATTTATATTCGACAGTTTTTCAATCCTAAAATCTTCGGCATTGATTTTAAAATAAACTTAGTTCTAGTTGTCACATTTCGAGTTCTGAGTTAAAAGGAACAATAATCGAAGTTATTGATTCACAAAGCTGTGTTCTATGAAATGTGATATAGTTTCGATTTTCACTAATTGATTTTCACTACTATGATCTGTGTTCTAAACAAAATAAAAAAAATTTCAACGCATGGAATGATTAGTGGTTTGGATTTTCTGAAAAATTTATTTTTCTATGAAAACTAGCTGACCCGATGTGCTTTGCTACATCTTGCAAAAATAAATGAAATTTGTTTAAATCATTTAAATTTTAAAGTTTGTTTTTGTAGGTATCATTTTAAATCAAAATCAGCGTAAATCAGAAACAACTGTTTCAAAATGAACTGAAATTTTTACTATGTTTTTGTAAGTTTCATGAGATCTCTATTTTTGCCAAAATGTATGATTCATTTGTATGGATTCTCCACTTTCAATTCTTCCAAATTCCCCGAAACACCATGCAAAAATTGACAAAAATTCGCTGAAGGAAGATTTTACATGTTTAGTACGGTTGTATCGTCGAAATTGCGTATTTTTCCTCGAAAGTTGTGTGGGACTTTCCAACTGGGATTGCATTTAATCAAAAGCGATCGATGCGCACTCTGGAATCGATATTGCGTACTGCTGAAAAAAATTACCCAACAAACGAAATAGAATGTCCAGTCAGTATGGTCAGTGGTAATACCAAATATCAATAGAAACCGTTGTTTATTTTCAAATACCCTTCCATTCAATACTGATGTTATGAATTCGTTTGGTACATCTTTGTACCTGAAAATAATCACATTTTCGTAGGTGATGGCAAGAATTAGAGAAACATGAGGTATCAAAGAACGAAAGAACATAAGCCGTAAATATCATGAATTTTTCGAAAATATGCAACCGCTCACTGGCAGGACTTGAACCTGCAATCTCCGCTTCAGTACAACGGCGCGTTAGCCAATTTCACCACGGTGAACGTGACGAAATCAGCGAACACGAGCAATCGAGCTCTGCCGATCAACTGCTGGACCCTTCCATTAAAAATTTGGTTCCATTTGCCTTAATTGTTCCCGAGATAAACAATAAAAATCGTATGGGAGCCTCACTTCTTGCTTTCTATCTTTCCAATGGAAGAAGGGAGGGGTCTCAAATAATCATGGAAATATTTCTCGTACTCCAATAGTATCACATGCCAAATTTGGTTCCATTTACTTTAACACTTTTCGAGTAATGTTATGTAAAAAATGTACAGGAACCTCTCTCCCTCTTCCCATATCCCCTCTGGAAACTTACCATCTTCTTCAGTGAGCGTTTTCGGATGATGTTATCGTTTCGTTCCCCTCCCTTATATTATTCCAATTAGGTAAACTAAATGTCCCATGCCAATTTTGGTTCCATTTGTCAAAATGTTCTTCAGTTATACAAAAAATATATGGAAGCCCTCTTATTTCCTTTCCTATTTCCCCATTGAAATAAGAGAGGGGTTTCAAATGATCATTAGTACATTTCTCGTACCCAAATACCCTCCCATGCAAAATTTGATTCCAGTTGCTCAATTAGTTTTTGAATTATGTGAACAATTATAAAAGAGGCCCCCTCTTCCCTTTCTGTCTCTCTACTATAAAAAGGGAGGGAGGGATCTCAAATAATCAAAGTAATATTTTTCGTATCCAAATACCCTCCCATGCCAAGTTTGGCACCATACGCTTGATCGGTTCTCGAAGTTATGCAAGCATTTGTCTTATGTTTGGGAGATCCCCTCCACCCATCCTGTTAGGGGGAGAGGTCCCAAACCATAATAGGAACCTTCCCTGGCCTCCAATACTAGACTGAATCGATTTGGGATCATTTTGGAATTTCTCAAACCCTGGGGTCTTAAAAGCTTCGTCTTGGTCCAAAACTCATCCATGATTTTTTGCTGAATTTTTAAGTAACGTTTACATGAGTGAATTTGAACTTTTATGTTTGTATGGGAAAATTGAATATTTTGTACTGAAAAATCAACATCGTTTCTGTTTCTTTTGTGGAGCCAAGCCAGCTGATGGTTTTTGTGCCAATTTATAATAATCCCAAGGGAAATTTTCCGCTGAACAACTTTGTCGAAGACCGTAACTTCGTATCTTATTAGGCAAAAAAGTTATTAGCAGTTTAATAGGGGTATGTCTTTTCACATTGACCAACATGAAATTCAATTGACATGGTATTGCATGACTGCTTTTCAATTTTCATGCTATACTTCGCGAGGTTCCAGCAGTGATGTCAATTGAATTTATGGTTCATCAATGCCAAAAGACATCACCCTGTTAAACAGCTTATAACTTCTTTGCCTAATGAGATACAAAGTTAAGGTCTTCGACAAAGTTGTTCAGCGGAAAATTTCCCTTCGGAATTTTTTAAATTGGCACAAAAACCATCAGCTGGCTTGGCTTCACAAAAGAAACAGAAACGATGTTGATTTTTCAGTACAAAATATTCAATTTTCCCATACAAACCTAAAAGTTCAAATTTACTCATGTAAACGTTACTTAAAAATTCAGCAAAAAATCATGGATGAATTTTGGACCAAGACGAAGCTTTTAAGACCCCAGGGTTCGAGAAATTCAAAAATGATCCCAAATCGACTCAGTCTACTCCAATACCTCCAGCTGCCAAGTTTCAAGAAAATCGGTACAGTAGTTTCCTAGTCTATAGGGAACAGACAGACAGACAGACAGACAGACATACATGCATTGCCTTGCCTTTTTTTATTGTGTTTTGCTACGTCTATAACTTCATTTTGTGAATTGTTTTTGTGAATTTGATTACAGGTTGATGTTTTCCATCGTTTTTGTCATAATGTTTAATGTAGAATAAATAATTATTTCTTAATGGACGGGAGGAAGTGTCAAAATTGAGTGTTGAAAGTAATTCAAGACTGTCTACTCTTTGGGTAACAACACCATTTACGAATTTATTTGATAAAATTCCCTGTGTCTACTGAGAAGTTCTATGTCAATAAGCTTACAACAAGATTCATACGATGGGACCCATGTTTTACATGGGTTACTTATGTCTACTTTACAATATTGTTGAGAAAAGAATAAATGGAAACAAGAATTATAGATGTATGTCGATAGCTTTTAGAAAAAGATAGATTTCGCACATATAGTCAAGGTCCAACGCAGCTAACACATCTCTCACTGGAACATAAAGTTGTTTTCCTCGGGCCCGAAGGGAATCTTCTAAATTCGCTCTGGTGACAGAATGGACTTCACACGACCATATAACATGATCGATGTCATGGAAACCCTGACCACAAACACAGAGATTGCTGTTAGCGAGATTTACACGATAGAGTAAAGCATCCACGGCACCGTGATTGGACATGAGACGAGAAAATGTTTTAATAAAATCTCGACTCAAGTTCAATCTCCTGAACCACGGTTTAAGGCTTACTTTTAGAATAATTGAGTGGAGCCACCGACCCAACTCATCTTCGTTCCATTTGTGCTGCCAGTTGATGAGGGAGTTTCTACAGACTAAATAGTAAAATTCGTCAAAGGCGATTTGACGCTGATGAACGTCGCCTTCAATCGCACCCACATTTGCGAGTGAGTCTACTTTCTCATTGCCCGGTATTAAGCAATGTTAAGGGACCCAAACAAAGGTGATCAAGAAGCAGCGCCTGGATAAAGTACTCAGTGTTTTCCGTATCTTCTCGAGAAAGAACGGAGAGTACTTTTTTTTATTAAGCGAATCGTTTCGATGGAGCTGAGGCTATCCGTTATGATATAGTAATGTTCAGGTTGCTGTAATGTAACGCTTTCCAATGCTAAGTAAATAGCCGCTAATTCAGCGATGTACACTGAGCACGGAGACTGAAGACGGTAAGATATGCTGGAAGATTCGTTGAACACTCCGAATCCGGTGCTATCTATAAGGGATCCATCAGTAAAGTACATTTTATCAGCAGTGACGTGTCCATACTTTGCATTGAAAATTCTTGGAACAATATGAGAACGATGGTGTTCCGGAATTCCACGAATTTCATGCTGTAAGGACAAATCAAACCGAACTTAGGAGATGTCGTAGTCAGGGTGAAAAACACGAATGAAAGTAGGGGGAAGTGTTCCTAAATGCGCATATTGGGTAATATGCGCATACAGCCGATTGACGATATGGCTGGAGATTCATCATATCTAATCAGTGCAGTTTGAGGGTAATACGCTTTTAACACATGGCATGAAAAATTTAATTGTTATATAAAGCCGAAAAAATTTAAAAATTCAAACAAGGTTTTTGTCAGTTTTGAAATATTTTATTGAACTTTTCTTTCTTATTCATCTGGAAATCGGAAATTCAACAAATTGAAGCTTTTGGCGAAGTTGTAAATGATAAGATATTGGAGTAAGAGACCATATCAAGGCAAGTTAAATGCCTATATCAAGAAAAACAGATTAGTCTTATAAATTTTTTACTTTTTATCATTTAAACATAAAATCTACGCTCAAATCACGATCTTACAGCGAAAAAAGAAGAACTTCATACTGATCCGATGATCCGATGATCTGATGAGGAACAGGAGAGATAATGAATAAAATCGATCTCTCAGTGGGAGTACGCCTGCAAGAACCTCGATACTCATGGTATGAGTCAGGCGCGGTCCTATGGGGGGATGATCGGGGTGATCACCGCCCCCCCCCCCCCCCCAAGCGGTAAAAAACCATTACAAATTCCCGTTAATGGTCTAATTTCTTTAAAAACTTTGAACTTCCCCTAGTAGATATGCTATTGAATTTTCAAAAATTTTCCACTCCGTGGGGGTTATACTGCCCCAAATTTGTATGGGAAATTCAAAACCTGTGAAATGTTATGTGCTGCAGGTTAAAATTGATCCTAGGCCTAGTACAAGATCTCATGCCAAATTTGGGCCAGATCGGATCACGTTTAGGGGTCGCTCAACGAGCTTGAAGTTTGTATGGGATTTTGAGACATTTTGTTCGGGAGAAACATGAAAAACCAGTTTTTCATCAATAACTTTGGTTTCCGTCGGCCGATTTCTTTCGAAAACGGGTTTTCTTAAAGCCTAAATTATGAAAAATATTTCATCCGAAGACTGCATTTCAATTAGAGTTAAGATAAGAAAGTTATAAGGCTTCAAAAATGGGTTAACTTTTTTAAGGATGGTATTCATCACTGCTAATAAGTCGAGGCGGTCGAACCTATTGACGCCTCATGAACAGTGCTGAATACCACCGTTAAAAAAGTTAGCCCAATTTTGAAGCCTTATAACTTTTTTATCTTAACTTTTATCGAAATGCAGTCTTCGGATAAAATATTTTTCATAATTTAGGCTTTAAGAAAACCAGTTTTTGAAAGACATCGGCCGACAGGAACCAAAGTTATTGATGAAAAACTGGTTTTTCATGTTTCTCCCGAACAAAATGTCTCAAAATCCCATACAAACTTCAGGCTCGTTGAGCGACCCCTAAACGTGATCCGATCTGGCCCAAATTTGGCATGAGATCTTGTACTAGGCCAAGGATTAATTTTAGCCTGCAGCGTATAACTTTTTCAAAAGTCGGGTCATTTGGGGCACTCTAGACTGGGGGTGTTTAATCGACGCAAAAGTTTGCTTAAAACTTAAAGGGTCAAAATTGAAGAAAAGTCGGTCTACCAAACTCAAGCAGCTGTTACATGCTATTCTTTGGACCGAATTTTACCAATCAACTTCTGTTGAATTACTTTGAGTGTTAACTTTGAATTTGTTAACCTTTTATCTATTTAATATTTTAGTAAGGTAATGAAATGTAGGACTTTTTTTTTTATTGTCACTAATATCCCTCATTTGCCTAAATTTACATAAGCAAATTGTTATAACACTGAAATACTTGAATATTTTTTCTTCTGAAGTCATACATTGATTGCCTTTAGATTGGCAATTTACTTTAATTTTCAGGAATTAAATTGTCTTATTACCTAGTAAGAAATGTAAATTGTAGTCAAATCCTCAATTGGAGTGATCAGTTTTCCAGTAGACACTTAAGAAACGTGTGCCTTCAATTGACCGTCTTTGGTACCTACTAATCTTTCTGTTTGACATCAATATTTCACAAAATAAATTCAATCGTAATATACAACATGTTGAGGCCTCATTAAATCCATTTTTAAGGAAGATTCAGCTACGGAAAGTTTCTCACTATGATTTTTCTTTGTAGTTCAAAATATATTAAAATCCGAAGAAACATTATAATGAAACACTACTTCAAGATAAGAGGCTAAGACGAATCTGAAATTAAATTTCTTTTTTTTTTGTTTACATTTGGTTTATGGATTTATTTTCCCCTCGATTTCACATCATTCAAATATGAATTATGAAACTTCAAACTAGCCTACATTAAGAAATTAAAAAAAAAACATTTTAGTTTAATTTGGTTTGAAATCTATCACATCAAACATTCATATAATGGATGACCGCAAAACGATTCACTACCAAACAGAAATTGAATATGAAAATTTTAAATTTTTATAGTTAAAGTTTAAGAATTAAAAACTTTTAAAAGTTTTATTATTGCGTTAATAAAACACAACAGATTCCAGAGGAGCAACAAATCAAAAGAAGAAATTGTGGGAAGTGTTTGTAATTTTTGCGTTTCCTATGAGTTTTTAGAGCCAAAAAGAAATAAAACTATTTATAAAAGCTGTTTCAATATGAAGGGATTGGTGTTTTGAGAAAGAGATTCAAATTCATCTTCAAAACACAAAATCTGCATTCACAATTATAACACAAGGAAACAAAATTCACATTTTCCAAGGTGCAAAGAATTTGAAAACTGACTTTGACTTATTTAAGGGTACTGAATGCAAATTTTTATTTTTCTATCTGCTCTGTTTTTCGGTATAACTTTTGAAAATTCAAGATTAAAATTCATTGAAAAAAATTATGCAATTTCTAGCAAAAGTGTACAGTATCAAAAAGATTTAGAAAAAAGGTTCTAACTTCATGATCAATTTTTCTCAAGACTGTGAGTAATTTACCGTGACTTCTGGACGACATAATTATAGAATTAAAAAAAATAAATATATTTTTTTCAAATCGTTGATTTTCAAGAACAAAATCTGTATTGTTTTTTTTCTGGGAATTAACCATTTAGTTGCATTCTTCCCTAAAATCTGCATCGATGAATGAATTAAAAATAATATAAACACAGTAAACGAAAATTACCGAGTTCGGTATTTTTTTTACTTAAATCCTAACATGTGTAAATCGTTAAACTGTTCGGTTATTTTTTCGGTAAAAAATAATCGAACATCGGTAAATTAAGAATCGATTTACCGATGTTCGTATATTTTTTACCGACAAAATTGCCGAACAGTTCAACGATTTACACATGTTAGGATTTCGGTAAAAAAATTAACGAACTCAGTAATTTTCGTTTACTGTGTGGATTCAAAATAATTATTTGTTATTCATGTAGGTCAGTTGCTTCATCAGTTATCATTAATCGATGGAACTCTAAACTAATAGTTTTCTGACAACAAATCTGACAAAAAAAATCGAGTTTAGGACGCAAAATTTTTCCAAAACCAGTTCGCCAATGTTTTATTTTTTCCCTTGTGGATTAAAACTTTCCCGTTATCAGTCGATTATTTTTTCGGCAACAAGGCAATCCATCAAGCTAACATTCGAAAGTGCTTTTTCTGACTTTTGACTTATACTGCAGGATTTCAAGATCTATACCAATTATGTCGCCGAAATCTTATCTCATCTATATAATTATTTTAAAATTTTAAGTTGAAATCCAGTTGATGGTTTGAAACTCTACATCTGAAAGTTTGGTTATTTCAATTGCAATTGATAAATACTCTTCACTTAATTACCTTTCTTGGCTTCATTCCATGTTTTCTTATTATAAATCAATATTTTTTTAAGAGTTTGGAATAATGAATAGGTACCTACATGAAGAAAATAAACGATTTTTCACTTTCTTTATAATTTATGTGTTGCTATTTCATTTGTTTCAGTACAATTAAAATTGAAATTGTGTATTATTACCTTAATTCAATTGATTTGCTATCAATTAAAATTTAATTCAAGAAGCTTCATACTTCAGTATCTGATTTTATAAATCTTATTTTCAACAATGTTTATAATAAGAGTGTTGATTTTTTATATTGAGAATTTGAAAAATCAAAACCAGAATTTTGAACGAGGATTGTGTTTTCAAATTAAGAATAATATTAGAAATTTCCAAATCACTTCGAAGTAAATTACTCCAATGAAAAATTTAATAACCGTTAATCAGTTTGTAGTTCACAGCAATAACACTAGTTTACAGCATTTTTGAACTTAGTAAACTGAAGATCATTTTTAATGTAAAATTGGGCGCTGAATCCGAAAATGAAATTAAAAAAAATCTCAGTAGAACCGTTTTTGAGTTATGCTCCCAATATGAAATTTTGGAAAAATAAAAAAAGTTCTTGTACTTAGATTAAAATATCTCGGACGGCATAACAGTAATTAAATTACCTTACTCTACATATTTCTTTGATTAAATAAATAAATAAATAAATAAATAATTTGAAATCCCTCTTTTGCGAATTCAAGGTGAATAAATTGTCTATCGATCATCTGAACACTGTTTTTGCGTATGATCAACAGTATTGTTGATATTAGTGACTTTATGATAGGAAAAATTATAAAAAACGCATTTTTTTAAAGAAAATTTTGTTTTAGCGAAAGTTTTAGACTCGATGGTAACATTTAAAAAATCTGATTTTCTTTTGCGCTTTAATGTCAATTTAAAACAAAGATTTCAAGTGGTTATTCATCAAAATCGGTTGAAAATTGAAGAAGTTATGGCTACTTTACCATAACAGTATTTTTTGCAGTTTTTAATAATTTAACGAACCGCAGTACACTTATCATAGTAAAGGAAGAATGAAACATGATAAATCTCACTCGCTCCAAGTCAAAATGATTCATTAGCTTACCAAAAGGTCACATGCCAAATTTCAGGATGATCTGACCATAGGGAGGAGTTGCTTGAGTCTCAAACGTGAATAAAATTTTAAGGTATTTTGCCCGGTAAAAACGAAAAATACTGGTTTTTCATCAATAACTTTTTTCATCACTAGCCGATTGTTTTTTATGGTTGATTTTCTTAAAGCCTAAGTTAAGAAAAATATTTCACCCGAAGACTGAAATTACTGTTATGCCGTCCGAGATATTTTAATCTAAGTACAAGAACTTTTTTTATTTTTCCAAAATTTCATATTTGGAGCATAACTCAAAAACGGTTCTACTGAGATTTTTTTAAATTTCATTTTCGGATTCAGCGCCCGATTTTACATTAAAAATATTGGGCAGTCAATCAAGTTCACGATTTTTTTCAAATTTTGTTAACTATTGTAATTAACTAAAACTTATCTCAAAACTAAACTTTTTGTTTGGTCTAGCACTTAAAAATATTCAGAAGCTCATCAACGTGTGTATAATTTTCATTTGTCAAATGACATTTATAACAAGAAATTCTTTAAAGATCTTTGAAAGTGACAATTTCAAACTACCAGATAAACAAATTATGACAATTTTCTTTTTATTAATTTTTTTTTTTTGCAGTGAGTATTAAAGAATTTCTAGTTGTTCTATAAATATTGAAAAAGTTTGTTAAAAGATATAATTATTCTTCTCTTGTTTCATATTTTTCGAAATACATCGGATTTTGTTCAGTGAAAATTGTACTCATTTGAAAGTGGAAACCCTAACCAACCCCCTCCCCCCTCCGAAAGCCACCCTCCCTATTTTTTTGCTTTTTCAAAATGATCGTTTTTCCACCAGATATTACGTTCCTTTATATTGACTGATTTTTGAAAATTTGGAAAATCACCCCAAAAATTTGTTGAATTCCAAAATGGAAAAATGAAAATCGTCATATGACCGACATTGGTCTTTTTTTTTTGCTAAATTTATATCAACAGAGAGCAAGAGCTCTAAACTTTGGAATGAACGACCGGGAAACGCTTCTATTCAAGTAGTACATATAGACACAATCGATAAGCCGCTGAGACGGCCGCCGGCAGAAGCAAAGATGAAAATGGCCAGATAAGAATCGAATTTATTCGCCAATATCGATGAGACGGGGCAACAGCAACTGGTTGGTTTGTTTCTTGTTTTTCATTCATTCAGTTTTTTTCCTCCTATTTATTGAAGGAAAGGCAAAAAGCAGCCAACGAAAATAGCTTTTGGCAACATCATCCACTCTTTTAGTCCCGACCTGGCCCGGGGAGGAATTTGGCGACTATCCTACTCTCGGAAAGTCACAGTAAGGAGCGATTAATTTGGAAAGATAACCATAAATAGTACAGTCGATGGTCGGTTCGGGAATGAGGCGAAGAATGTGTAGACACATTGTAGACACATGACATAAATTGGATGACAGTTGGTCTGGCTGAGCTATACAATGTAATTTTTCTCACATTATATTGAGTAGCTCGACGATGTTTACGATCTTCGAGTACGGTTCAGATGGGAAGATTACCTTTTTTTGGGTGTACCGGCAAATGAGTGTTTTTCGCTTTAAAGTTCCCCTTTTATTTTGACTAGAAAATCTTAATTTTAGATTTCAAGGATGCTAATTTAGATTATGAGATTCTTTTTTTTTCTAGGAATCATATTTGAAAGTCTTTATTTACCTTCTTAGATATAATATAATTTTTGTTTCTTTTAATAATGAATAATAAATTCACCAGACAATGTACAAAGCATGATGTACAGGCAAATGTCTAAATAATGTCGGTTCCTCAAGTGCACTTTAAATCCTGAGTGCTGCTTTGGAATTTTCCTCTCAACAGGAAATCCCGGAAAATTGAAAAGAAAGTCAATCGTCCTTTTTTCCATACCATACCTAGACAGGTAGAAGAGCACGAACATCTACGGAGTATGTGTAGTATGTATGAAAAGCTTACTGCATCGAGATCCGGTTCGATTTATAATCGAATAAGTTTTGTTGATATTGACATAAGCAGTGATAATCCTTGTCAGTTTTATGGATATTTCACTCGCTTTTGTTGCATGTCATTTTTGTTATCCTTTGCAAAGAAGTTCTCTATCCGGAGAGGTTTTTCCTCCTTCGAATGGCCTGACTTACTCGATTAAAATATTTTTAAACCGATTCCTTGAAGTAAAGTTAGTTCTCTGAATTTAATCTAGAAAAATTAACCAAAACCTTTAAATGCATGAATAGTTAAAGTATGTAGTCATTTTTTCAAAACGATATATTCGGATTCACTTTAAACAATTTTAAACTTTCAAGCTGTTATCTGTTCGTCAAACTTCAGCAATTCAGCAAATTTGTTTCGCAAAGCGTTTGCAAAAACAAAATTTTGACTTCTGCTCAGGAAGCAACTGACTTGCCAACTGAGCTATATCTCAAGATATATATCAAGAGCTATATCAGATGTCCGTGAGTTCGAGCCCAAGAGTAAACATCGAACACAGTTGTACCGGATAAGTTTTTCAATAACTTTCCGCCAACTGTAACGTTGATAAAGTCGCGAATGCCATAAAGATGGTAAAACGACTATAATCGAAACAAAAAAAAAAAAAAAAATTTTGACTTCCCCATTCCAATAAAATTCGCATCGTTTAATTGCTGCATTGGCTGAAAAAAGTGAACACCAAAACCTAATATGGGTAGAAGAAGTGTGTGCATGTCTCAGCGTAGAAGTTGAAGATCTTCCAGAAGTGCTCTCTGGAGGATTTGGCACAAAGCCGTCGTCTACGGTTCGGTTCGGAGAGAAGAAGGATCGAAAGGATTGTCTTCGACGGAGTGGATTCTTCCAGACGAGGAAGGTTTCCTTTAGCAAAGAATGCTTTGCTGGGCAGAATAAACGAAACCGTTCGGCTGGAAGCCAACTTGCCGAATTCGGGATTGAAGTAGTGATTAGAAGTGTGGGGTGGAATCAAATAATATAAATATTGTAACGCGGTCTACAAGCGTGAAGGCGCGCGAGAATATAAGTGGATCCAAGGGCGTCGAAAAACGAAACAAATATGTAATGACCTGTTCTATTTTTGCACGATTGGTGAAAATCGAACGATACAGAAATGCAGTTTTTCAATTCTTTAATTATATCAGGAAAATCAGGTAGAAATACGCAAATTAAAAGGTACATTTCTCGAACCAATATTTAAAGTTTTATGAAAAATTGAATAGTTTTTTGAAAAATTTTACGGTTAGGTAAAATAATTACTGTTGCTGCATTAAATCCTTACAGATATTTTTTTCAGTTTCTATATTTGAATCGGCTCATACCTTGAGACTTTAGGGAGCAAAACTCGTTTTGTGTGTTTACAATTGTTCACTTAAGTTTAGATCATCACTTTTTAAAGCGAACAGGGAGTATGAAAATAAAAAGAATTTCAGACCAAGATCAATAGCTTTTAGAAAAAGGTATATTTCGAACATGTAGTCCAAGTCCATCACAGCTAGCACATCCATCACTAGAACGTCAAGTGGTTTTCCTAGGGCTCATGCTCAGGCTCGGGAATATATGAAGTTCACTCTGGCGATAAGGTGGTCCTCGCACGACCAAACAATATGTCTATGTCATGGTAACCTAGGCCGCAACCGCAAACATAGCTGCCAGCAATATTTATACGACAGAGTATGATTGGACATGAGACGGCAAAATATACGAATAAAATCCCGACTTAGGTTCAATCTATTAAACCAAGGAAGGCTAACCTTTGGGATAATCGCGTGTAGCCAAACTCACAGATATTCAAATGTTCTAATCAAATCATATGTTCACTTTTTGACTTGCTCGTAAATTATTTCTAAGAAGTCTCCCTGTTAGTTTTAGGTGTTTCAGTAGGAACATATTCAGGAGTATAGGAGATGTAGGACTAATTTATCATCCGCAATGCTGGCTTAGCATCTCCCAGGGTTAACCTTTCCCGAATTTACTAACAATGTTCCGAAACCTCCCCATGTTTATGGGTGGGTCGTAGAGATCTCTGCATCTTTTTACTTGCAAATTTAACGTCGAATAACATACCTTCCTCTCCACCTCAAACAGTCCGCAGTGTTCGGCCAGGGCACCTTCAATACTCTGTGGGACTGGATTTCCATTTCATGCGAATGCGAATGCGAATTCTATTTGCGATAATCAAACGGTTTTTCAAAACAACACTTTCCACTTTTACAGGATCAAAAGAATTTAGACAAACAACATGATTGCGTGTTTACGTTCTTGAATGTTGATAAAATATAACAACTATTACAAAAACAATAAAACTTGCATATAGGACTAAAAAATGAAAAAAATCTTGATAAATTTATAACATTAAAAAAATGACCCATTCCAAGCACCCCGCAACTGGAGAACTGTTATATTTTTTTGTAGTTCAAAACCAATCTGAACAGCATCATTTTCCACCAAAAGTTTTTCAGATACCTTTTTTTAGAATTGAGCATGTTGTCGTTGAAATTTAAAAATTTTGTATGAAAATAAATTGATTTCAACAATTATTCTCTATCTAAAACATAACTTTGTCAAAAATCTAGCTATGTCAATAAAAAAAAGGCAAAATGATGGCTAAACGGCCATTTTTAAATCATGAAATAAGATGAAGAATACCCAATTTAGAATATAGGTATTTATACTAAGCGTTGTAACGTCACGAAAAATCTACTGTTTTTCAGTTCATGATTTTTTTAAACGTCACATATTGTCGAAAACTGGGGGTCTCTTCACACTTTTTGAGAGGCACTCAATGCGTTTTTCAGAATGAAAATCAGTTCAGAAGGTTGTGAACTGTACCAGGATAAAGAAAGCGTTGTGACGTCACGAAAATTGATTTTCTTTTTTTTTCGGAAACGTCCAAGACTTTTTTCTTCAACACTATTATAGTATTTCTTCAAAACATGTTTAACAAAACAATGCGCTTCAATAAAAGAATTTAAATATCAAATTTTTAACAAAACTAAGAACCTGAATTTTCTTTTCACATAAACGCTTTTGTTTTACAACCTCGCTGATTAAAACATATAATATCACGCTTGTTGAACACTTGATTCGAGAATCAACAAACTATCATAAACATGAAGAAAAAAAAGATTTGAAAAAAAATCGTGACTTGAATAAAAATCTTGTAAAAAGATCAAGTTTTTCATACAGCTATATTAGAATAAAAAACTCGATAAGAGCTTTCATTACTTGCTGGAATAAATGCAATGCGATTCAAAAATCTTTGAACATGGTTGATTTGATAGATAATTTTTTGGATCAAATCTTCATAAGACTTTAATGAAAATAAATTTCTTATGAAATTATTCTAAAAACTGACATTTATTGAAAATTCCACCTGTAAGAATGTTACTTGAAAATCCAAATCGAGCCCTGTATTCACATAAAATACCACAAAAGAGACTTTTAATTGAATTACAAAATAATTGAATTTAACACTAAACATACCGACACTTTGTATATACCTATTCATAGTGCGAGCGGTCAAATGACGGTTTACACTGTTTTCGCTAAAACTTTCTTGTTTCTCAACCGATTTCTTAAAAATGTATAGTTTTGAAAAGCCTATAACGTGACTCAAATATGTTTCTCAGACAGTTTTCAGCTACAATCAATTATTTTAAAGTTATGTTAAGTCCAAGAAATTTTTTATGAAAAAACATGCTTCAGGAAAATTGCTACAAATCTGTTCATCAGTGCTCGAAAAAAATTTCACTTAGTGCATGAGAAAGCTGAAGATACAAGCTATATGTTGCACATACGGAAATTTTTATCAAATTTTTTTGAAGATTATGACCACAAAAAATGTAAAAAAGTTGTGTAAAACCCGTACTTTTCAATCAATCAACCGCAAAAGCTGTTCCTGTTACAGTAAAAGAATTTCAAAAAATGAATTGGAATGTTGACGTAATTTGTCACATTTTGGCATCTTTAGATTTTTTTAAATGCGAAATACATAATTTATGACGAATTTTCAAAGGTAGCTGTTTTTCAAATATTTCATCAATTCGGATTTTTGATA